>NC_079458.1:14317134-14677134 GCF_903798145.1 Danio aesculapii
TAGTAAGAGTCCTGAATGCATTCTCTCAGACACAAGAAGTGAGAGTTGAAGATCGACTGTGACAATGGAGACACAAAAAATCCTTATGAGGAGTTTGGCTATTGTTGTTATTGTATCTGCTATATGGGCTGTAACAGGTAAAGTACTCTAAACTGTTGTATATTGTTCAATCTGATGGAAATATGCAGAATATTGAAGTTTACCTTGTTTTTCTGTCTTTACAGATGCTGATTATATAAAGGTGAAACCTGTATGCTGTACTTCAGTCTCCACAGTACAAGTGACTGATACTATCATCAGTGTCAGCATCCAACGTGGCAATGCTCCATGTGTGAGGGCTGTCATGTAAGAATCAGTTCATTTCTTGTAAACACTTAGTGATTACACTTTTTGAAGACGTAAATATTAATGGAGAGCATTTTATTTGAAAAAAATCAACCTTTTATTTAAAAAAATGTCACAAATTATTTCAATGCATTAACTAATATTTATTTGTAATTAAATGTGACATAAATATTCTATAATAGTATTTAGTCTAGACCTCACCATACACTTTACATTTCTGTATTTTTAATGTTTTCATTCTCTTTGACAGCTTTGAAACTGAACGGGGGTATTTCTGCTCTGATCCCAGACAGTCATGGGTGCGGAGGAAAGTTCAGCAGTTTTTGTAAGTAGAACAAAACAATTCTGATGAAACTTGTCGCAAAATAAAAGCTTTAAAATGATTCATATTGTCACATATTTCATTGTTCACGTTTTGTTGTTTGTATTTATTCATTATTATTATTTTTTTTAACAGCAGAACTGTAAAAACCAATCAACAGACATCCACGCCAGCAACAACATCATCTATTAGTGGGCAAACTAATGGGGAAGGATCTGCTTAAGCTTCTGATATATCATAAATCATTAATATCTAAAATTAAACTCTTCATGACTTATTAATATAGTATATCCATGAAGTTATTTTTAAAGCTTGTTATACAGTAAACTTTTGCTGTTTTATTTTAATAATGTGACATTTGATAAGTTAAGCATATTTAAATTGATTATTTAAATGTTATGTTGTCAAATAGATACATAAACATAATGTAGAAATCTTAATTTATTAAATTATTTCGGAAAATTAACTATGTGAAACATACTTATATTTTATTTCACATTGAAATATACTTCCCTCACTTTACTGATAATGGACTTAAGTCATTAACTAAAGTGTGACGCAAGTCTGAGTGAATTGCAGATTTATTTAAATGAGAACAAACCTGGATTTATTATGAGTGTACGATGCAAATGTACTGCAATATGAAACTGTAAATAAACTGCAATCAGCAGATACTGTTTGCTTGTTTGTGGTTGATGTTTCTGAAGGATGTTCTTCCTCTGGCGTGAAGACACTTTTTCTCTTTGCCGTATTTTGTTTTCTTAATTGTATGTATCTTGTTTCTGTAATTGATTTCTGGCTGTGCACTATTTCTGTGCTATGTGGGATTTTGGTCCCTTTTCCTCACATTTATGTTGTTAATGGACATTTCTTCAACCTTTTGCTATATAAAGGTCACATTAAAACTGTGTCAATTGTAAAGCTGCTTATGTCCTTTATGTGTACATTTAATTAAAATGTGGTCTTTGTGTAAATAATAAAAATTAAAAAAAAACACGGGGGAAAATATGTATTTATTATGAAAACCATAACACTTTCACTTTTTCTTACAGTGTAAAGTTTACTATAATGCCCATGACTTTGACCTTCATTCGTAAATGTGCAGATTTAACAACAAAATAACAAATATATTCAACTATATGTATTTAGCATGCATAAAATTCAGGCCATATGCAACTAACCTTAAAATTACAAAGTTATATTAAAACCTCCTGAACTTTTTAATCATAGTGTCCTCCACACAATGACAGTAAACACAAGACAAATGTGTGATGGAAATGGGTATAATCTGAAAACATCCACATAACCAAAAGGACTCATGAAGAAAAAGTAAGTTATAGATGACTTAAATATTAAATAAAATAAAAAACATCAATAAATAAACATTAACAAACCTATTAAAGTATAAAAGACCTTTAAAAACATCAAATATAGCTGGATGGTGCCAGAATGAACCAGAAGACGATAAAAAAAATAAATAAATTGCAGTGTAGCGATGACCAAGGAAAAAACTAAATGGGAGGATGTAATAAGGAGAGCTAGAATTTACAAATTGTCTGATCATTAGAGAAAGAAAATAAGTCAGATGGGTGAATCAGAATTAAGTAAGAGTTGACTCAAGGTCTGACTTGTTAAGTGTGGTTGTTAGGATTGAGGGAGCAGGAGAAGGTAAGGAAAGTTAAAGCCCCCCACCCCCTATAAGCCTCCTTTCCACCGCACATGACAAACGACAGACCGGAAGTCTTTCATTTCCAATGAAGAGTAGTCTGGGAGCGAATTGAGCTGCGGATTCGTTGAAATATTTGAACTCTTGCGACTAGACCGTATGCGACCGGCCGACCGGATGTGATGTATTCCAGTGTTGTACAAGCAGGTCCATGCAAACAAGAGTTTATTTGGTTATTTTTTGAATTAGAAAAAGTCTACATTAACAAGAAACAATTCTGTTCATAAATGCAAGTAATAAAGTAATAAAAATATAATTTTTTAATGTTGTCTCAACATTATTTTTAGCAGTCTATGATTTTCTTAGTATTTATTCATTCATTCATTCAACCACTGTGAATGCACAGAGAATACTGGCTCTTGCTTTTGCACTCCTTTATTTCAGACACTGCGAGAACAGCTTCTCTCTGATGGTGCACGCCAGAACAGAAAATTCTGTGCGACTGCCACAAGGGGGTGTATTCCGACAGTCGTCTCCAAATGTCGTGTGCAGTGGAAAGGCGGCTTTTCAGCATATAGAGATGATCGGAACTCCACGCAGCTACCGGACTACTCTCCATTGGAAATTAATCACTTCCGTCTGTCGCTTGTCGTTTGTTGTGTGCAGTGGAAAGGAGGCTTAAGGTAACAAAAGACATAAGGAAAAAAAAAGATTGCTGCATAATAATAAAAAGAGTCCCCTATTTAGATGGTTTTAGGGTGCGAGATACTGTAGATCTTAAACTTGCCAAAATAATAAGGTGGTTAGAAAGAGGTGTGCCCTGAAGTGAAAAAGGTTGGGAACCCCTGCACTAAAGTGTTCTTGGAGCTTTATATTGTCTTTTAACTGTTGTCTATGGAGGGTCAGAGAGCTCTCAGATTTCATCTAAAATATCTTAATTTGCGCTCTGCATCTCAGGGTATTGAAAGGACATGTGGAGAGCAATTGGAAAAAATTTGACCCTTGCCGTCCCGTCGGCACCAATAGCAGTTTTTTGGCCGTGAGGTCCGGTGTCCCTAGCTGCTAGCACTCTCATCAGTCGCACTTTTTTCATTTATTTATTTACTTGACCATAGCCTCACTCTTTATATTGATTATTTTGACACAGCTCCGCTCTTTTTATTTATTTTCTCGCAGCCCCGTGAGCAAAATGTAGCCTGCACGTAATGATGACATAACTATCATTCGACCCCAAACAGCGGCACCTTAGTGAATATAAGAATTTGAATAAATAATATTAATTAATATTACACATGCTCAATCAAAATCAGATGATTCACTGCATTAATACATCTGACATAACTTTATCTGAAAAGGACTGGCTATCTATTAAAAAAATTTGCACAGAATATATATTCAGCTATTGCAGGAAAGGACATTGTGATGTTTTAAAGAATAGTGTTGGAGATTTAGCTACCCTTTAATGTTCTCATATTTCTGAAAAACATTTGAAGTTCTAAAGCAGCTGTGTCCCTAAAAAAGACGTGGTAGTGTCATTAGAAACTGAATTGAAAATGACGTTATTTCAATATAGTCAGTCGTGAACTGAGGTGGGCCGGTCTAAGGCTCAAAACTCCAGGGCTGAAAAGGAGTCCCACTCCGGCCCTGCATCCCACTAACCAACCAGCAAAATTCCCCAACAAAGTCCTAAGATGAAAAAAAAGCAAAATGTTTTCCTTTCTTCCTTTTTTGCTTTATGAGCAGCGCCACAAAATAAAATACATTTAAACCTTTTAAAAATATATAATATACTGGACATCCTCTATTGGTATTAAAAATAAATATATTTAATCTTACCAAGTGTCCAGTACAGTGCATTTGCAGTCAGGTCCATATATATTGGGACATCGACACAATTCTAACATTTTTGGCTCTATACATCAACACAATAGATTTGAAATGAAACTAAAATTAGGTGCTCTAACTAGACTGACAGCTTTAATTTGAGGGTATTTACATCCAAATCAGATGAACGGTGTAGGAATTATAGCAGTTTGTATGTGCCTCCCACTTGTTAAGGGACCAAAAGTAATTGGACAATTGGCTCCTCAGCTGTTCCATGGCCAGGTGTGTGTTATTCCCTCATTATCCCAATATCAATGAGCAGATAAAAGGTCCAGATTTAATTTCAAGTGTGCTATTTGCATTTGGAATCTTTTACTGTCAACTCTCAAGATAAGATACAAAGAGCTGTCACTATCAGTGTAGCAAGCCATAATTAGGCTGGAAAAAAACAAAACAAACCCATCAGAGAGATAGCAAAAACAATAGGCGTAGCAAAAACAACAGTTTGGAACATTCTTAAATATAAAGTACTCACCAGTGAGCTCAGCAACACTAAAAGACCCAGAAGACCACAGAAATAACTGTAGTGGATGACTGAAGAATTATTTCCCTGGTGAAGAAAACACCCTTCACAAATTGGGCAGATCAAGAACAATCTTCAGGAGGTAGGTGTATGTGTGTCAAAGTCAAAAATCAAGAGAAGACCACACCGGAGTGAACACAGAGGATTCACCACAAGATGTAAACCATTGGTGAGCCTCAAAAACAGGAAGGCCAGATTAGAGTTCTAAAAAAGCATTCACATTGCTGGAACAACATCCTATGGACAGATGAGATCAAAATCAACTTGTACCAGAGTGATAAGAAGAGAAGAGTATGAAGAAAAAAAGTAACTGCTTGTGATTCTGAGCAGTGAGCATGGTGGTGGTAGTGTCATGGCGAGGGCCTGTGGGCATAGAACTGATTCTTTTGTATTTATTGATGATATGACTGCTGACAAAGGGATGAATTCGGAAGGGTTTCAGGCAATATTTTGTGCTCATATTAAGCCCAATACTTCAGAACTCATTGGACGGCGCTTCACAGTGCAGATGGAAAATTACCCAAAGAATACTGCAAAAGTAACCAAAAAGTTTTTGAAAGGAAAGAAGTGGAATGTCATGCAATGGCCAAGTCGATCCCCTAACCTGAATCCAATTGAGCATGCATTTCACTTGCTAAAGACAAAACTAAAGGGAAAATGCCCCAAGAATAAGCAGGAACTGAAGACAGTTGTAGTAAAGGTCTGGCAGAGCATAACCAGGAATGAAACCCAGTATCTGTTGATGTCTAAGGGTTCCAGACTTCAGGCTATAATTGATTGCAAAGGATTTGCAACTAAGTATTAAAAAGTGAAAGTTTGATTTACGATTATTATACTGTTCCATTACATTTGGTCCCTTAACAAATGAGAGGCACATATGCAAACTTTTGTAATTCCTACACTGTTAACCTGATTTGGATATAAATACTGTACCTTCAAATTAAAGCTGACAGTCTGTAGTTAAAGCACATCTTGTTCGTTTAAGTTCAAATCGATTGTGTTGGTGTATAGAACCAAAAATGTTAGAATTGTGTCGATGTCCTAATATTTATGGACCTGACTGTATAACTATTAAATTGCTGACACCTAATGTAATGTTAGACATTAAATCGAGAAGCTCTTTTATCAGAGATCCCCTATTTGCATTTATTAATTTAGCAACTGACATTTCACACCTACTGTGAAATCTGACTTCACTCCCTACATGGAACCAAATGGAAATTCAGATACAGTGACGAAACAGAACATTGATGAAATCATCTACAAAAATAAATGTGGCCGCAGTTAAGAGGATGTAGCCCATGGCATTCAAGTTCCGCTTTATTGACTACTTAAGACAAACTAGTAAGAAGCCTGAATGTTTTCTCTCAGACACAAGAAGTGAGAGTTCAGACTTCAAGATTGACTGTGACAATGGACAAAAGGATCCTCATGAGGAGTTTGGCTATTGTTGTTATTGTATCTGCTATCTGGACTGTAACAGGTAAAATACTCTAAACTGTTCGTATATTATTCTAACTGATGGAAAGATGCAGAAAATTGAAGTTTACTTTGTTTTTCTGTCATAGCAGATGCTGAAAGGTTGATCTACTGCTGTAGATCAGTCTCCACAGTAGAGGTGACTGATCCTATCATCGGTGTCAGGATACAACGTGAAAGTCTTCCATGTGTAAAGGCCATCATGTAAGAATCACAATTCATTCCAGAAAACCCATGTTTGATCAGAAGTGATTGGACATTTTATAAGAAGAACATTATTAGAGAATGTTTCACAAAAAAAACTTTCAATATAAAAACAGCATATGACTTTAAATATTGGTTTGTTTAATGTTTTAATTAATCTTGACAGCTTTGAGACTGATCGAGGGGATTTCTGCTCTGATCCCAGACAGCCATGGGTGCGGAGGAAAGCTCAGCAGTTTATGTAAGTAAAACACAACAATTATGTAGCAAAATAAAACCTTTAAAATGATTCATATTGTCACATATTTCATAGGACACATTTGTGTTCGCATTGTTGTATTGTTTGTTAATTTATTTATTTGTTGCTTTTTTTAACAGCAGAACTTTGAAAATCAGTCAACAGACATCCACGCCACCGCCAACATCATCTTTTAGTGAGCGTGATGTGGAAGGATCTGCTTGAACTCCAGACAGATTGTAAATCAAGAATATCTAAATGTTTAGAAATATAAGTCATTATGACCTATTAATATATCTCTATAAAGTTATTTTTAAGCTTGTTATAAACTTTTGATGTTGTATTTTGAAAATGTGACATTTACTAAGTTAAGCCTATTTAAATTGAATATTTAAATGTTTTGTTGTCAAATAGAAGCATAACTATGTAGAGAAACCTGAATGACTGTTCTTAATATATTAAATTATTTTGTAAAATGAACTATGTGAAACATACTGTTAGCTTATATTTTATTTCACATTGAAATATACTCCCTCACTTTACTGATAATGGACTTAAGTCATTAACTAAAGTGTGATGCAAGTCTGAGTGAATTGCAGATTGATTTGAATGAGAACAAATCTGAATTTACTGTGAGTGTATGATGCAAATGTACTGCAATATGAAACTGCGATCAGCAGCTACTGTTTGCTTGTGGTTGATGTTTCTGAATGCATGAAAGATGTTCTTCCTCTGGCATGTAAACACTTTTCTCTTTGCCATATTTTTTCTCTGTATTGTTTTCTGGCTGTGTGCTATTTCTGTGTAACATGCTGTGTTATGCTGCATGAATAAGTCAATAGTCTTTTGAGATTTTGGTCCTTTTTTTCCACACATTTATGTTGTTAATGCACATTTCCTCAACCCTGCAACATTAAGAAATGTACTTCTGCTATCTAACGGTCACATTAAAAGTGTGTTAGAAATTTTAAACTGTCCATTTTATTGCTGCTTTTAAAATGTCCTTTATGTGTAAATTTATAGTGATTAAATGTGGTCCACTTAGTGTAAATAATAAGAAAATATGGGTGAAAATATGTATTAATTATGCAAACCATTACACTTTCCTTACAGTGTAAATTTTACTCTAATGCCCAGGCATGACTATGACCTTCAATCATTGAATGTGAAGATTTACCAAAAAAAAAAAGAATATTTAACTGTATGTATTTAGGACGCATAAAGTTCAAGCAATATGCAAACAAACTCAAAATTACAAAAATAAAGTTATTTGAAACTATTATTTTTAGTTATATGTAGATGTAGATTTCTAGTTATATGTAGTTATTTTAACCATAATTTCCTCCACAACATGATAGTAAACACAAGACAAATGTGAAAAGCGATGGAAATGTATTCTTTGAAAATAATCACATAACCATAAGGCCAAATATGAAAAAAAATAAAATTATAGATGACTTAAATAATAAATCAAAACATCGATAAATGAACATCAACAAACCTATTGAAGTATAAAATACCTTAAAAATATATATAGCAAGTTGGTGCCAGAATGAGCCATATGATGTTAGAAATTGCAGTGTGGTGATGACCAAGGAGAAAATGAATTATGGGAGGATGTAATAAGGAGAGCTACAGCTTAGAAATTGACTAGTCATGAGAGAAAGAAAATAAGTCAGATGGGTGAATCAGAGAGTTAAATAAGAGAAGTTGATTCGAGGTTTGACTTGCTAAATGGGGTTGTGAGGTTTGAGGGAGAAAGAGAAGGTAAAGAATCTTAAAGCATTGAGACTCACAAACCAAATATGCAAATGGGACAAATTAAGTATGCAAGAGTACTGGGAGACAGACATTTGATTATTGTTATTGGTAACATTACTGGTAAAAATTACTGTTGCATAGGAGTGATAGAAAGAGTGTCCTATTTAGAGTGTTTTAGAGTATGAGATAGATCTTAAATTTGCCAAACTGAATAAAAAATTAAACAGAGATTCTTCTTGCTAATATTGACAGAAAAAAACACCTAAAGAAGTACTCTTTGAATTTATAAGCTTAATGTAAGGAAAAAGCCTGTGAGATGTTATAACTGCCAGAAATTTGGTCATAAAGGTACGTAAAATCAGAGAAGACGTGCTAAATGTGGAGGAGATCGTGAGTACTGGAAATGTGGGAAGGGTGTTAAGCCAAAGTGTTGGTATTGTGGAGGCAACCATAGTACTGCTTTCTGGGTATACAAAGTAATAAAACATGAGATGAAAATCCAGCTAACTAAAATGAACGATGGCATTGCTTATGCTGAAACCATTAAAGAAAGTAAAGGAAAAATGCAGAATTAGGATTCTTAATATCACAAGTGTTAAACTCAGTTCCTGGAGGGCCACAGATCTTGAACAGTATGGCTTTAAACCCAATAAAACATAGCTGATGAGGCTTAAGAATTTAGTCCTTCAGTGTTTGAAATGTATTTGAAATGTGTGTTGAAGCAGGGTTGAAACTAAACTGTGCAGGGCTACGGCCCTCCCTTGCTCTATATCAGTGTTTCTCAACCACATACTTGGAGGACTACCAACACTGCATGTTTTGGATGTCTCTTTTGTCTGTCACACCCATTACAGGTCTTTCAGTCTCCGATAATGAGCTGATAATCTGAATCAGGTGCGTTTGGTTAAGGAGACATGAGCTGCATTCCAAATGGCACACTATACACTAATGTACTATGTACTTATGCACTTACACACTCAACAGCATAGTATATGTACAGTATGTAGTGTCATCCCAAATGGAGCACTAGTGCAACATCCCAATTCGCATACTATCCATCCTAAATAGTATTCGAAAGTATGTCCCAAACCCTAGTATGTTGAAAAGAGTCTGCCAAAGGTTCCCGGATGGTCTACTATTTCCTGTAAAAATTCGAACTGTAGAAGTGTCCATACTCTAACCGCTAATATTGCTCACAATACATTGCACGTTGGACGTAAATTTGATTAGAACTACAAACTCAGGTAAAAAGTGTAAACTACAAACATGGCTAACACGCAAGATCAACCGTCAAGTAGAGAGGCTTTGGTAAAGTTGTTTGAATGACTGTTAATCAATATCTAGCCAACTGGAACATATTTAAACCAAGTTTTCCATGTTATATTTCATCTGCAACAACGTGAACTTATATCAAGATACTGTATGTTTGGACATTAACTTCTGAATGCATAATAATAATAATAATAATAATAATAATAATAATAATAATAATAATAATAATAATAATAATAATTCCTTACATTTATATAGCATTTTTCTGGACACTCAAAGCACTTTTACACATTTTTGGGGGATCTCCTCCTCCTCATCCACCTGGATGACGCGACAGCAGCCATATTGCGCCAGACCGCACACCCCACACCCGCTGATTGGTGGAGAGGAGACAGAATGATGAAGTCAATTATGATATGGGGATGGTTAGGATTGGTTGATTTTAGGTTGCTAGAAAGTGACCAAAATCCAACGTCGAGCCAACATCTTAAACCAAAGTCATATTTGGTCACCAGGTATGCATCTGATAGGCGTCATAGTGGTAATGTCCACACAATGTCAAGCTGTAACATCATCAGACGTTGATATTTGATTGGTTTAAGGTTGGACATTGACATCGGCTTGACGTCGAGTTCTGACGTCAACCCTATTTTCATTTTCAAAAAAATGCAACGTCCATGACATAGGTGTTCAAGCCATTTCATCATCATACAGTAAACACCCGTCATCTTCTCATCAGTGATATGCATCTAAACAGTCTCTGGGTCATTGCATGCAAATTTTTAGACATCTTATTGGACACTTTTAATGCTTCCAAAAGGTTTGCTGCATTTATAAATCGCCCATGTCTTAAGGTAGGTCATTATGATGCGATTTACCTTCTATGTACAATTTAATTGGACAGGAATCACAGGACTGATTTTTTTAATCCCCATAGACAAAAAGCAAAGTATCGACTGAAGGTTGAAGGAAAGTAGTGGAGTAAAAGTACCGATACTGCACTAAAAATGTTCTCAAGAGAAAGTAAAAGTACACATTTTTAAAACTACTCAGTAAATTACAATTCCAGAGAAAAAGCTACTCAACTACAGTAAATTGAGTATTTGTAATTAGTTACTTTACACCACTGGTTAGGACCCACACAGACCACAGGTTGTGCCCCCTGCTGGCCTCACTAACACCACTTCCAGCAGCAACCTAGCTTTCCCATGTGGTCTCCCATCCAGGTACGGACCGGGCACAGCCCTGCTTAGCTGCAGTGGGCGACCATGTGAGAGCTGCAGAGAGCTAGCTGCCGACAAATTACCCAAAGACCTAAGGAGATTTCTCTGCATGAAGACTCATGAATGGCAGATTATCCTGCTGCTGCTTCTCCAATATGGTAAATATGAAAGAAATGTGAATGATGTGTCGAGATGATTGACAGGGGATGTAACTAAGCAACTTAGCAATCTGTTAACGAGGAAGTAGTATGTCCCAAAGCTTGCATACTTTTCTGTTACACTCAAAGGTATATACTTTTCCTTTACAAAAAAGTACATACTTTCAGGGCATAGTACAAGTAAGTGAATTGGGACACGGCCTCTATTTTTTTTACTAAGCGAAAATTCAAACCATTTTCCTGATGAGGTTTGACGGTTGCCAAATATTGACATAAATGAGAAAAATACCAAATGACACCTGCCATGAGTACAACCACATAAACCATCAGCGCTATAATCACTCTCATTAGAGAATTTTGCTTTAACAATCCAAAATAAAGTAATCCAATATCAGTGCCCGATAGCTGCGCCCCTTCCACTACGTGAGCAAAGCAGCAGCCGTTGAGTGCGTGAAATGTCCAACATTCCACACTTCATTTTACTGGTTGAATAAGTGCATCATCCGGGTATTTAAAGTGTACTTATTCTTTTCAGTGTGTTTTCAGTGTGAATGCACTACTTACACTGTTTACGACAAAATAGCGTAGAATAGTGCAAATAAATATACTGAATTGATTTTTTTTTTTTTTTTAAATAAGTTAAGATTGTGTTGGAATTGTCTGGGAAGAGTTGAAAGTTAGCATTTAAGGAGGTGTAGTTTCATTCACAACTAACATGGAGAATTCATGTTTAGGACAAACATTAAACTGATACAAGATGAATAAGATGTATTGCAAGGGTTGACTGGGCATCAGATTTTAATGGGGAGCAGATTAATTACAATATTTATAGATTTCCCTAATATTCTATAATGGATTATGGGAGCATTTGGGTCTGCAGCAAAATCAGTATGGGCTATGTGCACACAGACTTCTAATTTTCAGGCAGGGAGCCCAATGGGAGCCCAGGGAGCCCAAACTGTCTTCCCATTACAAAACTGTCGCGTTTAAGCGATTTTCACTGTTTGTTAGATATACAATATGAAGTGGATCTCAGATCGGACAAAAAGCACTGCATTAAATTCCATTTCCCCCTGCCATGTCTTTAAAATAGGACAGTTTATTTTACCCCAGTATTTTCTATAAAATTTCTGCACTAGCGTGTTGCTACTGACTGCGCTAGTGATTACAATGATCTTTAATCTCGTTTTACGCTTGAACAACTAAATGAATGCTTAAGTCTATTTAACTGAATGTATTGTAATTACATTACAACATTGATGCTATAAAAACAACCTTGTGAAATTAAAAATAGTCACATTAAGCTTTCACCAGAAGTTTAAAGGCTTTAAAACTCAAGCTCTGCATAGAGCCCATTAGCAAAGCTGGATACATGGGAGCCCATTAGCAAGGCTGGATACAAGGCAGGATACAAGTAACTATCTCGAGAAGATGGCAGTAATGCAATATGTAAGTCGCCATTAAAACCCAAAGAAGAAGTGGTAGTAGCAGCGCCTTCACAACAAACTAGTCTGAAGACTTCTTCCTCTTGTCTTATTATTTTTCACAAAACATGATGAATATTTGTTGGAAGTTATTTCTGATGATGATGATGGTTTTTGTTACATCACAGAAAGCTTCAAGTAAGTTCTAGGATATCTGTATTATCACTGGATTTATATTTTATAGTTTTTTATAATAATTCACTGATCATTGAGAAGTTGCTTACTTTAATTATGATTATGATAATATTATTTATTTAACTGAAGCCAACATGCTTTAATAGTCTAGTAAGAGGCTCACACCAAAATGAAAATATCATAAAAAGGCATGTTTTACAGTATTCAGTTGTTTAAAAAAATCCAAATCAATGTATACAGTACAAAACAAAATTAAAACCAGGGGCTCCTGATGATACCTTGAGGTCTCCAGTCAAAATGACTGGTGTGTATAAGTTGACTCTTGCGGCACATTGTTTATAATGCAGAGCTTATGCTGTCATTTTAGAATTTTAGTGACCAATATATGTCTAATCTACATGCTTTTTATTACCATAAACAAGACAAAATGTCAACGAAGTGCCACTGTGGTCAAGTACGTAAACGTACTGTAAGTGTGACAGCGAGATGCCAGTTCAACCCTTTAAACTCATGGTGATATCATGAGTCAGATTTCACCTTTATAACATGAAAAATTACCACAACCTCAGGCCACAGCAAGAAGTCACCACACCCTTCATACACAATATCCTTCACAAAATATTGATAAAATGGCTTTCTTCGGTGAAAGGCACACAAAAAACTCAGAAAGAGGCTTTTTCTTTAATTATTCCATTGTCTGTTGAAATGTGTGATTCTGATTGGCTTGAAGTTGTGCAATAAAACCGTTTAATGTACAGATAGCTTCAGTCAGTTGTGATCACAGTTTGAAATGAATGTGCTTCCCTCAAACATTAATAGTAACCACAGGAACTAGCAGTTACCAGAACATTAATTTCTCTGAGTAATCTCAACATGTGCTTCAAAAGAGAGCCAATGGAGATCAATCAGCTCACCAATGGGCTCAAAAATGTTTGTGAAAAAGTAGCTATCACGTGTTACTTTGAGCTGTTAGATATGGTTGTATCATTTACATGCACACACACAACATGTCTGCCTAACCTAACCTAACCTAACTTGTCAATAACTTGGCAAATGACCACAGAATGTTGGGGATAAACAACGTCTGCTTCGTGTTGGGCAGTTCTTTGTCTCCACATCTTGCATTTAAAATCCTTTAAGAGGTTGAGTATCCCTTACATGTATTTTTGTCCATATAATGAATCATTTATTTAAATTGGTAATCAATTATTTAAATATTTTATTAATTAAAAACTTATTCAGATTTGTATGACTTTTTATTCATGCTTTTTTTAAGAGGCTGTGTTCAAATCTGTCAGTAAGCATGCTGTCATAATGCCCTGAAAAAATGTGTTGTGTACTGTTTCAAAGAAACTGACTGTATGGAGAATCTGTGTGAGAAAATATTGTCAAATGTGAAAACTTCATGCTATCAATCCCACTAACAAGCAAAACTTCACAACAACTACCTTGTTTTTCAGTCTTTACAAATGCCATTGAGGAAAGGGGAAATAATTGCTGTAAATTAGTCTCCGCAGTAGAGGTGACTTATCCTAACTTATCCTATCATCGGTGTAAGGATACAAGGTGAAAGTTCTCCATCTGTGAAGGCCATCATGTAAGAATCACAATTCATTCCAGAAAACCTATCTTTAATCAGAAGTGATTACATTTTTTTGACTGAATTAACATTATTGGAGAAAAAAAATCAACCTTTCAATTTAAAAACATTAAATTTAATGTTACTTGTTTATATTTCATAGTTTTTAGTCTAGAGCTCAACAGCATATGACTTTAATTATCACTTTATTTAATGTTTTTCATTCTCTTTGACAGCTTTGAGACTGAGCGAGGGGATTTCTGCTCTCATGGGTGCGGAGGAAAGTTCAGCAGTTTTTGTAAAACACAACAATTGTGATGAAAAGTGTAGCAAAATAAAAGCTTAACATTTATTCATATTGTTGTGTATTTTATAGAGTACATTTTAGTTCACATTGCTTTATTGTTTGTATTTATTTATTTTATTTATTGCTTTTTTAACAGCAGAACTTTAAAAAACACAATCAACGGACATTTGCACCACAATCATCCATTAGTAAGTGAACTAATGTAAAAGGATCTGCTTAAGCTCCTGGCAGGATTATGGATCATAAATGTCTAAAAGTAAACTCAATATGAAATTAACATACAGTATCACAAAGAACGTATTTTTAAAACCATTTTTAAAGTTTTGCTTTTGTATAATGGAAATATTAGCAAGCTGACAGTGATCATTCTTAAATGAACTACATAAACTGTACTACAGCAAAACAAATTGTTAGCTTACATTATATTGTATTTTATATTGAAAAATAGATCATTCACATCACTGATTGTAGATAATTGACTGATAGAAGTATTAATAGAAGTGAATTGCAGATTGATTTATATGAAGTTCTTTGTCAGTGTATGATGCAAACAACTGTAATCTGAAACTGGAAATAAATTGTGATCAGCAACTACTGTTTGCTTGTGGTTGATGTTTCTGAATGTGTGAAAGACGTCCTTCCTTTGCATAAAGACACCTTTTCTTTTTTACTTTTCTTTGTAACTGGTTTTTGGCTGTGTACTATTTCCTACAGAAGTACATTTCATCCATAAGTAAGTTATGTTGCATGAGTAAATTTGTCCTTTTTTCCAACATTTATTTGAAAAATGGATGTTCCCTCAATTTGAGAAATATTTTATGTTACAAACGTTTAATCATTAATTGTAATTATGGATTTTGTTTGTTTTAATTTATTAAGCTACTTTAAAAATGTATTTTGTGTAGATTTAAAAAAAAAAGTTTATCCACTGTGCAGAAAGAAAGAAAGAAAATATGTTTTAAAAAAAGAAAAGAAAAAAAAACCAGAATCCGCATTATATTGGTCCAGGTGATCAAGTCAGAATTATTAGCCCCCCCTGAATTATTAACCCCCGTTTATTTTTTTTCCCCAATTTCTGTTTAACGGAGAGAAGATTTTTTTTAACACATTTCTAAACATAATAGTTTTAATAACTCATTTCTAATCACTGATTTATTTTTTCTTTTCCATGATGACAGTTTTTCAAGACACTTCTTTACAGCTTAAAGTGACATTTAAAGGCTTAACTAGGTTAATTAGGTTAACAAGGCAGATTAGGGTAATTAGGCAAGTTATTGTTAACGATGGTTTGTTCTGTAGACTATCGAACAAAAATAGCTTAAAGGGGCTAATAATATTGACCTTAAAATGTTTTTTTAAAAATGAAAAAAAAAATGCCTTTATTCTAGCCGAAATAAAACAAATAAGACTTTCTCCAGCAGAAAAAATATTATCAGACATACTGTGAAAAATCCCTTGCTCTGTTAAACATAATTTGGGAAATATTTAAAATAAGAAAAAAAATTCAAAGGGGGGGCTAAAAATTCTGACTTCAACTGTATATTGTAAAACTTATCTAGATTATCAGTAACTCCATAATGAACTCTTTCCATGTGCAATATTTGAGTGAGATAAGTTAACCAGGTCTTAAATTGACGAATAGAGTCTGATTTCCAGAGTTTCAGAATAATAGTCTTAGCAATAATCATTCCATAAATGATGGTGCTTTGTATGGACACATTATAATCCAGCAGAGAATGAGAGTACCCAAATAACAATTTCTGAGTCAGGTGAAAAGGGAAAACCATACATACCAAAAACCATTAAATAGTACTGCATTTTGATTAGTTTATATCTTTATAGTGTTTTCATTACAATTTTTTATCAGTTTTATATATTCTATTTCATGTTTTCATCATTTTATCTACTTAGTTTTTATTAATTTTAGTTTTAGCTATTCTAATACATCAACTTAAATGTAATACTAAGCATTTATGTTTTATATAAAGGTATTTTTCAAATAAAGTAAACATTTATTTTATTTCAAGCTGCAAAAGTTTTCTATTGATTATAATTATAGTTAACTATAATAACCCTTAGAAAACAGTAATTAAAACCTACGTGCCATTGTGGTTTGTTACTTCATTTTCCTTCTTGGGGGGGATATTGGTTTCTCATAAATTATGCTGATGGGTAAAACAGACTGTTTTGTGGGTGCGAAGTGTGAAAACCTGTGAAGGCAGATGATCACTTGATGCAATGGTTTCAGAATTGTGCTGGAGCATTTTGTGACACATTCATTCCATCAGACTGCTGTAAAAGCTTAAAAGATCTCCTCATAATTACGCACTTACATTATCAACACACGAGCAGCTGACCTTCACCAAAACACCTTGATCTGGACACCAAGAACTATGGCCTGGACTACTAGATTATTCACCATTGCTGTTTTGATCACCCTAATGGGATGCTTTACTGGAGCACAAGCCAACTGTAAGTACATGCATCACTTTAGACTTCAATGTCAGTCTTGCAGTCTCTTCATGCATTACTGATACTGATGATGAAAAAGAAATAAATACATTTGCAGGATGTCAAACTGCTTCGATCATGGATTATGGCTAGTTTGTCACATGACTGAAGTTACTCTGGTTAGAGATGCACATCCTGTTGTAAAAAATGTGTATAAAAGGACTCAGGGCTAGATAGCATCTTTAAAAAACATACTTGCCTGCAGACTTTTTCCTCTTCTCTTTATCTGAACATTTTTACGCAAAACAACATGCATCTTAGCTGCAAATTAGCTCTGATGATGATAGTTTTTGTTTGTGTTACTGCACAGCAAGGAAACTGTAAGTTCTTTTCTTTATTGATTATTATTATTATTATTATTATTATTATTATTATTATTATTATTATTATTATTATTTATATTATTGGTGTTGTTTAAGGGTCGGTTACACTCAAACTTTTTATTTGCTTCATTTAATTCACAGCAACAGGCATTTATGATGCATAATAGTCTAGTAATGATGTTTAAACGAAGCCAAAAATGAATATCGTGATAATTTACTTACCGTTTCTGATATTCATTTCGTTTTGCCTGTAATATATAGAGTTATTAAAATTATTAGTAAATAATTATTTTATTATTATGATTTTTTAATTCTTTTTCAAATATTTCCAAAATTATGTTTAACAGAGCAAGAAATTTTTCACAGTATTTCCGATAATCTTTTTTCTTCTGGAAAAAGTCTTAATTGTTTTATTTCAGCTAGAAGCAAAGCAGTTTTAAATTTTTTGAAAAACATTTTAAGGTCAATATTATTAGCCACCTAAAGCATTTTTTTAAATTGTCTACAGAACAAACCACTCTTATACAATGCTTGCCTAATTACCCTAATTTGCCTATAGTTAACCTAATTAGCCTTTAGCCATGCACTGAACCTAATAAACTTAAATGCAAATGGACCGCCAATTTGTTCAGTTTTGCGTGAATGTCCTTGTAATGTTAGTGAAAGCTCTGCTGCACTATGGCTTTACGCTGTTATGCGGTTTTGCTTTCTTTAATGGAGCCCTTATCAAGCTCACGATCTTCTCGTTTTCACACATATACACTACACTATGTCTACAGCATGATGTTGGAAATTGAAATCTCTGCATTTCTTTCAGATCGTCGCCCCACTCGAGTTGGAGTAACATGCTGTAAGGAGGTGTCCAGGGGAAGAATCCCTCCTGAAATTAAACTGACTGCGTACAAGCATCAGCCTGCTCTGAGTCCATGTGTTGATGCTATAATGTAAGCTCTCACTTCATAGTCTACATTTCTTTATACGGTTGAAGTCAGAATTATATATATATATATATATATATATAATATATATATATATATATATATATATATATATATTTTTTTTTTTTTTTTTTTTTTTTCAAAATGATGTTTAACAGAGCAAGGAAATTTTCACAGAATGTCTGATAATATTTTTTCTTAATAAAAGCAGTTTTAATTTTTTTTAAACCATTTTAAGGTCAAAACTATTAGCCTCTTTAAGCTATATATTTTTTGATAGTCTACAGAACTATCATTATACAATAACTTACAATTACCCTAACCTGCCTAGTCATGAAAAATATAGTCCAATATTATTTATTGTCATCATGGCAAAGATAAAATAAATCAGTTATTAGAAATGAGTTATTAAAACTATTATGTTTAGAAATCTGTTGAAAAAAATCTCTCCATTAGACAGGAATTTAATGAGAAAAAAAAAATTAACAGGGGAGCTAATAATTCAGGCGTGCTAATAATTCTGACTTCAACTGTATGTATAATATATCAGGGTTTTTTTTTATATGTACAATATTGTGTTTATATCATTACTGTATTTCTGTCCGACAGCTTCTACGCAGAGAAGGAAAGATACTGCACTGACCCAAAAGCACGCTGGATTCAAAACCGACTGCAAGGTAAAACACCTGCATTACTCTGGTATCTTTATATGATGCTTATTCTGTTTATTTTTTAAAGAAAACTAATAACATGATCATCATTTCTCTAGGTCTGAAAGAATTGTAGGACTGAGTCAATGGGGGCCTTAAAGATGCTGCAAATCTGTCTATATATCATTCCTGGATCTATATCTATGCATTTTATTTTATTATTTATGCCAAAAAGCATCATCGCATTATTTAGCTTTATTGAAAGATTTGTTTACGTAATTGCCTTGTTTTGACTGCTTTTAAATTACATGTAATTTTTGCTTATTAACGATTTAAGTTCTGCTTACTTTCAGACAAATATCCAACCTTTCCTCTGTATCATATTTAAGCTGAATTAATAAATAAACAGTTCACATTTCAACAAATGGACATCAGTTATTACTTACCCCTTATGTCATTCTGAATTCATGTGTTTTCTCCTTTGAGATACTATAATGGTGTTTTGATGCTTCAAAGATTTCCTCCACCAATACCTAAAAATGAAAATACAGACAATTTTGATGGATGTAAACAATAACAATTATCTCAACGTATTTTTTGTTATACATTTTTAATCTCTGTAGCTTCTGAGAATCTAAAAAGATCTAAACATTGGCAAATAATATTATGATCGCTGTTATAATACTAAGTTATGATTGAATCGACTCTTGTTACAATTATGCAATAGTTTGACAATAAGCAGTAAATGTTCATGGGCCAATGACAACACTACATTGAAATGGTCTCTATAATATTGAGTGAAATATTCCTTTGCCTACTAACATTTATTCCAGTAATAACAAGTGCGCCATCTAGTGGTGAACAACAACTAATGCTGAAATTAGGTAGACCGTGTTTTGTTTTGTTTTGTTTTGTTTTTATTTAAGTAATTAATGGTAACAACGATTGTAGCGTAGCCAAAAACAAAATTATTGATACATATAATTGCATTTACAAACAGCCTGTGCCATAAATAGTAGCAGCTTTGCATACATGAAGTAAAACATGCCAAAACGAGAGAAAAGCATCACATATATTCACATCACATATACATATATTTATTTATTTATTTATTTATTTATTTATTTAAACTATATTATTATTGTATTATGTAGCAATATATTAGTGTGGCCACATAGTTATAAATCTTATAAAATATAAAGCTATAAATCCGTGTAAGTGTTTTTATACTTTCAGTGGTCAAAGAGTGTGTTTACCTGCCGATCAGGGCCCAGATGGTACACATGCTAGCCTACCTGCTGAGCTATAAATGACCTCAAGGAAACGAGGAGTTAATTCTACGCGTTATAAACTCATAGGTGTCAAACCGATGGTTCCAAGCTGTGTGAACAAGTTGCTCAAATGTCTCCAATAGTATCTGGATACTGCAGAGAGAGGCAGAGTCAGCACTTAAAGGAGCTAATGACGTCACTGAAGGAAGCTTAGTAAAGTTTCATTTAGCATAGCCTAACCACTTTCTTAGTAAGATATCAAGAAGCTATTGATACTAATTGTTCATTTTGTAAGCAACACCCTGAGTCCCTAGTTCACTTAGTTTGGCAATGCAGTTATTCTAATTCGCTTTGGGTTTTTTTTTTTTTTTTTCCTTTTTTGTAATTGACAAAGACTTTTCCTTAGTACGGGTATGTTTTGTTTGGTTTTGTTAATTCTAAAACCGAAGCTTTACATAAAAAGAAAATATATTTTCTTAATCTTCTTAGCAAAATTGTGTATGCATAAATGTAAATTTTCAAACCAAAATCCTTTTTTTATATTATGCTTACTAAAATGCAGTATTACTTTCAAACAATGTCTAACTATTTTTACAAAAAAAAAAGGCTTTGAAACCAACTGAAATTTGTAAATTATCTAATCTTTTTCTTTAATATGTGATGTATATACCCCTTCTGTTTATTTTTGTTTTTCTTTTTTCAAAATGTCTTCTTTTTGTCTTTCCATCTTCTTTAAAATGTTCTGTGATTGTATAGTCTTACTTTTCACATAATAATAATTTTAAAAATTAAATAAAATAAAAAAAAGCTCAGTAAAGTTGGTTTTAAAGTAGGTGATTGTCTTCAGAAACATTTTATGTTGTGCTGGTTGAAAGTCTCTTAACATTCCAAAAGTATTGATTAAAGTTAATGATCTAAATGTATTTATATGTATTTTTATATTCTGGGTAATGCATTAAACTAATAAATGTTCATCCAATTAAATATTGTCGAGCCTACAATTCCCATAATTCTGATAAGTAGCCCAAACTGTCCGTCAACAAATGTATATTTGTACATCTGTGCAGCCATTCGAGCAGATCTGCCATGTTGTGCGTGCATGCGCACCGACAGCGATAAAAACAAATGCTGAATCAAAAAGTGTTCAAATCCTGAATAAATATTGCAGTTACTTTTGCACGCTGGAGGAGGGATGACCCAATGGCTGAAGTATTTTTTTAGGTAATGTTATGTTTTAAAAGTATTTTAGTCATGCAAAGCTGATGTAGATTGTGTTGTTTTACGGATGGGTTATATGCACAGAAGTGTTGTTTAGCCACTGAACTCTTTCAGCGAACGATTGATGTGACTATTTTCAATTTCATAAGGGAACTTTTACAGCATCGATAATGTAGATTTTTATTTAGTTTAACATCAAAACAGATGTAAATAGCACTATTCCACCTAGCCTGCTTTGCTGGGCTGAAGTTGGTTTTATATTCACATCACATTGGTTAATTTTTGAACAATGACAACCTATGACGCGCTCCCTATATTGTTTACCATGCTACTCTGAATATTCACTCTGAAATAGCATGTAAGTATGGCTTAGTAATAAGTGTAATTCTTGCACACCGCCAGCCAACCACTAAGCATACAGGTTGATTTACTACAGAAAAGTGACTATGTCTATTCATAACTATACGGTACACAAATAGAGATTGGCAATATCTCTCATCATAAGTACAAGTAGTAAAAAAACATACATATGTTATGTGGTAAGTTGTGTGATTGAGTGGTAAATAACTTAAATGTTATTTTCGTACAGCAAAGGTTATAGCTTATTCACAGAGGCCAGAATGACTTGTGAGATTACCAATTATTACAAATGACACATTTTTCCTTTCATGTATGTACATCATACCAATATTACAGCAATTCACCTAAATGTAATATAGTCTCATTCTAAAGTGTGTAAGACAGTCTTAGGGGCAAAACTGACTCACTACAGGTGAGAATTTTTATTCATTTGTGTAAAGTGCACAAATAATGAAGAAATATATCAGTGTTAAGATGTCATTTTTATGAGAAAAGATCTCGTTATAACGACATAGCTGAGTGGGAAAATAATATGTGTGTGGCAGCAATGCGTCACCGTAGTCTCAAGATACACACCATGTGTTTTTAATTTTTATAAAAACCATCATTTAAATTTAAGAGCAAGTTCTGTCTTAGTCTAAGCCCTGTTTGTGGAGCCATGCAGCCATTAATACCATGCATTTCATATTTCCCCTTGTTTATCATTGAATTGATCACTTGCTGTTTTCTGTTGCACAGTCAGCACATTACTCAGAAGAACAAAACAGGATGTGGTTAATTTTCCTCTGAAAATCATCTAAATGTTAAAATTAATCTTAATATTAAAAGTGAAATGCTTTCAGACTTCAGCCAAAGCAAATGTACCCAAAAGACTGCTTTCTTCTAGTTTTCTCTAATTCAGTGCATACGGAAATAGTAGGCTAATATATGAATAAATTCCGCCAAACGTCCAATCAGTTTGTTTAATCTCCAAAAAGTCTTTGTGTACTTATATTTAAACAGTAAATGCAAAACATTGTCACAAGAATTCTATTTTAAAGCAAATAATCCATGAAATATTTCATGAAACGCGTAAACCTGGATATGAAATAAAATAATTGTGAATTTTATTAAGTGCACTTAACACTATGTACCCCCCACAGTCCAAAGACATGCGGTATAGGTAAATTAAATAAACTAAAATAGCAGTATTGTATGAGTGTGTGTGAATGTGTGTGTCCTCGGGGGTGGTTATAAACATACAAGCGTTGCACACAACAGTGCATACACACCAGTAGGAACTATATCTTAATGACAACACAAAAAAAGTGCAACAGTCTAACAACCATATCATTTTTTACAGTCATTATTTAGTTTTTTAATTTAATATTGACCTCACCTACTGAGAATGATGGACACATCCATGTTCAGTCATGGCATTTACTTTTAATACATGTGAGTGCCGTTAAGGTGTCAACGTTTAGCATTGTGCCATTAAATCAATCTGCTGCAACTAACGCTATTGCTGTGTCAATGATCTAGCAGAATAACCCCAGGGGTCACAATCAAATGGGAAAAAAAATAGAAAAGCTAATGGCTTTTAATTTGCATGATGTTTTTTATCTTACTATGAAATGCTGTTTTCATCTTCTATATATTATGGATAAAATAGGGTAATTCTAATAGTTTAATAACATATACTGTATGAGAT
Organism: Danio aesculapii; assembly: GCF_903798145.1. Taxonomy (NCBI): domain Eukaryota; kingdom Metazoa; phylum Chordata; class Actinopteri; order Cypriniformes; family Danionidae; genus Danio; species Danio aesculapii. The sequence goes on from NC_079458.1 coordinate 14,340,676, forward strand.
TTTTGGAAATCACCAAGCGACCCCCCTCAATGTCTTGCGACTCCCACTTTGGAGTGGGAGTCGCGAGACAATCAGTCCACTGATCTAGATTATGGTCATTTAGTAAGTAGTATTCAGTAGTAGTATTTACTTGCTTATTTAGAAGTAAGTAAGCTAGTTTTAGAGGTGGTGTTACACAGATTGAAGATTAAATCAGCGCCAAAAATAGAGACACTTGCAAAGTACCGGATACAGCCTTGGGATTTTTTTTTATTGAACATATTTGCCAAGCAAAAGTCTTGAATATATCCTTTTAGAGCAGAGCAAGAGTGAGAGTTGAAAATCAACAGTGAGAATGGAGACACAAAAGATCCTCGTCTTAAGTTGGGCTGTTGTGCTTATTGCATCTGTTATCTGGTGTAAAACAAGTAAAAAGCTTTTAACTGGTTATACAGTATTTTGATGGAGCTTTGCTAAATTTGAAGTTACTTTTGTTTTGTTTTGATTTTTTAGCAGATGCTAAAAACATGATGCCATGCTGTACTTCAGTCTCCACAGCAGAGGTGACTGATCCTATCATCAGTTTCAGGATCCAGCGTGAAAGTCCTCCATGTGTGAAGGCCATCATGTAAGAATGACAGTTTCTGCAGAAAACACATTAAAACTAGTGATCATTTGATTCTGGAGTTATTTTTCTGTGTGTTTCAGATTTGAGACTGAAAGGGGTCTCATCTGCTCTAAACCGAGACAACCATGGGTGCGAAGGAAAGTTATGGAGTTTTTGTAAGTAGAGTTATTGCTCATGATGTGCTTACATTTTTTGTGTGGTGGTCTACATAATGTTTAGTGTGTGGTAGTATTGTAGCAATAATCCCATATGTAACTACTTTTGGATCAAAATTGAACACCTAGCCGGCAGCTGTTCAGAGCGCCCTAATAACTCCAGTATAAACTAAACCATATATCACAGCTGGGAGATCAGCCTTAGGGCAGTTGCTTAATTCAAAGTATAGATGCTAAAAGTAATGTTGTGGCATCATGACAGCTGCTGTGGTAAACAGGACTCTTTTTATATCTTTTGTTCGCCGCAGAGCTCAAAGAAATAGTCCAACTTCCCCACTGCCACCATTATCATCCGCCACCAGTAATGAGTAAGTTAAAAAATAATCTTTTTAGTTTTACCCTGACAACTGTCTACTCACAGCCTAGCAGAACACTATATACACTGAAATAAATATCTGTATATGAGCAGTTTTACATATTTTATGGTTCTTTTTTTTTTTTTTTTTTTGAATTGCATTATGGGACCTTGATCTTTCTTCCAACAAAATTTTAACCTTAAAATGTTTGAAAAAGTGACTTTTATTACCATTTTAATAGTTTAAAGTGATATATTGTCTGGGCTGGTGTTGTATATATTGGGTTATGAAAACCTTGTAATAAGCTGCCAGTACATTTCTGTTATTTTACAGACTTATTTCTATATATTATTTCTTAAACATTATATTATTTCAAACTACTAAAATGTCAATAAAAGTCACTTTGTTAAACTGTAGAGTTGAATTTTCAACATTAAAAGTCAACAAAGCAGAGATCAACATCCAATAATGCAATTCACAACTGTAAATTAACAGAGAACACTTGTGAATCACAGAATACAGAAACTGTTAATAAAGAGACCTTTTTTACAGTGTATGAACAGTGATTCTATTGAGTTTTGGGTCAATGTACCATTGTCAGATTAATCAGTTTGTTTGTTTGTTTTTTAGAAAAACTACAATAACTAAACCAGATGAGTTCCTGGGTCCCACATTTCCAGCAACATCAGCCGAATCAACCGTGTCTTCCACGACCACCTCATCTCTAAGTAACTACTGTATATATAAAGAGTAACTCATGGCAAGAAGGCTGATGTATGAGAAAACATTGACTTGTTTCAATGATGATGTAAAAATACAAGTAAATGAATCCCCAGCTATTGCTCTTGCTTGTAGCACTTGTGTTGTGGAGAAGATGAAATGCACATAAGTCATATGAAGAATATCAAATATACAAGACGATCTGCTGAAGATCAAATAGAGCTGAATGACTTAACTTTCCACATTTGCACTTACCTGACTTATACCATATTATGACAATCAAGCTACATATAACATGAAAGCTTTTTAACAAACTTCACATTTTTGCTGTTGACTTCATTGATCTGTCATAGAGATTTGAATTATTCAGTTTTGAGTAATATAATAAAGTAACATATTATAAACTTTCATTACTACTTTTAAAGAGTAATGTGATTTAGTACTTTTTAGGAAAGGTATGCATTACAATTCAATTCAATTCACCTTTATTTGTATAGCGCTTATACAATGTAAATTGTGTCAAAGCAGCTTTACATAAAGGGTCATAGTAAATAGGAACAGTGTAGTTCAGTTTGTAGTGTTTAAGTTCAGTTCAGTTTAGCTCAGTTCAGTGTGGTTTAATAATCATTACTGAGAGTCCAAATACTGAAGAGCAAATCCAAGTCTTTAGATCCCAAACCATGCAAGCTAGACATTTTATATTTTTCAAATTAGCTGTGCTTGTTTAATTTTAAATAATGCTTGTGATACATATTTAGAAATTGAAAGATAATAAAATTAAATTCAAGCAAATTATTGCAGAAAAAATTACAACTAAATTTTTTGCTTTTCTCTTTTTTCTATAACATAAATTTGGGTGTAATACTTTTTTGGACCATTATCATAATTTATTTTGTAAGATACAGTAAGCTCCAGATTTGGCTTCAGTACTGACTAATTGAATGTGTATGCACAAATATAATACGGTAAAGCTTCTTAATAAAAATATTAATTTAAAAGATAGATTTGTGGGGGTTGTACTTATATATGCTGAGCATTGTATATATACAGTTGAAGTCTGAATTATTAGCTCGGAATTATTAGCCCCCTTGTTTATTTTTTTCCCAATTTCTGTTTAACGGAGAGATTTTTTTTCAACAGATTTCTAAACATAATAGTTTTAATAAATCATTTCTTATAACTGATTTATTTGATCTTTGCCATGATGACAGTAAATAATATTTGACTAGATATTTTCAAGACACTTTTATACAGCTTAAAGAGACATTTAAAGGCTTAACTAGGTTAATTAGGTTCACTAGGCAGGTTAGGGTAATTAGGCAAGTTATTGTATAATGATGGTTTGTTCTGTAGACTATCAGACAGCTTAAAGGATTTTAGCTTTAAAGGATAATTTTGATCTTAAAATTGTTTTTAAAAAAAAATAAAACTGCTTTTATTTTAGCTGAAATAAAACAAATAAGACTTTCTCCAGAAGAAAAAATATTATCAGACAGACAAAATTTCCTTGCTCTGTTAAACATGAATGGAGAAATATTTAAAAAAGAAAAAAAGATCAAGGGCTAATAATTCTGTTCTTATTTCTCTCAACACAGTAACAGGAGAGCTGTCAGTCAGTATGGAAAAGTGTAGACACATCACGTACACCTAATAACCATCAAAATACATATTTCTATTGCAGGGGTCACCAAACTTGTTCCTGGAGGGCCGGTGTCCTGCAGATTTTAGCTCCAACCCTAATCAAACACACCTAAACAAGCTGATCAAATTTTACTAGGTATACTTGAAACACCCAAGCAGGTGTGTTGAGGCAAGTTGGAGCTAAACCCTGGAGGGCCACGAGATTGGTGACCCCTGTTCTATTGAGTCACAAACAACATATGAAAACAGAATAATATAAAAAAAAAAAAACATTTTTAAATAAGGCGGAATATAAAACATCTGTCTAAAATCCAACTTTAGCCATTACTTCTGTTTCCTATATGTGTTTTATTTCCTAGCTGTCGGCAGGGGGTACTGCAGCAACTAGTTCCCAGTGTTAACTGAAAATAACTTTCAGATATCTTAAGATATCAGTGTTACTGTTTTTGTCTCAAGATACACATCAGTAATGTGTTTTTTCATTTTTATAAAAACTGCCTTAAAATGTAATTTAAGTTCAAGTCCTGTCGTTTGTTGCCATGCAGCGATTAATTCTATAATTATGTATTTCATATGTCTCCTTGTTTATCATTGAAATTATCACTGACTCTTTGGCCTTGCTGTTTTAATGTGTCAGCACATTACTCACTTAAGACAACAAAAAAGTATGTGGTTAATTTTCCACTGAAAATCATCTAAATGTTAAAAATAATCTTAATATTAAAAGTGTAATGCTTTCAGACTTCAACCACAAGCAAATGCATCCAAAAGACTGCTTTCTTTTAGTTTTCTCTTATTTAGTGCATACAAAAATAGTATGCTAATACATTAATAAATTCAGCCAAATTTCCAATCAGTTTGTCTAATCTCACATTGGGGTAATGAAAAAAAATCTTGATGTTCTTATATTTAAATAGTAATTGCAAAACATTGTGACAAAAATTTTACTTTAAAGCATATAATCTGTGAAATATTTCATAAAACGTGTAAACCTGTATATGAAATAAAATAATTATGAATCAAATATTAGTCCCACTATATATTAAGTGCCCTTAACACTATGGATTAACAAATTTAAAAAGTACAGTGTACTACTGAGTTTATAATGCACAACATTTATGGTGTTACTGGTGGGATACTGGTATATATAACAGAGACTGGTTTTGTGGTATGGGTACTGTAGGTTTAAAGGTGCGTTAAGATGTAATGGATGGTCCACAGCGTAATTACAATATAAATGTAAGGAAAGGTTGAATTAATTAAAGATGTAAATACAAGCAGATGTTTTTTAAATACAATGTAAAAACATGTATGTACATAATAAGTGCATTATTTGTAAATTATTTAATTAAATGTAAGAAAATAGTAATTAAGGCCACTTAATATAAAGTAGGACCCAAATGTTTTAATGGTCATTGGAGTGCCCAAGCTTTTCCGTATGAAGGGCCAAAAACAAAATATCATTGACAGTCGTGGGCTGAAGATAAATATACCAAATTATTTTACATTTAAGTTACCATTGTTTGTTTCCTAATTAATTGAATAATATTTATTAATAAATGGAAAACATTACTTTGAAATGAATGCATTAATATTGCTTTAGAATATTAATTCAATGCTTTAGAAACTAGTCAAGCAAAATCTGCCTTTGCTTTGATTTGCTCACCAAAGTCTCTGCATTGTCCTCTATCGATCATGTGACAGTATGTACATTTTAAAGGAAATCTGATTAATTCACACCATTTAAATTCAAACATTTTATTTCAGTTAGAACAAAAAAGAAAAAAGTTGCATTAAATTTGAAATGACAATCTTCAACCATAACCCATCATTCTCCCTCTCTTCTCAGATGGGATATGGGGCCAAATCAAAGGTTACCATGGGCCAATTTTGGCCCAGCACGGGCCCTAGGTTGGGTATCTTTGGTCTCTAGATGATGGTCTTTTCACCATGTAGGAAGTACAAGTGAGCTACTGATATTTTTAAAGGTGTTAAATGAAATTAAGATTAAATCAGCGCCAAAATAGAGCTATTTGCAGCAGACCGGATGCAGCACTGGGTTTTTTTGTTCAATATATTGGGTGAGTGAATATATGCTTTCAGAGCAGAGCAGAAGTGAGAGTTGAATATCGACTGTGAAAATGGAGACACAAAAGATCCTTGTCTTCAGTTGGGCTGTTGTGCTTATTGCATCTGTTATCTGGTGTATAACAAGTAAAGAGTTTTTAACTGGTTATACAGTATTTTGATGGAGCTTTGCAAAATTTAAAGTTCCTTTTGTTGTGTTTTGATTTTTAGCAAACGCTAAAAGCGTGATGCCATGCTGAACTTCAGTCTCCACAGCAGAGGTGACTGATCTCATCATCAGTGGCAGGATCCAGCATGAATATCCTCCATGTGTGAAGGCCATCATGTAAGAATCACAGTTTCTATAGAAAATACATTATAACTAGTGATCATTTCATTTTAGTGTTATTTTTCTGTGTTTTCAGATTTAAGACCAAAGGGGGTGTTATCTGTTCTGATCCGAGACAACCATGGGTGCAGAGGAAAGTTCTGCAGATTATTTTAAGTAAACTAATCAAGTGTAGTGAAGCTGTAGTGAGTTATTAGAAGAGATATTATATACAATATAACAATAACAGTTAACAATATAAAATGCTCATGATGTGTTTTTAGTGTGGTGGTCTACATAATCTTTAGTGGTAGTATTGTAGGAATACATCCATAACTACTTATGGATCAAAATTGAACACGTAACAAGCAGCTATTCAGAGCACTCATCATGACAGCTGCCATGGTAAACAGGACTCTTTTTTTATATCTTTTTTGCCGCAGAGCCCAAAGAAATAGTTCAACTTCCCCACTGCCACCATTATCATTCGCCACAAGTAAAGAGTAAGTAAAAGAAATCATCTTTTCAGAATTACCCTGATAATGGTCTACTCACAGCCAAGCAGAATACTATATACACTTTTAACATATCCCTAAATTTGCAGTTTTACATATTTTGTGATTCATATTTTTATTTTTTTTATGTATTCTTTTGAATTGCATTGTGTGATCTTTCCTTGTAGCAAAAGTTCAAAAAAAATTGGCACACTGTTACTTTAGCTCTCAAAAGTCTTTAATAGCACTCACAACGTTTCGACCGACATGGTCTTCATCAGTAAAGCAATACAAATGGAAGTACTCAAGAAATAGTGAAACAGCTCTACACAGCACCTGCAGTCAATCATCACAATCAGCCAACAAGCCAGTAAACAGGAACATTTACATACAACAGTGTACAAATGACAACATGAGATACATAAAGTACATACGGTGTCACTTGTTGAGTCCCAGCTGGGTCAGTTGGAATTTCTGTGTGGAGTTTGCACATTCTCCCCATGTTTGTGTGACGGGTTTCCTCCAGGTGCTCCGGTTTCCCCCATAGTCCAAAGACATGCGCTATAGGGGAATTTAATAAGTTAAATTGGCCGTAGTGTCATTAAGTGGTTCATTCCGCTATATATATATATATATATATATATATATATATATATATATATATATATATATATATATATATATATATATATATATATATATATATATATATACATATGAAAAAACATAGTAAACACAGGAAATAGTAGTAGTAAAAAATCAATAATAAAAAACACAACTGATTTTATTAAAGAGTGAGTGAACTTCTGAAGGTATTGAGAACAAGATTCCTGCCTGAAGAAAAAACATGTTTGATGCTTAATTTTACAGAAATAATTGAGAAAAATGCTTTATGGTACATTTAATTTTTAATATTATTTTTATTATATCAACCAACTATCTCAGAATGTTTCTTCACGCGTATTGCTGCAATTTGTCACACGCAGTCATGAGCTGTGCTGCAGCAGCAAAGGCCGCCTTTTCATTTTCGGTACGCAAAATCCACCAGATGTTGCGAAAAACAATCACTTTTCCATTGTCGAGCCAGTGCAAGCGAACACCCCCACATTAAACAACCCACCCAGGAGTGCGTTTCCGGAAACCATTGTTAGCCAACTAAGGTCAACTTCCATCATTATAATAAATAAATTAAGGGAAAGAAGAAAAAAAATACTGTAGCTACTGGTCAGTTTAAGATATTCCTTAAAACACCTTATAGGCTAGGGCTCTTTTTCTTGTTGTTTTTGCTTAAGATCCCTCTTATGTTTTCCTTTTAAATTTAAAGGGGTTGCATAAATTAATAGTTATGATTTAATAAGGGATATTTCTTTGCTGTGTCCTCCTTGATGATTTAATAACACATAATAATCTTTACACCACATTAAAGACACAGCAGCTAGCAACTTTCAGTTGTTGAGTTTTTGTCACATTTAAAAGGTGTGTTTGTGTAAGAAACGTGTAATCCCAATTTACACTCAGATAAATGATTTTACAGCCAATTGGTTTAGCCCTAAGTTAAAATAACCAACAAACCAGATGCTGATCAAACAAACTTCAACTTGATACACCTGAAGGATTTTTTAAGAATGTGTGTGTGTGTGTGTGTGTGTGTGCGTGCGTGCGTGCGTGCGTGCGTGCGTGTGTGTGTGTGTGCGTGCGTGCGTGCGTGTGTGTGTGTGTGTGTGTGTGTTTGTTTTACTTAATTTGTTATTGAAAACCATTGTAAATTAAGTTGAAATGATATTATTTAGGTGTAACAAGTTGAAGTAACTTTTTAAAGTTTATCCAATGCTTCACTTTTTTTACAATGCAGGATGTCTTTCATGTGATTTCCGCTTTTCTTTCCGCTTTTTTACTGCTTAAGTCAAACAAGCCAGAACCTTGAATGCATTTCAGATACCAGAAGTGACTATGAAGACACAAAAGATCCTCATGAGGAGTTTGGCTGTTGCGCTTACGGCATCAGTGATCTGGACTGTTACAGGTAAATCGCTTTTAACATTTTCCACTTCACACAATAATGCAGTATACTTATGTTTACTCAATCTTTGTTTTGTTATTAGCAGTCGCTGATAACGTGGAATCATGCTGTACCCCAGTCTCCACACCAGAGCTCACTGATCCTGTCATCAGTGTCAGGATCCAATTTGAAAGTCTTGAGTGTCAGACAGCCATCGTGTAAGACTCACTGATCCTCTCTAATGAAAAATCAGTGCAAGACTTTTAAAAATACTGTATCTTTATGTATCTGTTCTTTCTGTCAGCTTCAAGACTAAAGAGCGGGAGTTGTGCTCTGATCCTAAACAACTGTGGGTGAGGAGGAAGGTCATGCAGTTCTTGTAAGTCGAAGCAAACATATTTGTTGAAACTAAATTTTTCAGAATATAAACTGCTTATATAGTGTTCAAACATCTAGTGACACATTTACTTATGCTTTTAGTGATGCCCAGAGAGGGGAAAAATGTACATAGCTGCCAAACAGCTTTTGTTTTGGGAACACTTTATTTTGATGGTCCATTTGAGTATTCGTAGACTGTCTGCTTAATATCTGTTGATAATGCTCCTTCAACAAACATTTATAAGAATCTTTGCAGGTACATGTCAACTTACACTTACCCTGACCCTAACCCTAATAATCTAATGAGAATTAGTTGGCATGTAGATGCGATGTAACTTAAATTCAACAAACAGACCATCACAATAAAGTGTGACCTTTGTTTTTATTTTTTTCCAAGCAACATATGTGTAAATCACCACTTAAAAGAAGAAAAAAATCAGATATGTGGGCAGGCGAAATCAAATATTGGGCATCCATATGCAACAAGATTTATCTTGCACCTGCAGGTGGCATTTGAGCCTGATAATGGCAAAAAAGGGGCTATTTTGTGTATATTTATTTGAAAGAAAAAGTTAAGATTTACATTTAAGATTGTCTACACATGCTCACATATGTGGAGATCAAAATTAGAGAATTATCTACAATTTCCTAAAGGTTAAGATCACTGCTTAGTCCTGTTTGTGTGATCCTAACAAGAGTAAAATAGCTTAGATAAAATGTTGTGTTTGTTTTATGAAGAAGAGGCACAGTATTAAAATCTTAAGTGAGATATTTGAAAAAGAACACTGATTAAAATCAAATAACAAATGATTAATCAATATGAGAGGACAGGATCATTCATAAACAATAAACAACTGATCTTAATGGTGAATTTAAAATAGTATTTTATGTCATGTTATGTGCCACTTGCACAATGCATTTCCTTCTAATAAAGTAAAATCAATCAGTTGGTAATGTGGAGAATCTCAATAGACAATTGGAATTAAAGATCTCAGCATAGTGTCTCTGAGCATTTAAAGTAATTCAGTTTATTTAGGTCTGATTGGAAACGTAATGTTCATCATTAAATTGGTTAAAGGCTAAACTCAAAGTGTGTGAAAGATTGGTAAAAAGTGGAGAAGTTCATACTGTGAGAGACCAACTGAAGAGTTCAGATGCAAAAACCTCTAAGTGCTGTCTGAAATTCCCATCTGAAATTCCCATCTTATTTTTTGCCATAAAAGTGATATTACTGAACATACACACATGGAGCCTGATAAAAATACTCATTTTAGAGAAGAATTTCAGACGACACTTTTTGTTTTTGCATCTAAACTCTTCAATTTATATTTATTTATTTTATTTTTTATTTATTTTGAGAAACACTGTTCTACTGCTATGGTGTAGTTGCAATTTTTACACCATGAGGTTTACATTATTTCTGTAAAAATAAATCGTCTTTAATTTTAATCTGCACTGTGCTACTTTTTATGACTCAAATGTTGGTAAATAACTCAATAATGGACTCGAGTCATTGACTCAACCGAGACTTGACTTGGACGTGTCAGACTTAACTCAAGACTTGAATGCAAAGACTCAAGATTTACTTTTGAATTGCAAAACTATGACTTTGTCTCCCCTCTCAACTCAAACCTCTGTCAAATCTGAATTAGGCAACATCAGCAAATGTCCTTACAGCCTAGCAACAATTCACAGCACAATAGTATGTGAAACATGATCTGCCCATATCTAAAAGCCAGAAAAATAGACTTGGGTTATTTTTTGCCTATATTGTACAAAGTAAAGAAGAAAAATACTGATGATTGAGGCATTATTATTATTTGTCATAGTAAATAGCACTCTGTTTATCTTTCTTTTTTTTTGCAGCAAAAGTAAAGTAACCAAACAGACCTACTAAATCCTATGTGACTTTAACGATACCATCATCATCATCATCATAATCCGAGGAAAAATATGAAAATGTGTATACGATGTATGATGATGTCTGGAGCAACTGCAGCTTGAAACTGCAAATAAAGTATGATCAGCAACTACTGGTTTGGCTTGATGTTTCTTATTTAAAACAAATTTTATATAGGCTACTTTATTTAGTCCACTAAAACATAAAAATTATTTATATTCCCTCATGTGGTTTTAAATCTGAGTTTCCTTCTTCTGTGGAACACAAAAAAAGATATTTTAAAGAATCAACTCTCTCACCCAGGCCATAGTCCATATTTCCTCAGGAAAAATATATGTATATACAAATGAAATTTATTTTAAGTTAAGTTAAACAATATAATTATAATAAATATAATATAATACATATATATATATATATATATATATATATATATATATATATATATATATATATATATATATATATATATACTGTATATATATATATATATATATATATATATATATATATATATATATATATATATATATATATATATATATATATTATATTATATTATATTATATTATATTTATTACAATTATATTGTTTAACTTAACTTAAAATAAATTTCATTTGTCCTCTTGTGTTGCTATGTATGTTTGTACCCAGTTCCTTGTGTGTTTGGGGCACACTCGGGCAAACAAAACACACTCTGATTCTTCCGTAGGTAAAAAAAATACCATGGAAGTCAATGGGTGCCAGCTACAGAATATTTCAGAATATCTTTTTTTTTTTTTTTGTATTTAACGGAAGAAAGAAGAGTGAGTAAATTATGACATTTTTTTTTTACTTTTTTGTGAACTATCCCTTTAAGTATGGAAACAGTTTAAATGATTAAATACATGGCACTGAAATGAAATGAAATATTGAAGAATAACTATGTATAATTATGCATACATGTTAGGCCTAATTGCACACATCCCCATTCAAAAAGTAAAGATATTCAAAACCAAAATGGTAACACCACATTTTAAAAACTATATGTGAACAATTATATGCTACACATTTCAAAGATGTTTAATAGGGAAATACCTCTGGTCATTTTAAAAATCCTTCAAATAGCTTTAAATTATACTGTGGCTATACCACCTGAGGTAAAACTATGTTTAACATTTTACTAAATAATTAAGTGGGAGCATTTTTTATTGTACGTTTTTATATTACAGAAATAGCATATGTAAATGTAAAAAAAAATTATATCAAGCAGTTATTACTAAAACAGAGACAACCACCTACTCCCCATCCACACGTAATGACTTTCTAACAAATAATTTTACAGCCAATGAGTTTAGGCTTCTGAAATTACTCCCAAACTAAAATAGCCAGCAGTGCAGACGCTGACCTAACAGAATGACCTAACTCTCATGCGATTTCCTCTTTCTTTTCCCCTTTACCGCTTTCTTTCTGCTTTTCTAAGCAAATTACTGTAGAAAGAACCCTGAATTGCTTATACAAGACGCACATACAGGCAGTGTGACAATAATGCTGCCACTAGAGGTCAGTATAAAAGACCTAATACCAGGCCAGCAGAGTGCTAATTCCTGTTAGCATTCTCAGCAATACTGACAGTGGCAGACGCATTTTTATAGCCTGCAATTATTTTATTTGAATTTCCTATTAGAATTAATTTATTGGAATGCCCTCACAAACAGCACACAATGCATTAATATTTACTGAGCAGAAATAAACCTCAATTTGCGTTCCCTTAGCATTCTCAGTGGTGTTGACGGTTAGCCATCTTTCCATCCACTGACCTCTAAACAATCATATTCTGTAGAACAACAGACACACATTTCTGCTGCTGTGGTTCACTGTGTTGAGGTGATAAATTGTGCCAACCATAAACCATTGTGATTTCCAGTGTAATAACTAAATTGTTTAATGTCACTTACCAAGTGTTAAGCTTGAAAATATGTTTAACGTTCAACATTAAGCTTAGGCAAATACTTTAAATATACTTATTTTTGCATTTTAGTTCCGTTTAGGCACTTCATTTAAATTGTTGCTATAATTATTAATAATCAACATATAAATTATACAATTTTATTTATTTATTCATTTTGTTTTCGGCTTAGTCCCTTTATTAATCAGGGGTCGCCACAGCAGAATAAACCGCCAACTTATCCAGCATATGTTTTACGTAGCGGATGCCCTTCTAGCTACAATCCATCACTGGGAAACATCCATACACTCTCATTCACACACACACACACTACAGACAATTTAGCTTATTCAATTCACCTGTACCACATGTTTTTTGGACTTGTGGGGGAAACCGGAGCACCCGGAGAAAACCCAAGCGAACACGGGGAGAACATGCAAACTCCACACAGAAATGCCAACTGACCCAGCTGGGCCTCAAACCAGCGACCTTTTTTCTGTGAGGTGATTGTGCTACCCACTGCACCACCGTGATGCCCTAAATTATACAATACATAATAATAATATAGAACATTTAGAGTTATTGGCTGCATGGGAGCAATTTGTGAAGGACATCTTGCTTTATTTTTTATTTTTTTTATAATAATTAATAGTATTACTGTTATTGTTGTTGTTCCTGTTGTTATGTTAATAGTATTATTCATTTTAAATATTGTTTTTGTTAACTGGCAAGAAACCACAAACAGGAAACAAGCAGACGCTGTTAAAACAGTATGAGAGAAAAGAGTAGAATGCCATATAATAATAAATGTTTAATAACTAATACAAATACTTGTTTGTCATTATTTATGTGCATACAAGTGTCAAAAAAGTGTAATACATAGCACTGACAGAAACAGTGAAGTGCTCAATAAACAATTAATTATTAGCAGTCTATTGTATAACATATCTAATGAAAAGAGGCCAAACAATTATTATTATGCTTTTTTTAATGCATACATATATACATAGACATATTGATGTTTACAATGCATTTCAAGGAAAAAAAAAAAAAAGAGCCGAAAGATAAAGGAATAATAGGATTTTTTTCTATGTATACAGAACTTCAGTCCACAATTCTTGGCCTTTTTTTCTCTATAAAGCATGAAAAAAAACTGAATTAAAGTAAGTTCAAATTACTAATCAGATCACAAATATAATAGAGATTCTGACCTGAACATTATTGATAATCCATTGCTGGTGACTGAGGTCATGAGTTGTTCCACAACCTTTAAATAAAAACACAATAACATGAAAACATAATAAAAACAATCAAGGAATTCTCATGGGAATAAAATCATAATTGTGTAAAATTCACCTTTCTGCATTTCTGCTGCTCTCCAACACACACAGAGAGTTAACAGCAGTAACAACAGCAGAGGCACACAGAAGGCGGTCAGCCATGGGCAGATGAGCACTGCATCAGGACTGACAAAATCTGCATCTGCAGTGCTTACTTCTAACATTACAGGAAAACAATGAAGATTTTTAATTTAATGAGATTTGGTTTGTGACACTTTTTGTCTCTCAAAAGTCAAAAGCTTGGTGAGAAAAACTTGAAATAGAGTAAAAGGAAAAAATTAAAACCCTACTTTCAGAGTCCAGTTTTGTGCAGTGAGTTTGTTGTAGAGTGTATTCAGTGCAGCAGAAAAGCAGGAGATCATCTTCAGTGATGTTGAGCAGAAGTAGAGAGTGAGTGTTTGTGGATGAACTGACAGATCTGATACGTCCAAAGTAACTTGGGTGAATATTAGTGGCCACTGGCTTTGATTCTGTGCCATACACATATTCTAACTTTATAATTCTGATAAATGTTTGGTTTCCATCAGTAATGATCCAGTTAATCTCTCTGTCATCTTTAATGCTGCAGGGGAGCGTTGTGTTTTTTCCTGGGTGTACTTTCACTAATGATCCTTCAGCGACAATCAACAAAACAACAATAAAACCTGAAGAGAAATAATTGTGAATCTGTGATGAAATGATCAACATAATCTGAATCAAGGTTAAATATATTTAATATTAGATGCTTTGATCCAAAGCAACTTACAAGTGAAGAACATCGTAAATATTGGATCATACAGAGGCAGCAGCATTCACCTAACACTTAAAGGGATAGTTCACCCAAAAAATGGAAGTTCTTCCATCACTTACTCACCCTCAATTTGTTTCTAACCAGTCTGACTGTTGGAAACCTATAACAACTGACATCTATAGTAGGAAAAGCAAATACTGATATGACAATTTTTGGGTGAACTATTCCTTTAACTAATATCATTATACAACATCAGTACTCACATGTGAATTGTCTCATGGCTATTCTCGCTCTCGCATGTGTTTGAAACCACAGTAAAGGTTTTAGCAGGAAGCAGCAGTACACATCCTTTGACATTCTAATACTGATCATTAGTAGACTTTAGTAAAACAACCTTAAAGCTAAAATTTGCCAAATAAAAATCAATGTTGTCATCATTTACTCACACCTGTGTTATTCTAAGCAAATCAAATCTAAGGCTAATATTTGAAACTTTTAGTAATATATTTAAATTAATATTGAGAGGTTTCTGTTTCTCCAAGTCCGGGTAGCAAATACTTTGAAGATACACATAATCGTGCGCATGCATATACAGAGCACAAGGCAACTAAAACCTAATTAGTTTATTGCATCACATGCATGTTTTGCCCTGATTAAATAAAGAAACCAGAATCCTCTCTTGGCTATATTTCTAAGCTAGGGTTTTGTTTAGGAGCATCTATTGTAATGTTGTTCAAGGAATAAAATAGATGCCTTACCACACAGGGTATCTTGATGGGTTCTGCAAATGAAGCCAATGTCCACACAAGTGAAGAAAATTAATAAAATACACTTTTTTTAAATAAAATAAATCCAGTGAAAAGGAAGAAAAAAAAACAATCACAATAACAAAACAAAACCCTTTATCTGAGGATATCTAAATTTTAATATACTTGAGAATGCATAATGCATAGAAGAAATCCCTTTTTGTTCTCTCTTTAATGTGATACACTTGAATAAAAACATGACAAAGCATTTCTTCTATTTCAACAGCATTAGGGCAGACTTCCAGAAGTCTTGTCCTCCAAGGTCATAGCTCCTAGTTGGCAAGGAATATCTTTTTCTGAAGATAACGCTCCAAGGCTTCTTCCAGTTTCCGATTGTAATAGTTGGTCAGAAGTGTCATCTGGGCCATTTCTTCCTTTATGGTCAGCAGAAAATTTACCCACTTCAGTACATGGTCCTTATACTCTTTGAACTCTCTGTTGAAGGTGCCTCTGTCGTCTCTTATGTTTCTTCTCATTGCTAATAGCTGTTTTTGTAAGCATAGGAATATCTGTATATGTAATTTTTTTGTGTCTTTTAACAATTAATTTCATTAAACCATCTAGACACTACAATGTTTGCACAAAACTAGTAATAATCCAAGTAATAATAAATAGTAATAAGTTGACACTAATAGTCAAGTGTGCCGACATATGGCACTATGTGCTCACAGTGACTCAAGTTTGATTCCTGGCTTGAGGTCCTTTGTCGATCCTTCCCCTCTTTTTGCTGCCAATGCTTTCATATCTGTCCTCCACTATCATCCAAATAAAAAGGTAATAAAAAAAAAAACTTAAAAACAATTACTAGCGACAAATCTCAATGTATAAAAATAACATAAAACTATTCACACTACAAACCAGTGTTTACAGTATAACATGGAAATGCATAATCGATGGTTTTATACAGTTAAAATAAGCAAGATGACACTGGAACAGACCAAAATAAAGCATTAACTAAATGTTTGTTTAACTGAAAGAAAAATAAAAAAATGTAAAACAGCACTATCTAGTAGTAACCCAAACAGATTAACTGCCGCAGTTACGGTTAACTGCATAAAATGAAAGAGGCGTTGTGAATTATCTAACATTAATATTGATTTACTGCCATAATTCTGTATCATCCTGAATTCTCAAAAACAGAATTGTTCTCTTTGTTTAATTCCTGTTGAATCTGATTTCACATGGTTATCCACTGAAGTTAAGCAGGGCTGTGCCTTGTCAGTACCTGGATGGGAGACCACAACGGAAAACTAAGTTGCTGCTAGTAGAGGTAATAATGAGGCCAGCAGGGGTTGTTAGCAGCGGCAACCAAATATAATAATTTCTTTAAATGTACCCCAAATTGTACTCTGACAGATGATTTTACTGCTAAATGAGTTTAATCAATCAATCAACCTTTATTTCCAGCACCGTATCCACTTGTTAAGTCTGATGTCACATGAAGCAGCTTCCAGATCCAAGCACTGTATCAAACTGTATGGGGAGACTCAACAAATGGTAATAATAAACATTTACTGAGCGCTGTAATACTTTTGAAAATCATTATCTCAATATATATAACCATGCCTAATATCAGATGGCCAGAACGTGATTTATATTTTTATAAATTGTGAAAATATCGATGTCTGTGATGCAGCAAGTCCAACAGTCCAGACACTGTTGTGTACAAATTTAATTAAAAAAAATCGCTTTAATGTGTTTTATGACTAAAAAAGGGTCATAAACGAGCGGCTTGGACCTGGAAACAGGATTCTATACTTCACGACCAAACAATGTAAATACATTTACATACAGACTTAAAATACAACATACAGGAATATTTAAAATGCATTAATACAACCAAAGTTAACCAAAGTGCTGTACAACAGTAGGCAACTGTAAAACATAAAAAAATTTCAATAAAATGTGCCAAAAACATTAAAACAGAGAAAAGTGGCACAGTGCTACTATCAAAGGCCATTCAAAATAAGCAGGTCTTAAAGGGATAGTTCAAAAAGGGAAAATTCTGTCTTCGTTCACTCACTTTTCGCTTGTTTCAAACCTGTTTGACCTTATTCTTCTTCTTTTAAACACAAATGAAGATATTCTGAAGAACCTGTAACCGCTGACTTCTGAAGTATTTATTTTTTCAAAATATGGAAGTCAACGGTTACATGTTTTCAGCTTTCATAAGAAAATCTTTGTGTGTGTTCAACAAAAGAAAAAACTCATGAAGGTTTTGGAACCACTTCAGGGTGAGTAAAATTTGGATGAATTATCCCTTTAAAGGTGCTGTGTTGTAAGTTTTTGACTCTCCTAAAGCATACAAATACCATAATATGTTTGCAGATATTTAAGAAACATACCAAGTGAACATTCTTGTTTATCTGAAAAAAACAATGCTGAAGTTAGATATTCTGCTTTGAAAATGTGTTTTCTGTGCTGGAACTCTTTGTTTTGGTTTAGCCAATTATTTTTCAGCAGCCTGGATTGCCTTGATGGAAAACAGCGTATTTCATTTTTCAGTCAGAAAGGCTCTCAAAGCATGCGCTCGTGACTGAAATGCGACCTCCGGTGGACAGTAGCAGACACCGAAATAAGATGCATGCAGATCTTCCATGCATGCAGAGTTCCACACAAGGTTATTAATTAGCAAATAATATAAATATTACGAGCTTAAACATTAGGCGAGCAGGTTACATTGTAACACCATGTGCTAACAACATGCTATGTGATGAGATCTGCAGTGATAAGCAATTTGGCTGTTTGCACCAGACGAAACACGACAGAAATTAAATACAGCCATTCAGAACCACAGAATAGTGCACTTACTCACGAAATGGTAAGACTTATTAAATTAAATTCTAAAGTACTTTAGAATTACTAAAAGTATTCTAGTTTAAAGAGCCCATATTATGGGTTTTTGAAAATGCCCTTCCATGTAGTGTGTAACACAGCTCTAAGTGAAGTGAAATATCCAGCTAAGGCTTAAATCTGTAAGTGTACAGTGTTTAAAATTATTGATTCATCTATAAAAGAGTCAATTCATAGTGCTTCAAACGAGTCGTCTTGATAACGAGTCATTAGGTGTTTCGCGATGACGCAGCTACGAAACACAAGCCTCGCCAGTAGTTACGCGCGCAAACCCGGGAGATTTGAAACCTGCGGCCCCGCCCACTAACACAGAAAAAACACTAGACACACACACACAGACGCCGCCGGTCGAATGAAGTCACGCTGTGCTCAGATGGATAATATTGACAGTCTCTACCCAAAGATGAAACTGTGAAGAGTCAGTGGTTGAGGTTTATTCACTAGTGTAAGTAAGTGCGATTAAAATTGTTGCCTCGTTTACTCTAGCTTGCAAATTATGTATTTATTGTGTTTTGGTACTTGTTAACCTGGTACAGTACACGCGGTTACTCTTTATATTCTCTTATCGCATGTAAGCCACGTTGAAAACGCGACGCGTGCTTTTGTGAGCTCGCGTTCCACTGCCGTTTGTCGTTGCTATGGCCATCGTAAGCTAGGAGACGGGAGAGGTGTCGATCTCCCTAGTTCTGAGGAGGAGCGTGATGTGTGTCTGTGTTTGTGTGTGTGTGTGTGAGAGAGAAAAAGAGCAGGTCTAGTGTGTGACGCCTAGGGGCTAGGAGACAGGAGACTCGCGTCGCTCTCCCTAGTTCTTCTGAGGAGCGTTGTGTGTGTGTGTGTGAGAGAGAGAGAGAGAGAGAGAGAGAGAGAAAGAGCAGGTAGAGTGTGTGACGCCTAAGAGACTCGCGTCGATCTCCCCAGTTCTTCTGAGGAGGGTTGTGTGTGTGTGTGTGTGTGTGTGTGTGTGTGTGTGTGTGTGTGTGTGTGTGTGTGTGAAAAAAGCCTTACATTATGAAGCGTGTATGCACTGTGACTACTTTTATATAGTTGATTAGCAGCTGGGCATTTCACTCTGTCTCGCGCTGAAGCCTGTCACTGTCGACCAATCGCAGCAGGCTGTCATTGGTCCAATCAGCGCAGATTAGCTTCGCGCTGAGGAGGGGGTTGGGAACAAATGAATCGCTGAACGATTCATATGGGAGTCGCTGGGATAATTAGGTAAAAATAAATGCAGATTATAAGACCATAAAAGTGTTTTTGACCTTGCATGCATATTAGACTGTTGTTGGAGACCCTTACAACCTACATATGACCCTACTTCATGTATAATATGGGCTCTTTAAAGAACTATTAAATTCCTTGACTTTCACTGATTAAAAACTTAATTTACATTATATCTAATGAACGTAAACAGGCTGTTGTTGTGCTTTAGTTGCCTAATATGTAAAATATACCCTCTCATTCGGTAATAAATATATAATCATTTTAAATTATTCTTATGAGTTTATTTTGTTCTTTATTAAGCTCGAAACTGAAAAAAGACAATGAAAATATGACAACATAAACTAAGTGTTTATTTGCTTATATCACAGGCTGTAGTAAACTTATTTATCCCCTTTTCTCAGAAGGTGGCAATCGAGCATAAATCAGGCTAAAACTCCTGTAGTCTGAGGCTCTGAGCAGTAGACTTTATTTGACTGGATTTGATTGACTGAGGCAGCGACTCTGAACACAAAACTAAAGTGCTGTCCAGTTGAATATTCTGATTTGCTGGCGCAGGACATTATAGCCTAAGTTATAAAATAAATGTAAAAAAGTAATACAATAAAATCTAAAGTCACTTAAGAAAAGAAGATAAATGTGTTAATTTTTAAGGAAAGTAATGTGAAAGTAGTCTATTGGTTTTGTTTAATTTTGCATTTAAAAAGAGTTTATTTAAAACACTAATTTGCAGTTATTATTAAGCATTTACACTTTATTTTATAAATGGGCTTAATTCAACATGCCTGTACAACATTTTATTTAATCAAATGTTGAATATTTGCGTTAGCTGCATTTAGAACATTTCATCACCCCTCATTACTGATCTGAATGCGCTACCTACTGGGATGATATAGCGTTTTTATTCTGCAAAGTATTTTTTTGCAGGAGTGATTAATGCGGCATAATTTCACAAAGTCAAGATGTGTTTTAATTAGGTTTTATTTCATATTTTAAAATAATAAACATAGCTTAATAAACAATTGCTCAAGCTAGCTAACAGCCGCCACCACAATGTGGATCACGATCACCATTACTGCAGTGGTTGACGTTAATTTAATTGCAAATAAGTTTACTACAGCCCGTGATAAGCAAATAAACACTTGTCATATTTTCATTGACAGAGCTGGGAAGAATCGCGTCAGTTTATCCTAATAATTTATATTTTTATAAATTTATATTTTTTTATATATTTATATTTTATATTTATATTTGTATATATTTTATATATTTTAGTAAATATATTTTTATATATTTTATAATTTTATTTTTATTTTAATCTATTATCTATAATAATCTTAAATTATCTTTTTTCATTAGCCACATGTTATTCTGTGTGTGCGGTAAGTTATTCATGGCCCAGATGACAAATAATAAAATAAAATAACAAGCAAATAGGCTAATTAATGATAATTTAGTTAATTAAGTTTTTAATCAGTGAAAGTCAACATTTCTAGTTCTAGTTCAATTTAATAGTTCTAGCTTGAAGCCTGCGCATCTCTTCCTCCGTTCGCTATGCTGGAGAGGAACAGTCTGCGCAAAAGGAGCGCAGAGTGAGTGACATCGAGTACAGCTCTCACCTGATTGGCTGAAAGTTACGAGTTTGTCCGCTTCTGCCAGGACCATAGACTGTTAAATATATGGACGGAGTATCCGTGACGTCACCCCCCTCACAGTTGAATATGTATAAAAATTTTATGCACGTGAGTTTGGTTACGCATGTGTACATCGTTTGCGTGAATTACTTTAGATACTAAACTAGCTCCATGGAAATCTTCTATGTCAAATTGTATCCACTTGCATCATTAATTGTAGTCAGCAATATTGCTTCAAACAGCATCTAAACATTAATGCATTCATGTTTACTGAGGAAAAATAAACCTCCATTTGCATTCTCAGTGGTTTTGACCATTTTTCCATCCACTGGCTTGATCAGGCTTTATAGACTGTGGTCTTTAGCACATACACCACAACGTATTTGCTTCAAGCTCACTCTTGTGAATGTGATTGTGAAATGACCAGCATGAATTTCCAGTGAACAACAAGATGTGGTTGACAATAATTAACCAAGATGAGTTTTGACATGAAAACAATTAAGACTCAAGTCCCTAATTTTAGACATCACTGTCAAGCCTGCAGAAGTTAAGATTCTCATTCTTCATTTTTGTTCTGTTTTATAGGTACTTTATTTGAAAGCATTGTAGTATTTAGAGATTTTCTATTCAATGCTTTTTATGCTAAATAACAACAAAGCAGTGTTTAATACAGGGATATAAAAAATATGTTGACATTATTCATTATGACAAGGTAGATGTTTTAATTAGTTAAAAATGCAATACATAAAGCGGACACACACAAAAAAAACATTTGAGTGATCATTACACAGTTCAATGCATCTAAAGATAAGGGGACATACAAATGTTTTAAAAATATAATTATTGTTTCAGAGACACTGAAGCTTTTCCACTGTATTAAAGACAAATGGGGATGTTAAGTGCAATAAAGGACATTAAACGATTTATAAAGAATTATTTCTCTGTATAGGTGCATAGAGAACTTCGGCCAGTGTCCAATCATTAAGGCCCTTCACTCCCTAGACAGGATGAAAAAACAGAACTGAAGTTAAAGCAAATTAGAGAAACACTTTACAATATCAGTACATGAATAATGATGTATGAATATGTGAATTAAACAATACTTTATTATGAACTAATGCATGCACTAATCATAAACTAACTGCAAAATGAGTCACGAGTTCTTGTATGTTTATAGTTTATGCTTAATTTAATTCAGCATGAATTCATGATATGTTAATGTATAATTATATTATGACTTTACTTGGAGGGGCACCTCCTCATTAACGCATTCTTAACTACTCATGAACTCCTTATGCATGTCCATCTAGCGTGTTTACACTGAATAACAATAGAAAAGCATTCTCTCAACATCAACATGAACAGTTTAAACACAGGAATTCATGAGTAGTTAAGGATGAGTTAATGGTGATTTGCCTCTTTTCCAAGTAAAGTCACAACCTAATTATACATTTACACCTCATGAGTTCATGTTTACATTTAGCTTATACTTAAATGTTAATTGATACATTAATTAACAATGTGTACTAACAAGTAATTAAGGTAGCTGTTATACACACATGAACTCATGTGACTTGTGTTGTAGTTAACGTTAGTTCATGATTAGCGCATTCCTTAACTCATTATTAATTTATAATAATGTTTAATTTACATATTACTACATTATTATTCATGTACTGTTATTGTAAAGTGTTACCCAAATTACTAATAAACAGACTAATATGAGAGATTCTGACCTGAACACTGTCAAGTGCCCATTCCTCATGACAGAGATCATAAGTTATTCCACAACCTTTAAATAAGAACACAGTTATAAGAAAACCAAAAACTATCAAGGAATTCTCATGGGAATAAAATCATGATTGAGTAAAGTGCACCTTTCTGCATTTCTGCTGCTCTCCAACACACACAGACAGTTGACAGCAGTAACAGCAGCAGAAGCACAATGACAACAGGCAGCCACACACTGATGAGCACTGCATCAGGACTGACAGAATCTGCATCTTTAGCACTTACGTCTACTTCATTATTCCACTCTAAGGAATTAAGGTAAAAAAATATGTCACTGGGGTGGTCTTTTCCAAATGGTACAGTTTTGTACCTAACAGGTTCACATTTGTACCTTAAAGGTACATATACCTACAAAGTTGTACCTTTAATTATGTGCACCATTATGGTACTAAAATGTGTCTTTTCAAAAGGCACTGCCCCAGTGTTAGGTTTTGTGAGTGTGTGAAGCCCAAAAAAATGTTATGGACATTTTTGTCTCTTCTTAAGTCAAAAACTAAGGGGGTAAAACTTGAAACGTGTTTAATATAGTAATGTGAAAAACCCATACCTTCAGAGTCTAGTTTTGTACAGTGAGTTTGTTCAAGTCTGCATTCAGTGCAGCAGAAGAGCAGAAGATCATCTTCAGTGATGTTGAGCAGAAGCAGAGAGTGAGTGTTCGTGGATGAACTGACAGATCTGATACGTCCAAAGTAACTTGGGTGAATATTAGTGGGTTCTGGTTTAGATTGTTCCCCATCAGTATATTCAAGTTTCATAATTCTGATAAATGTTTGGTTTCCATCAGTAATAATCCAGTTAATCTCTCTATCATCTTTAATGCTGCAGGGGAGCGTTGTGTTTCCTCCTGGGTAAACTTGCAATGATGAGCCTTCAGCGACAATCAACAAAACAACTGAGAAGTCTGAAAGATGGAAAAACAACATAATTGTCTACCAAAATGTGTGTATCATTAAATTTTCACAGTATAACATGCTTTTCCAAAGCAATTTACAAATGTGAAACATCACAATAAAATATAATTTCACATACTCACTCGTAAATTGTGTCAGGAACATTTCAATCTGTCTCTCTGTGGTTTGTAGTGAAAGACACACAATGACGGTATTATCATCACTTCTAATGCAGGTTTTCAAAAGTGGCTTCCGTCACAAATGTCTGGTTTATATTGCGCATCTTTCCTTCAAAGAACTCGGATTGAAAGTCTTGGCTTGTAGGGCCCTTAAACAACATTGATATGTGCCCTACTTATTAGACTATCATTAACTGGTATAATCAACACACAATCTGAAAGAAGTCTAACAATGCATCATCCAGTCATTTTTGCTTTCTTTTCTTCTTTTTTGACATATGTTGGTGTCTAGTATAGATATACCACAGCAATCAATGCTTTTACAGCATGAAAATATACCGTATGTTCCAAAATGGGTGTTTTGGTTAGATCTAGCTACATTTTTTAGTCAGGGTTATGAGAAATAATATACATACAGAAAAGTCGTTTAAGTATAGAAATGCTCCATAAAACATGCAAACAGTTTTGGGCAGTTTAATAAGTTATGATTAACATGCTTGCACTCATTTTCTTAACTAAATTAAGAAGAAATTGTAATTTAATCTAGTTCTTCTTGTTTTTTCCTGCCCTGAGAGACTTTTGTTCCAGTGTTCCAGTCTTGTTTACACCCAATGCTCTTCTTAGATCTGATCACAATCGTACAACACTATTTAACCACTTCCAGATGTAGTTGAAAACCCTTTCATCTGAATAAGCTTTGTAAAATCTTAAGTGTTGTGGTTTAAAAGTAAAAATGTAAAAAGCACAGTGGTTTCTTGCCAGTCATGATTCTAATGCAAACACTTGCCATTGGTGTAGTTCATATCTGAATCTGCGTTTTTTTTCCCCCAATATTAGATTGAAGGCCCAAAATTTTTTATATTTTGTCCCACAATTCCTTTACTAAATCATAAATCGTACATCAAAAACAATGTGCGCTTCATTAAATTCAATTTGCCCTCATATTTTTTAATCAAATACTATAACGTTCCTCTTGAAATGCCTTTTCTTCACTTATGCCCTGCTTTCCTCCATTCTTCAATCTTTCTCCATTGTGTTAGCAATACCTTCCAATAACCCAATTGGTTTCCAAAGGGCAAAATCAAACACTGCCCTACATGTTTTTTTATTTTATTTCAAAAATCGTTTCAAGTGGATGTACGTCACAACAGCAGAAAAAAGGACAGCATAACTTCCATTTCATGCTTATTTTAGCAGTGATTTTGGAGTTTGCATTGTATATATGTGATTTTAAAAATGTTAATGTGGTTTTGGATCATTGATTTATCCAATAATGTAACAATAATACTAATAATAAACTAGTTTCCTTTAAATAATTTCTGTTCAGCCCTTTAGTGTATAAAAAAAGAAAAACATCAAAAAACTGTCATTTAAAATCTATAACTTGACAATTTGAATTAGACTTTATTATTTGATCACCCTTAATCTGTCAGTGAAAAAAAAATTGATAGTTCATTCATTTTCCTTTGGCTTGGTTTCTTTATTAATCAGGATTCTCCACAGCGGAATGAACTGCCAAATTATCCAGCAAATGTTTTACACAGCAGATGCCCATCCAGCCGCACTCTCATATTCATGCACATACACTATGGTCAATTTAGTTTATTCAATTCACCAGTACCATATGTCTTTGTATTGTGGAGGAAAGCCACACCAACAAGTGGAGAACATGCAATCTTCACACAGAAATGCCAACTGACCCTGAACTCGAACCAATGACTTTCTTGCTGTGAGGCGACAGAGCTAACCACTGAGCCACAATTTTTATTTTTATTTTTCTCAATGGACATACAGTATGTGTAACCTTTTGGAATTGACACAAATTTTCATACAGGGTGTATACAAGAACAAAAGAAGAAACATTAGTGCAACAGCAAATAACATTGTTTATTGGATAATCAATAAGATGTATTTAAATATTTAATCAATAAGAGATTATTTAATATCAACTTTTTTACATATTTAAATCTTTTAAATTCACTGAAGAAAATATGTTACAATTTAATTTACAACTAAATGTGCACCTCAGGATGTTTACCCTTTTAACACAGTAATTTAAACACTTTCTCCGGAAGTCTAGCTATAGGGGTTAAAGACAAATGGATTTCCTGATACTCAGGGGCACATTTCATAAGAGCTAGACCACATTTCCACATGTGTTATGTATGCACTTTAGGACCATTATAATCAACACAAAAAAATACAAATAAAGAAAAGAATGCAGTGTGTCTAAGATGCCATTTTAATATTTTGCATTTTTGAGTCTCTTGGCACAGACAGTTTTACACAAAGTTACACATATGTGTTTTTGCTTTCACTTTTATTCACGGACACAACAGAATTTTACAGGAAATGCTGCAGAAGACAAAACAAGTGGATATCCGAGACAAACTTATTCATTGTCAGTGATAATTCATTATTCTGTGATAAAATCCTTGTAGCTGCCATGGTCTTACACTGTGATTAATTCATTTGGATCAACTTTTTAACTGAAATATTTAATGTATCAAAATTTAGCTTATGTTTTTCTGACAATCTTTTATATTTGTCCTAAGAGATTTGCCACCACAACCACTTAAGAAGAGATCCATTTTTGCTTTGAACTCAAACTGCACTTCAGTCATGCTCAGTAACATTTCACAATGGCGTATTATTTACCCTGCAATGCAATGTGTTGTTTACATTTCAAAAACATTGTGAATTTGAATAGAAACTGAGGTTTGTAAACTAGTGTAAAATAGTGTGCTAAACACATTAGAAGTCATCTATGTCTTTCTTTTCTTTTCACAAAAAGGATCATGCAACTAGTGCTTTGTTTAAATGATATTATCTGATCATGTTGTATGAGTTGATTTTGAAGTCCATGAATGTGTTGTTTTCCCAAAATACTCAACAAATATATTATATTAAAAGTCAACACCCAAAAAATAACAACTACAAGCATTTACTTCATATTGTTTCAGACTTTCCTTCTTCTGTTGACTGACTGATTTCCTACTTTTCACCACAAGACAAAATACATTTTGAAAAAAAACTGCGTAAAAATGACAAAATTATTTTTCATATGATGAACTCTTTTGTCAACAAATTGCACAAAAAAATGCACTGGTCAGTAGGACTCTAATAAAAGAGATTGCCTGAACGTTAATTCACATCTCTGCACATGTGTCTGTTCCTGCACGGTCGTTTCCTATTGGTGAGCCAAGAGTATCTATGACGTAAAAAAAAAAATACAACCAACAGGAAAAGGTCACAAGTAGCTTTTCATTTCAATTCTGCTAACAACTACCGAGAAAGAAGTTCAGAAAAAAAATGATGCTGTCAGGGTTGATGGGTGAGTATATTAAAGCAATATGTCTTCTTTTGCTTGCATATATGAACAATTATAGATGAGCATATTTCAGCAACATCTACTGTTCTGTAAAATTAGCAACAAATGAAAAAAGCATTAGCTTTTATGGTTGCTTCTGCAAATGTGCTGATAAAAAAGAGGTTGAGATTGGAACTCTTCTTTGAGTAAGCTTTGGAGTTTTATTTGAAGCAATATTTTCAGATTTCCCCACTTTACTGGTAAACCCAATATTACCCAAATATAGAAAAGTGCATAAACTGGTCAAATATCAGTATAAGTGGATTTCAGCTCTTTTGTATCATTTTACACATACATGTGAGTTAAAACACTTCAAAATTGTATTGATTTTTTTAAATATTGCTCATTTAGATAACAGAAGACTATAATAATATAATACATTTTAAAAACTGCAAGCAGGTAATACATACTGTATTTTTTTTTGTTACCGTAAGAATGCTTTAATGATGCTATTGCAGTATATCCGTTTGCTTTTTATCTGTTGCAGCAATTAGACAAAAATAAACAGGTAAAGAAAGTTAATTTATTTTGTAATAATTGCTGATGTTTAATCCTCAGGTGTCAGTGTTGTTTTAATATTTCTAAATCAAGGATCATCAGTGAAAGTGCATAAAGGAGGAAACACGACACTCCCCTGCAGTATTAAAGATGATAGAGAGATTAACTGGATCATTACTGATGGAAACCAAACATTTATCAGAATTATGAGGGTTGACAATAACTATGGACCAGAGTTCAAATTAGGACCCTCTTATATTCACCCAAATTACTCAGGACGTATCAGATCTGTCAGTTCATCCACAAACACTCACTCTCTGCTTCTGCTCAACATCACTGAAGAGGATCTTCTGCTCTTCTGCTGCTTGGACTATAAAATTCAGTATACCTGCACAAAACTGGATTACGAAGGTAAGCATTTCTGATAATTCCACAACATATTTTGGCACTAGGGCAGTGCAGTAACACAGTGTGTAGCACTGTTACCTCACAGCAAGAAGGTAGCTGGTTCGAGCCTCGGCTGGGTCAGTTGGCATTTCTGTGTGGAGTTTGCATGTTCTCCTCATGTTTGCATGGGTTTCCTTCAGGTTTTCCGGTTTCCCCCACAGTCCAAAGACATGTGGTATTGGTGAATTGAATAAGCTAAATTTGCTGTAGTGTATGTGTGTAAATGAGTATGTATGGGTGTTTCCCAGTGATGGGTTGCAGCTGGAAGGGCATCCGCTGCGTAAAACATGTGCTGGATAAGTTGGCGGTTCATTCTGCTGTGGCGACTCCGGATGAATAAAGGGACTAAGCTGAAAAGAACATGAATAAATGAATGACTTTTGGCACTGTTCTTGAAATAAATTTAAGTAAAATAAATGACCAAATGTGAAAAATTAAAACATGAATAGCATATGAGATGCGAGTATTCATTGGATAAATAATTTGAACTATATTGAGTTAAACAGATGGGTTCATAATTAGACAGACTTATAATATCACCACTTTAATGGCATTCCATATTATTCAAGCTTGAACATGTATGATCTATTCAAAGCAGCAGCCTGACATGACAAAATCATCCAAATCATTACATTGCTTTTTGATTCCTGCATTTTGTGCTCCCAGACAGGAACAAACCTCATTATACAATTATATAATTATTATAATCATTAAACATTAAATAACTAAGCAAAAACTGTTACTTGATGCACAGCAACTAGGATATGACGTCTTAAACATTGCATCATGTAACAAGTATATAATTAACACATAATAGCAGTAATAATAGTATAAGCTTTCTATTTAATATATATATATATATATATATATATATATATATATATATATATATATATATATGAAAATACAAACAACATAAACAATAGTTTAACAGTAATTCCTGATTATTAATTTTGACTCCTAGCAACTGTGACTAAATCGCTAAACCAACACTGAAAGGAGGGAAAATAGCTGATTATTAATATTATTGTCTCCTATTGAATCTAGTTTGTCCCGTATTTGAAAATGACATTATCAATTATTATTATTTAACAATCTGTATTGTATAAAGTATAATATATAAATAAGTGACT
This sequence comes from Danio aesculapii, assembly GCF_903798145.1. Taxonomy (NCBI): domain Eukaryota; kingdom Metazoa; phylum Chordata; class Actinopteri; order Cypriniformes; family Danionidae; genus Danio; species Danio aesculapii. Next base: position 14,370,137 of record NC_079458.1, read on the forward strand.
TGACTTGACTGAGACAGATTTGACTGTGATTCTGGAAGGGATTTAATATAAATATTTAATTCATTCATTCATTTTCTTTTCAGCTTAGTCCCTTTATTAATCTGGGGTCGACACAGCAGAATGAACCGCCAACTTATCCAGCTTATGTTCCATCACTGGGAAACACCCATACACACTCATTCACACACATACACTACAGACAATTTTAGCTTACCCAATTAACCTGTACCACATTTGGACTGTGGGGAAAACTGGAGCAGCCAGAGGAAACCCACATGAGCACGGGGAGAACATGCAAACTCCACACAGAGATGCCAACCGACCCAGCGGGGGCTTGAACCAGCGACCTTCTTGCTGTGAGGTGATTGTGCTACCCACTGCGCCACCGTGCTGCCATACATTAATATTTAACATCCTTAGATAAAAAGTAACAGGAGAATTTGATTACGTTTGTATATACAATTATACTGTATATACAGTTGAAGTCAGAATTATAAGCCTATTAGTTTATTTTTTCCCTAATTTCTTTTTAACGCATAATAGTTTTAATAATTCATTGTTAATAACTAATTTATTGCCATGATGACAGTAAATAATATTTGACTAGATATTTTTCAAGATACTTCTATACACTTTAAAGTGACATTTAAAGGCTTAACTGGGTTAATTAGGTTAGCAGGTTAAGGTAATTAGGCAAGTTATTATATAACGATGGTTTGTTCTGTAGACTATTGAAAAAATATAGCTTAAAAAACTGCTTTTATTCTAGCCGAAATAAAACAAATAAGACTTTCTCCAGAAGAAAAAATATTATCAGACATACTGTGACAATTCCTTTGCTGTTCAACATAATTTGGGAAATATTAAAAATGTATGCATACATATTGCAACTGCAATTAAATGTGTTCCATTTATGATTCACATTATAATTTTTTCAATTTTTCTCTTATATGTATTAAAATGCAGAGAATAATGAGGGGAAAAAAACAGAAGTCAGTCATTTCTATATCATGATATGGCTGCCTGTGCTATTTGTGCTTCTACTATTGTCACTGATGTCAAATGTGTGCATGTGCTGGAGATTAAAAAGACCAAAAAAAGGTGAGTGCATGGCAGAGTTCTAAATACCTAAAGTAATTATAACTGTTCTAGTGTACCAACAGCACATTTTTATTTTCTTTAATCCTAGGAAACTTGAAAGCATCAAAGCCATTACATCAAAACACAGAGGGCAAGCAGGTATTCTCCAATAATAAAGAATTAAACCTACTTGAATAGAAATACTGAGAACATTTTATATTTATATAGTTATACAAGTCTTACAAAGGTTTTTGTGCAACTTACAGTACATACCTGTGTTGTTTCAGGGCAATGAAGCTGATGAAATTACATATGCGTCTGTAAACATAAACAAAATTCCAAAAAACAGAGGACATCATCATCATCATCATCCCACACAGGACACAGTATATGCACGTATTAAGTGAAAAGACACGCTTTAACCTTTGCTCATTTTGTACAATGATAAAAAGGCTGGATAATAGCATGTTCTTAATATTTCTGGTACAGCAGCAAATGACCATATATTTTTGTTGCTGTTAGACATTTGTACCAACACAGGGTCATTGTAAAATTGTGCACTGGGGTACATTTTTGAGAACCAAGATATATGTACTCATACATGTCTGAATTTGCATGTAAAACAAATGCTCTGCACAGCTTTTCTGGCCTGACTGGTTTGCTTGGTAGCTTACCACAAATGGCACCAGACTTGGGAAGCAGAGCAGAGCAGGTTTCGAGTTCAATGGACAGCTCTAGAAACCAGCTAAAATGTCTAAAATATCCATGTCTTGGATTTACTGCATTTTGTATTTTGGACTCTCTCTCTCTTGGAATATTGACTGTTTGTTGCATTTGTTATAAGTGAAAATTACTACCAGTTTCTGAGTGTAATTTATTTAGCTGTTAAGTAACAAATATGAAACTAGTCAATCCATCACTTGTTGTGCAACCACAACTTTTAAATGCAATGTGTCATGCCATTAGGGAGGAGTGGATATTTATTTAAAAATGACTTTTTCATGGGTGTTCTTGAAATAACATTCCAGTGATTTTTATTTTAAAAAAATTTTGCATAATTAAACTTCAGGCTGCTACGGAGTACAGAACATTTTGAATATGTTTGCTGTTGAATGTAATGTGGACCAATGATTTGATGCCATGCAGGATAAAAAAAACAAGTAGCAAAATAAGTCTTTTTTGGTGATTTAGTGATGATATCATCACTAATGTGGTTTTTATAATGCCTATACACTGTACATGTCTTGTAAATTGCTATTATAACCAGAATGTCCTTGTTAGTCAAGAATTAAACATAATGGCAAACAGTAGTATGGCCATTAGAGGGCACTGTTCATACCTAAAGTAATTATAACTGTTCAACTCTACCAACAGCACATTATTTTCTGTAATCTTAGAAACTTAAAAGCATCAAAGCGTTACATAAAAATACAGATGGCAAGCAGGTATTCACTAATAATAAAGAATGAAACTATAACTAAAGAATAGGCTATGTAATATATTGACATCAAATTTATAAAATATATAGTAAATGAGAAATAAATGATGGGAAAAATGGATTAAAATAGACAATATCTGTAAAAAAAAAAAACATAATACAAGAATAAAAGGGTAGAATATTTAAATAAGGTAAATGAGCAGATTAACCATTACTAATGGTGTATAAATATTTTCCACCCAGTTGAGATGTCATTTCATCCTCTCCGAGTATTTAGCTTTTCCTGATTTGTTTAGATTAAATTGAATACATTAAATAGATTAGATTAATGCTGTCAGCTGTGAAGCCAAAATAATCTATTATTCATTCTTTTCGGCTTAGTCCCTTTATTAATCTGGGGTCGCCACAGCGGAATGAACCGCCAACTCATCCAGCATATGTTTTACGCAGCGGATGCCCTTTCAGCCGCAACCCATCACTTGGAAACATCCATACACCCTCATACACTATGGTCAATTTTAGCTTACTCCATTCACCTATACTACATTGCTGCGTCTGTAACTGCATACTTCCAGTATACAGTACGCTAAAATCCATATGCGAGCCGAGTAGTATGTCCGAATTCATAGCATTCGAAAATCAGTATGCGAGAAATACCCGGATGACTTCTACTTCCGGCGACATTCTGAAGTGCGCATCCCATGCACTGCTGCGCTATCCCATTATGCCCCCGCAAGAGAATTTATGAATGGGAGAGAAATGACGCAACTAATGCAGGTAGGTCACGTAACCATGACAAGATGGCGGATGTAGTACATCCAAAATCCATTCATACTTCTTACATTCCAACTGTATAGAACGTAATTTTCTAACGGCCGAGTAGTACATTTAAATTCAAATGCAGTACCTACTGCGGTTTCGGACACAGCGCATGTCGTTGGACTTTGGAAATTGGAGCACCAGGAGGAAACCCACGCGAACACTGTAAGAACATGCAAACAACACACAGAAATGCCAACTGACCCAGCTGAGGCTCGAACCAGCGACCTTCTTGCTGTGATGCGAACGTGCTACCAACTGCGCCACCCGTGTCACCAAAATCTATTATTATTATTATAGGGTTAAATAAAAGGGTAATGCAAATTTTAAATTGTTAACAAGTGAAGTTTAATATATTAAACTTATTTCGAGAGGAATACGCGCTCATGATTAACCCAGCTGGCTCATATTATCTAATCACAATCCTTCAATCAAAGGATCCTAAGTTCCTATATACACCCTCTTTTTCTCTCTACAACTATCTTCATCTTTAAGAAACCCCCCTCCTCCCCTTCTTCCACCTTTACCCAGAATAGGTGGCTCAGTGGCCAAGCGACCAGCAGGAATTCCAATGGCTCTGGCTCCTTGCTGGAGCATCTGGTGTTTTCTGTGCGGAGCTGGCACGTTCTCCCCGTGTCCGCGCAGTGTTCCCCCGGTTTCCTCTCAAAGCCTAAATACGCTCTACATTAGAAGTAGACCACTTATACTAGACATCTCGCTCTCAGGAAGTTCACCTTGGCCCTTAGCTGCGGGAGGGAGCCCTGGACTCGAGGATCCTTTCAGCTCGGGGCTTTCTACTGGGACAGGCATACCAAACAAGCTTTTTAGTTATGAGTTAAGTGTGAACTCTTGAACTGCTTTGGAAAGAAAGCAAAACCGAATCCCAGACATTTAAAGAGAGAACCCCCACCCAGATGCCTTTTAAGTCCCAAAAAGGCGCGTCTCTGTGAGTCTGCAGATCTTGTGAGAGTGTTGGCAGTTTCGCACACACAGAACAAGCAGTGCAAAATGGGTAGATAGTTAGATTTCCGATCACGGATTCTGGTTATCTTGGGAGGATCAAAATAAGTGTAAACGGATGCCTACATGCCTACACCCTCAGTGCCCACGCCCAATGCCCCACCACCCTCATCAACAACGGCAGGATCTTGTAATAACACCACACCACCAGCAAAGCTTGTACTCAGAGAAGCCCCAGTGATGGGTGACAACACCAGCAGTCCAGACAAGAACAGGGCAAAACTGAGCTATGCTGCAGCGCTGAAACAGCCAGTGGACACACACAGCACCAGTATGAGAGAGATCAAACACATGCTTAGTTTAATCTGCACACGCCTGATGGAATAGTTGTAAAATACTCAAAATTGCCTTGGACTAGATAATCTTGATAATATAAATGACTATATACGATATTTAGGCATTTTATGGTTTTAATATGGATAGGTTCTATTCAGGAGGAATGTTAAATTTTGTTGACAAAATGAAACCGCTGACCAACTCATTGTGGAATATCCAGGGTGCTACCTAATCTAGTCTTAAGTGTAAAGTTAACACCTTGGATTTAAAAAAAAAAAATAAAAATACCCTTTCCAACATAGACATTCTAATACTCCAGGAAACATGGCGCAGAACTGATGAGGTCACTCTTTGTTCCAGAGGATACAGTGAAATATCCATTTCATCTAAAAAAACATGAAAAAGTTAAACATGGTAGAGATTCGGGAGGCACGATAATCTGGCACAAACTGGAAATCGATAATACATAAATTAATTAAAAAGAAGAATCTCATATCTGGCTCAAATCGACAATCAGCTCAATCAAACGAAAAAAAAGGACATATTCTTATGTACTCTTTACTTCCTCTATCAGAATCTCTATATAAGTAAAACATCTTTGAGACCAATTTCTGGACCAACTGGAACCCCCTTAATAAAAAAAAAAAACAACTAACAATACAAAATTGAGACACCTGGAAAAACCACTTTGATAAAACTGTTTAGAAAATAAACATGAGTATTGAACAATCGCATTTATATATAATAAATTAACCCACACAGAGCAAATATTTGGCAAATACCAAAATCCGTTAGACTATCCAATCACAGAAAAAGAAGCTAACAGAAAAAATACAAGTCCTACCAACAAAAAAGGCAAGTGGTCCAGGCGGTAATCCTTAATGAAATGATTAAAAAACATAAATTCACTTATTCAACTTGGCTTATAACGAAACTGTTTAATTTGGTTCTGCGTGTTGGTCATTTTCCTGACATATGGAATAAAGAATTAATAACGTGGAGACAAATCAGACCCTAATATTTACAGAGGCAATCTGTGTGAGCAGTAATCTGGGGAAGCTGTTTCTGCAGCATCATCAACACTCATGGGGTTCCTTACAGAGCAAAATGTCTTCAGCAAAAGTCAGATTGGGTTTCTGCAAATTACAGAACATCAGACCATATCTTCACCCTTCAGACTCTGATTGACAAATACCTCAATCAAAACAAAAACAAAATATTTGCTTGCTTTGTAGATTTTCAGAAAGCATTTGATTCAATTTGGCATGAAGGTCTGCTGTCTAAACTTCTAGAATCAGGTACTGGCGGTAAAACATACAGCATTAAAAAAATGTATTCAAACAATTGGTGCGCAATTAAAATAGGAAATAAGTGAACAGAATTCTTCACGCAGGGGCGGGGGGTGAGACAGGGCTGTCCACTGTCACCAACCCTCTTCAATATTTACATCAATCAATTGGCAAAGCGGGTCTCACACTATACGACTCCAGTGTAAAGTTCCTGCTGTTTGCAAATTATCTGGTGCTGCTGTTGCCAACAGATAAGGGTCTACAGCAGCAGCTGGATATCCCGCACAGCTTCTGTCTGACCTGCGCCTTGACCGTTAACCCAAAGAAATCCAAAACCCTAATATTGCAGAAAAAAAACAAATGTAAGGGAAATAAACACAGTTTCACCCAGGGGCGTTGCTAGACATAAAGCTCTATTATATTTTTATAAATATTTTTATAAATATTTATTATAAATAAAAGTATTCTTGTTATTACACAATTAATATTCTAAATAATCTAAAATGTAACTGGAAAATAATGTTTAGATCATTTAAGAAATCTTTGCATGAATATTAATTTCATTTGAATGAAATTCTATAGACAAGTCAATAAAATACAACAAAAGATGTTTTATAGAATAATCTGTTGTCTTAGACTTGACACATGGCAGACAATTAGGTGTATTAAGTCTTTACCTCTCTGACTCCTCATCCCTCCTTTTTGCTTTATACAAAAAAAATCTATCAGGAGGCATGCTTATTAAGATCCCCCATATTGTTTAAACTTTAGTTTTGTCGACTAGCTAAACAAAAAAGGCTGTTACGCCGGTTGTACAACGCATGAGCGGTGCGTGACAAGCAAGTAGCCTGCTTTTTTGGCGCGCATGTTAACTACCGGGACTCGCACCGGCAGAAGAGCAGCGCATGCGAGAGGCGCGCGGGTTTCTCTGCGCACATGCAGAGAGCGTCAGTTTGCTTTTTGATTAAACACATTGCTTTCACCTGCGTTGGTTCGCACATAGAGAATAACATCTTTATTCAGAATTACCACTCTTAATGAATACACTTGCATATGAAGTAATCATATCTCAATGCATTTACTGGAGCACTTGAGATTTTTACTGGGGCACGTGCCCCAGTAAATTGGGGTCTAGCGACGTCCCTGGTTTCACCCTTGGTATGACAAGAATTTAACTTGCCACAAGCTACACATACCTTGGGTTGAAAATAAGTCCTAATGAAAAACTAAATCTGGCTGTAAATAAACTGAAAGAGAAAGCAAAAGGGGCCTTTTACACCATTAAAAAAATCAACACAAATAGCAAATTCCAGTTCGAATCTGGCTCAAAATTTTCCAGTCAGGGATTGAACCTATAGTGCTATACGTGAGTGAGGTTTGGGGTCCTCTCCTCAGTCATGAGTTTGATAAGTGGGATAAGAATGCAATTGAAAATCCTACATGCATAGGAGCATCCTCAGGGTACAGAGGAACACACCCTGCAATGCATGCAGTGCAGAATTAGGCCAGTATCCTTTACTCATGTGCATTGAGAAATGAGCCGTCAACATTTTGGAAACACATAAAAATGAGTGGACTCCAACTCTTATCATTTTAAAAGCCCTCAAAACCCAAGAAAGGGACATTGAAAAATGCCCCCTGATCCAGATGATCCTGAAGCTGCAAACCCAAACCAACATAGCAAATATGACTAATAGCAGGCAGCATCAGGACACGGACATGCTCATCCACAGAATTAAGCCCAATCAGATGATATATGCACCAAAACAAGAGTATCTGATTTACTCGGAATGAAGCAGCTGGAAAACAAAGTAAACTTCAATGTTATTTAGACCTAAATAGATATTATACCACAGCAACATATCTGAACGCAGTAAAGGACAGTAAATTAAGAACAACAATGGCCAAATACAGGCTGAGTGCTCACAGTCTGACTGTAGAGATGGGCCGATACAGACAGAACTGGCAACTCAAAGAGAGCCCACACTGTGCCCAGGCAGAGGTGGAGAACAAAGGAACACTTCCTCACCTGCTGCACAAACTATCAGAACATCCGAGAAACATTCTACCCCAAACTAGAGCATTTACCCACTATTCACTGAGTTAGACAATAAAAACACAGCTTCAGTATTTACTAGGGGAAAAAAAAACTACCTGATGAAAAAACGCCAACTTAATTCAACAAACCCAACATCTAAAGACCAAAGAAATAGAAAAGATTACCCAGGAGGAATATAAACTCAATTGGCAAATTAAAGTTAAAAACCAAATTGGTACGCTTCAACCAGATTAACCTGGTTGTTGTTGTTGTTGGGTTATGAACCTGGCCCCATACCTGATCAACATTAAGAGCCCCAGTCAAAGAAAGTTGATGAGCCGGGTACTGTCTGTGCACACCATCTGAGTGTGGAGACAGGCTGACACAAGCGCAGCTGGAGGAGCCCAGAGCTCAGACTGGGTCCACACTGCTCTGCTGGAGTTGTGGAGGATGAGCTGCATTTCCTCACTCACTGCAGCAAATATCGGACATCAGAGATGCTTACCTTACTCACATATCTCTAATTCTGCCCCAATTCCAGCAAGCCACAAATATGGAGAAACTCCATTACATTTTGGGAGAAAATGAAAAGTGACTCCATAACAGCACAGTAGTGTCCTCATGCCACCATATGAGAGAAAAAGGCTGATCCCCCCTCACCCCTTATTATTATATACTTTTATTAATCTTTTTTTAATAACCTTGAAAGAAAGAGATAGATAGATAGATCTATGATAGATAGATAGATAGATAGATAGATAGATAGATAGTAGATAGATAGATAGATAGATAGATAGATAGATAGATAGATAATAGATAGATAGATAGATAGATAGATAGATAGATAGATAGATACTGCTCAAAAAATAAAGGGAGCACTTGAAGTTAAATTGTGTTGATTAAGTGTTCCCTTTATTTGTTTATTTATTTATTGCAGTAGCTATATAGGCTATTAACACAAATACATTATTCTATACCAGCTTAGAATTAACGTAAATCTGTTTTTTAGGCTCCAGTTTGTGATTTTTATAGGTTAAATATTAATATGTTCCTTTCAAATGAACTAAAGTTATGCTTTACAGAGTCTTTCAAATACATAATTTAAATCAAAATATCGACAATACGTCTGAGCAGATACTAAACAACGGCAAAAAAAATCCCCCTCAGCAACAAGATATTGTTAAGTTTCCAACTTAGACTATTTCCGAGTTCACCTCTCCACATGTTTGAGCCATCCCCAGCATGTTTTATGTTAAACAGTCATTTGTTTGAGCGTGTCAAAATACCAGCGTGTCTCAACAATGGCAAAGACGCTTTCGGATTTACAAAGAAAACTGAACAGACAGAGATCGCAACAAGTCTGATCGCAACTAAAAGCAGACACAGGAAGGAGACATCTGAACGCATGTCAACGAAATGCAGTGAGTATTGTTTGACAAGAATTCCAGAAGAGCTCGATGATCCGACGTTTTGCCTCGTAAAATAACCCATTTAAACTGAGCAAAAATAAATATTAAGTCAATTAATTAAATATGTTTGGACTGTTTATTTCTACGTGTATTTAAATTTTTGTATTGGTTTTTAATATCTTTTTATGAACCTGCATTTATTATTTGCTCAATTTAACCACACTAGTGGATACTGAAATTCAGTGCACGTAAATGCTTTGATCTACAGTATATGTTGTTCTAAAAATCTGCATGTTAAGCTATTCAATACATTAAACATTAAGTATATTAATATTTAAAAAAATAATATTACTCGATATTTTAGTGGATAAGCAAAGTCAGAACAAGCAAATATTAATGTTATTTAAATGTTTTACATTAACTTCTTTAGCATGCACTTAAATATCCACATTTTTACCTGCAGGATATCAGGCATTTCCTTCATCATCCTACTGATTCCAATCAGTACAGCATATGAGAGTAAGCACATTACACCAAAAATGTTGATTTCTTTAAAAATTACTACAATTTATAATCCACATCATCTTATATTTATGATTCCTAATAATTAATGTAAGGTCCATTGGCAATAATGTCTCACAGTAAAATGCGAGGGTGATTCCATTGAGCTGTCCTGCCTGGAATCAAGCATCAAGGACAAGTAAACGCACTTTGGAAAAAGAGTTCGGGTGAAAGGGTTATCTGGAACTATTACGGAGACAGCAACAAAGGAGACTCTTTCACAAACAGGACCGTAAAGCTGAATGATGATTTCTCCCCTTTCCATTGATGGATGTGCTCAGTCAGACCAAGGAATATATATTCTCTGCATTAATGGAGAACCAAGATGTGAGATTAAACTGCTTGTCAAAGGTAAAATTCTCAGTTTAAACATGAATTATATATATATATATATATATATATATATATATATATATATATATATAATATATATATATATATATATATATATATATATATATATAAATTTGAATATGTCTTTATTTAAAGATGTTATTGTATATTTATCATTTTTCTTTTTACATAGCCTCAAAACAATGCAATAAACCAAAAACAACCACAGGTATGTTGAAGAACGTTTTTCTTAGTTTTCTCTTTGAATTTAGTTTCTTGATTAAGATTAAAACCTATGAATTAAGAGAGCCTTATTGAACGTTTTTTTCTTCACACAGCACAATCAACAAGCCCTACAACTCATGAAAAGTCAAGACAAGGTATACACTCACTTTCTTTGGCTTACTCCTTCTTTATCAGGGGTCTCCACACAAAATATATCACTAGATAAATTAGATGTAAGCTGTTTGTTTGCTTACTCTTACTAAATTTCTTCATCCTCTTTCTGTCATACAGATGATCTGCAAAATGAATCCAGTCTGCCTAAAATTAGCATCACGGGTGTTTGTGTCGCAACCTGTTTGCTTTCACTTGTGGTCTTGTGGGCTGTGTACACCCAGAGAACAAATGTAAAAATAAAAAGCAAGAATTTACACAGCTCCATAACAGATACACAGAATAACAAGTCTGATTGTGAATTGAATGACTTTATCTTTAATGTTTCAAGATTATTTATAAAACCTCACATAAAAAATGAATATCAGAAACTAAATGTTGAACCCAGAGAGTGAAAATGATGTCAGTTAATCACACCTTCAGAAATCAACACAGAAACACATACATTTACACATAAATTTAAGCAAATGTAGGTCAAGCCTTGCATCATTTTCTGTACAGCAGCTGTTAATATCAGACATGTAAATAGCATGATGTGTTTAACTCTTAACATACTACAATTTCCTATTCTAAAAGAATTAATAGACATTATTTTAGTTCTATGTAACAAAATACATAGAGGTGAGGTATGTTTTCATCCTTTATTTGAAATCTTAAGTTGTAATATTGATACTTTACATATCCATTCTATGAATGCTTCTATAATGGTCTATAAATGCCAAAATAGTATTTAATAAATATAATATTTAAAATTCTCAATTTTGTCTTTTTTCTTGTTGTTTAGCATGCTTGTGATTAATAATTGGGGTCTGTCAGTTACTTTTTAGCTATTGCTTTAATTATCAGGCTAGGTTAGTAGTAAGAAGTATTGTTTCATGTTTCCCACAGCACAAAATAATTATGGAAGAAGAATTTTTAATTCATTTGTCATTATGTAACTATTTGAAACATGCCTTAAAATTCCACCAAGCAATAATTAAAAACATGCTATAGACCAGTGTTGGACAGTAATTTATTAACATAATTTCTCACATTTATATAGTGCTTTTCTGGATACTTAAAGCACTTTACATATTAGGGGGAATCTCCTCATCCACCACCAGTGTACAGCATCCACCTGGATGAAGAGATGGCAGTCATGTTGTACCAGGATTGGTGGAGAGGAGACAGAGTCAATCAGCAGTAAGGAGGGAGCATGTTTATAAACATTGTAGATATCAGGGCAAAGAACATGAACACCCATGGGTGTGTTCGTTTTGGTGGTTTCAATTGTCAACATCATTTGACACCATAGCACACACACACAACCCGTTTTGCAAGAAATGACACGCACCTTATTAGCTTTCAATGCTTGTTGTTGAGTTTGAAAATTGCGTCAGAATTTAAAATTAGCTGCATCTGTTTTAATTTTCACATTGTCAGCAAAATCCCTCACAAAACTTTCCAACTTATGTTAGAACTTTTAGATCTTTTGCTCTCTCATGCATGTCTGCCAGTTTTAGCAAACATTGTCCAAAATGTATAGTACTTTTCAGAATATAGTTTTAAAACAGCTTTACAGAATGCATTTAGTCAGTGCATAAAACATATTCAGACAGAATCAGCCTCAGATAACCCCGCGCAGTTACCATCTGTGGTTTCATTTCATGTCAAACCGTTGGAGAGGGTTTCATATCACGCTACCGGGAACATGAGGTCGTTGAGGGAAATGAATTCAAATGCCATAAAAGTGTTGACAAGTTACTTCATACTTATCATTTCTTGCTAAAGGGGAAGAATGCATTTCTCTTAAAAATTCCAGTCTTATCTATGGTTCCTAAATAGAATGTTGTTTCCTTTAAACACTTCTCTACTTTTTAAAACTTTTAGCGATCCCACAAAACTGAATTTCAATAAAAATATAATTTACTCACTCTTCAACTGTAACAAACCTGTTGAGTTTCTTCCTTCTGTTGAACACAAAACCACTTAAGAGAGAAAAAAGATTAAATAACATTCATTTTAGGGTGAACTATCCCTTTTAAAGGAACATTGCATGCATTGATGTGATGTTATGCGATCATATGCATTAATATAAAATGCATACATTGGTTATTAAATCATATTTAACTGAAAATGGATATATTTCTAATTATAAAAAGAAATGAAACCAGCACTTACACTTAAAGGTTCAAGAAATCCTCGAGTACTTTTTTGAGATTTGAGCAATCAAGACAACTTTAGCACCTGTCAGCTACAATTGTGGGGAAACCTGGATAATTGAGCTTTTGTCAGCATTTCCTCTTCTGAGTTTAAAATCATTATTGGGATGGGATCAAAGCAACTGCCTGTCCGGTGATGACATGTCAGTTGCTCATAGACTGATTTGACTTATCCTATGAGAAGACCCTGCTTCTTAATTATTCATGACTACACATGCTTATTGATGTCAGACATATAGACAAGCCTGCCAAGTTGAGACAACGCACAGCCCACAGTATTTAGGTGGTTGTGAAGGGTCATACGTGTTTGTTTCCATGATCCACAGGGTTTGTTGGCGTTCCCATGATGCTGTCAGAGCCCACTCCTCCCTCTCCACTGCGCTTCACACCTACCATGTGGCATTTTTGAAAAAAATTGAGGTAGACTTTCATGACCCTTTAAGCAGGACTTACACTGCATCCTGAAAGTGCTCATAGCGCTTCACTTTTTCCACATTTCTTTGTTACAGCCCTATTCCAAAATGGATTAAATTCATTTCCTCAAAATTCTACACACAATACCCCATAATGACAATGTGAAAAGACATTTTGAAATTGCTGCAAATTTATTAAAAAAAAAAAAAAAAAAAAAAAAAAAAAAAATCACATGTATATAAAGTATTTACAGCCTTTGGCGTGAAGCTCTAAATTGAGCTCATTCTGTTTCCACTGATCATTCTTGAGATGTTTCAGCAGCCTAATTGGAGTTTACATGTGGTAAATTCAGTTGATTGGACATGATTTGAAAAGGCATACACCTGTCTATATAAGGTCCCAGGATTGACAGTGCATGTCAAAGCACAAACCAAGCATGAAGACAAAGGAATTGTCTGTAGACCTCTGAGACAGGATTGTCTAGAGGCACAAGGCTGGGGAAGGTTACAGAAACATTTCTGCTGCACTGAAAGTTCCAATGAGCACAGTGGTCACCATCATCTGTAAGTGGAAGATGTTTGGAACCACCAGGACTCTTCCTAGAGCTGGCCGGCCATCTAAGCTGAATGATCGGAGGAGAACGGCCTTAGTCAGGGAGGTGATCAGTAACCTGATGTCACTCTGTCTGAGCTCCAGTGTTCTTCTGTGGAGAGTGGAGAACCTTACAGTAGGACAACCTTCTGTGCAGCAATCCACTAATCAGGCCTGTATGGTAGAGTGGCCGGACGGAAGCCACTCCCGCCTGGAATTTGCCAAAAGGCATCTGAAGGACTCTCAGACCATAATAAGCAAATTTCTCTGGTCTGATGAGGCTAAAATTTAACTCTTTTCAGTGAATGTCAGGTGTTCCGTTTGAAAAAACCAGGCACCACTAATGACCTGGCTAATTTCATCCCTACAGTGCAGCATGATGGTGGCAGCATCATGCTGTGGGGATGGTATTCAGCAGCAGGAACTGGAAGAATAGTTAGGATAGAGGGAAAGATGAATGCAGCAATGTACAGAGACATCCTTGACCTTATCTCCTTGCTCTTGACCTCAGACTGGGGCGAAGGTTCATCTTTCAGCAGCACAATGACCCAAAGCACAGCGCCAAAATATCAATGGAGTGGCTTCACAACAACTTGGTGAATGTCCTTGAGCGGCCCAGCCAAAGCCCAGTCTATATCCTATTGAACATCTCTGGAGATATCTGAAAATGCCTGTATATAATCTGTATACCAGCTGTATATCCATCCTACATCATAGAGCTTGAGAGGTAATGCAAAGAGGAAAAAATTCCCAAAGACAGGTATGCCAAGCTTGTGGCATCATATTCAAAAAGATGGTGCATCAACACAGTATTGAGCAAAGGCTGTGAATACTGATGTACATGTGATTTTTCAGGTTAAATTTTTAGTAAATTTGCAACATTTTCAAAAAATCTTTTCACATTGTCATTATGGGGTATTGTGTGTAGAGTTGAGGAATAAATGAATTTAATCCATTTTGGAATAAGGCTGTAACATAAAAAAATGTGGAAAAAGAGAAGCGGTATGAATACTTTCCGGATGCACTGTAAGGCCGTCATGAACAAGTACTGCAGTATTGTTTTTCAGAAACTCTGAGTTTCATTTACAAAGAATACAAAGTGACAGCTCACCAACTTTGTAATAAATTAGGGCAGGACAGGGCTTGCATAAAAGCTACAGTAGTTTTCCTTTTTTTTTTTTTTTTTAGGAACAAAGATCACCTTTTTGTCCTAGGTTCAGATTTACTCTCTTTCAGTATTAATGTCTCGCTTCATGTTTACTAATGACATGAAGTGAAACAGAGCTAAAAAGGGTTGTTGTTTTTTTTTTTGCCATCTGACCTATTTGCATTTCACACAGAAAATGTAGGAGAAGAACATTTTAATTTCAGTAGTTAATTGAATGGTGTTTATACCATTATTTAACACCCAAATGCATGTCTTAACCTATTCTGCATCAGCGTTGTTAGATTATACCCACCTCATCATTATCTGCTGCGCCTGCTTTAATTTGCGTATCATCAGCAGATCACACACAAAACTTTTTACTTGCAGTTGGGATCGTAATGGCACTGCTCTCTCACTCTAATTTGCCATGCTTAGTAAATCTAAATCTAGTGGTTTTTTTAGAACTTATTTTTAACCGCATCTTTGTATGTGTCAGTGTTTATCAAGTAACCTGTGATGTGTCAGGCAAACAATGACTAACAAAAATTTCCACACATTACTAAGACCTCATTATAGTCTTTATGAGAATGTTTAGACAGCGTGTCATTCTTTTAAATGTTCAGATTCATCAGGGTTTCTGCAGGTTTCCCGAAGTCAAATTTAAGAATTTAAGACCTTTTACAGGGTACATGAAGGAATCCTAAAGAAAATTTCAGCACCTTTTTAAGAATTTAAGACCTTCTCAGAATATTTTAAGACCTTATCGCCACTTCAAACTCTTATCAGTATCAAACCTTTAACTTAATAAACAGTTGTTAATAAACCATTGTAGTTAAATAAATCAACGGAGCACAACCATTCAACAGAACTCCGATAAACTCGAAGAAACGAAGCTTGAAATAAACCTGTCTTTCTCCAACCAGGAGTACGCAAGCTTTCATTTTACCATCTGTTTCACTACAAGTGGAGAGTGTCACACCACCTTACTGCATTTAAGAGCCTGAACCAATCACATGGATCGAGCACGTCGTTGTTAATATTAGGAGGAAAATAAATATTTATGCTTTTTTGGAGTCACTTTGGACACTTTGGACAAGGCTTGAACAAAATTTAAGACCTCGTAAAAACACAGTTAAGACTTTTAAATACCTTTTAAGGGCCTTCATTTTCTCCTAATTGACTTATCAACTTTTAATACTATTAAGACCATCAAGAATTAAATTTGAGGCTTATATAGGGCTTAACACTAAGGATAATTACCCAGTAATTTAGTTTTTTACTTGCCCCATCAAAAAAACAATTAGAATAAGTCATTTCATCACCACATATTTAAAATAACATGTCAAAACAAGCAGACCCTAGTTGTATACATATTAACTTTAAAAAAACAAAAAAAATAAACAATGTTTGGACAACAATCTGTTATAGTACTAACTAAATAGTTTTGCTGAAAGTGTTATTGAGATGTATTGTTGGTGTTTGGATGTATTGAATCAATCAGGTAACTTTACATAAACAAAAGAAAAGATTCATTTAAAATGATTTAAGACCTACAAGACAACTTTTCTGTGAATTTAAGACTTTTCATTCATTTTCCCCACAGCAGAATGAACCAGCATATCCAGCATATTTTTACACAGTGGATGCCCTTCCAGCTACAACTCATCATTGGGTAACCCCTATAACTCATTCACACACATACACTACAGACACTTTAATCATACCCAATTCACCTGTACCGCACATCTTTGGACTTGTGGGGGAAATCAGAGCACCCGAGGAAAACCCACGCGAACATGGGAAGAACATGCAAACTCCACACAGAAACGCCAACTGACCCAGCAACCTTCTTGCTGTTAGGAGACATCACTACCCACTGTGCCACCCTATTTAAAACTTTTTAAGGCCTTTGAAAATTAAGACATTTTAAGTCTTTTTAAGACCCCACAGACACCCTGTTTTATGTAAAGCAGTTTAGCAGGTAAGATATTATCAGGGAAACTATGGAAATGTGAAAGATATCAAATGTTAATAAAAATTTCATCATCATTAACCATCCCCCTTACCAAACTTGTTTGAGCTTCTTCCTTCTGCTGAACACAAAAGAAAATGTTTTAAAGAATATCGATTACCAGACTGTTAATGGCTTTAATGTTTACTTCCTTTTATGAGAACAGTCAACTCTCTGGTGAAAAGCATAAATGCAAATAATGTACTTTGAAAAATTCAAAGATTTGGAACTATTTGAGGGTGGGTGAATTTTCATTGTGTGGTGAATTTTCCTTTTCCTTTGGTATCATAGAAATTTTCCCAGACATGAAATAAAAGTGATAGTATTTTACAATTATGAATATAAAATCAAACTCATTGTGGAGTTTTTGAAACTAGTTTCGACAAAATGTTTTGTGTAACATCATGAGCATTAGAAAAACCCTATTCTGACATTTAAAAAAAATACTGTGATGATTCAAAGACATGTGAAACATTACCTCAATTGCATTGAGGAACCTTTGTAGCTGACTTTAATTTTCCCATTGCCACATGTAAAAATTCTGTTTTGCTTATTATTTGCATAAAAATATTATTGCATTGCATAATATTTGATTAAATTTGTTCTGCACAAGGAAAAGGACTGTAAAGGTCGTCAAACACACTCTTGTCGTTGGTAACATTTGACTAGCATGGTTTATTATATAGAAATAAAACAATTGAACAACTGGAGGATGAGGACATTGTTCCTTCCTTTTACTTTACGTGAACATTTCTATTTAATTAAACATTTCTAATTTTGTTCTTAAGCAAACCTCATGCAAATACATGATTTTTTTATAAGCTGTTTGTCACCTTTATAGCCAACTCAGGAGGATTATTATGGTGTTTATGTATAAAACAAGGTCATGTTGCAAGTCACGTTGTGCCATGTGATGGTTGCATAAGATCTTATTACGCAGTTATACTTTCAGTCTTTTATAAGCATCTAAAAAGCACAATTTCAGTCAAGAATTACATTTACATTACTGTGTATTCTGTGTGTCTTGTGTATTATCTTTTCTTAATTTGTTGAAAAAGGAAAACATTTGTTGAAAAAGGAAGCTAGTCAATGTTTGTTTAGAGATCATTTGATACCAAACTACGCACACACACATAAAACAACCCTGCAGACCTATGATCTATTACAATACTCCTCTTTCATCTGTTTTTTTTTTTTTTTATCATTTTAGTTATTTTGTCTAGGTTTGGATATCAACAAGTCAAAAACATTCATTCCACATCAAATATTTCAGCTATTTTTGGGGAGATAAAAAACAATTATTTAAAACAAAGTATGATATTGTTAAGGTAGAAGCATATGGCATAATTCTAAACCATAATACATGGCTGAAATCTGTTCAAATCAGTAATACATCATCCACATTTTGGTGATAACATTTAACCAGTTTACATCCTTCTAAACAGCTATAAAAGCAGCTCATGTTGACTGAATAATAAAGCACCTCTATGGCCTCATTGAGTTTCAAATAATAAGAGAACATGTTCTAACACAAAGCATGTCGGTTAAACACAAATAAAGGAAGAACTTGAAGCAGGAACTTGGTTAAAAAAAAGCTGTGGTTGAACCAGTTTGAACACGTCTAGAAAAATATAAACCTGTTTATAAATGTCTTTGTTGTTGAAGGATTATTTTGGCATTTTAACATACAATGGGATTTTTTTTGTATGGGTTTAATATAGAACTGCCTGAGGTTTTGTTTAGTAAACTCTCAAGAGTTATTAACTGACTTAAATTAAACAATACCATTTCTCAGAACCAAAACTCAAGCTGTTATGGTCATAGGCGTATTATGGCTTGCAAAAATTGAGACAAGCCCTTCCTTCCAGGCACATAGCAAAACAACAAGTCAAAAGAGAACTTCTTTCATCACGTTTTTTTTTTTTTTTCTTTTTGATACATGTGCGCTTCATTAAATTCAATTTGCCCTCATATTTTTAATCAAATACTATAATGTTCCTCTTGAAATGCCTTTTCACTTATGCCCTGCTTTCCTCCATTCTTCAATCTTTCTCCATTGTGTTAGCAATACCTTCCAATAACCCAATTGGTTTCCAAAGGGCAAATCAAACACTGCCCTACATGTTTTTTTATTTGATTTCAAAAATCGTTTCAAGTGGATGTACGTCACAACAGCAAAAAAGGACAACTTAACTTCCATTTCATGCTTATTTTAGCAGTGATTTTGGAGTTTGCATTGTATATATGTGATTTTAAAAATGTTAATGTGGTTTTGGATCATTGATTATCCAATAATGTAACAATAATACTAATAATAAACTAGTTTCTTTAAATAATATCTGTTCAGCCCTTTAGTGTATAAAAAAGAAAAACATCAAAAAACTGTCATTTAAAATCTATAACTTGACAATTTGAATTAGACTTTATTATTTGATCACCCTTAATCTGTCAGTGAAAAAAAAAAATTGATAGTACATTCATTTTCCTTTGGCTTGGTTTCTTTATTAATCAGGATTCTCCACAGCGGAATGAACTGCCAAATTATCCAGCAATGTTTTACACAGCAGATGCCCATCCAGCCGCACTCTCATATTCATGCACATACACTATGGTCAATTTAGTTTATTCAATTCACCAGTACCATATGTCTTTGTATTGTGGAGGAAAGCCACACCAACAAGTGGAGAACATGCAATCTTCACACAGAAATGCCAACTGACCCTGAACTCAAACCAATGACTTTCTTGCTGTGAGGCGACAGAGCTAACCACTGAGCCACAATTTTATTTTTATTTTTCTCAATGGACATACAGTATGTGTAACCTTTTGGAATTGACACAAATTTTCATACAGGGTGTACACAAGAACAAAGAAGAAAACATACAGTAACAGCAAATAACATTGTTTATTGGATAATCAATAAGATGTACAATTTAAATATTTAATCAATAAAAGATTATTTAATATCAACTTTTTTACATATTTGAATCTTTTAAATTCACTGAAGAAAATATGTTACAATTTAATTTACAACTAAATGTGCACCTCAGGATGTTTACCCTTTTAACACAGTAATTTAAACACTTTCTCCGGAAGTCTAGCTATAGGGGTTAAAGACAAATGGATTTCCTGATACTCAGGGGCACATTTCATAAGAGCTAGACCACATTTCCACATGTGTTATGGATGCACTTTAGGACCATTTAATCAACACAAAAAATACAAAACAAATAAAGAAAAGAATGCAGTGTGTCTAAGATGCCATTTTAATATTTAGCATTTTTGAGTCTCTTGGCACAGACAGTTTTACACAAAGGTATACATATGTGTTTTTGCTTTCACTTTTATTCACGGACACAACAGAATTTTACAGGAAATGCTGCAGAAGACAAAACAAGTGGATATCGAGACAAACTTAATCACAGTCAGTGATAATTCATTATTCTGTGATAAAATCCATGGTCTTACACTGTGACTAATTCATTTGGATCAACTTTTTAACTGAAATATTTAATGTGTCAAAATTTAGCTTATGTTTTTCTGACAATCTTTTATATTGTCCTAGAGATTTGCCACCACAACCACTTAAGAAGAGATCCTTTTTGCTTTGAACTCAAACTGCACTTCAGTCATGCTCAGTAACATTTCACAATGGCATTATTTACCCTGCAAGGCAATGTGGTTTACATTTAAAACATTGTGAATTTGAATAGGAACTGAGGTTTGTAAACTAGTGTAAAATAGTGTGCTAAACACATTAGAAGTCATCTATGTCTTTCTTTTCTTTTCACAAAAAGGATCATGCAACTAGTGCTTTGTTTAAATGATATTATCTGATCATGTTGTATGAGTTGATTTTGAAGTCCATGAATGTGTTGTTTTCCCAAATACTCAACAAATATATTATATTAAAAGTCAACACCCAAAAATAACAACTACAAGCATTTACTTCATATTGTTTCAGACTTTCCTTCTTCTGTTGACTGACTGATTTCCTACTTTTCACCACAAGACAAAATACATTTTGAAAAAAAACTGCGTAAAAATGACAAAATTATTTTTCATATGATGAACTCTTTGTCAACAAATTGCACAAAAAAATGCACTGGTCAGTAGGACTCTAATAAAAGAGATTGCCTGAACGTTAATTCACATCTCTGCACATGTGTCTGTTCCTGCACGGTCGTTTCCTATTGGTGAGCCAAGAGTATCTATGACGTAAAAAAAAAATACAACCAACAGGAAAAGGTCACAAGTAGCTTTTCATTTCAATTCTGCTAACAACTACCGAGAAAGAAGTTCAGAAAAAAAATGATGCTGTCAGGGTTGATGGGTGAGTATATTAAAGCAATATGTCTTCTTTTGCTTGCATATATGAACAATTATAGATGAGCATATTTCAGCAACATCTACTGTTCTGTAAAATTAGCAACAAATGAAAAAAGCATTAGCTTTTATGGTTGCTTCTGCAAATGTGCTGATAAAAAGAGGTTGAGATTGGAACTCTTCTTTGAGTAAGCTTTGGAGTTTTATTTGAAGCAATATTTTCAGATTTCCCCACTTTACTGGTAAACCCAATATTACCCAAATATAGAAAAGTGCATAAACTGGTCAAATATCAGTATAAGTGGATTTCAGCTCTTTTGTATCATTTTACACATACATGTGAGTTAAAACACTTCAAAATTGTATTGATTTTTTTAAATATTGCTCATTAGATAACAGAGACTATAATAATATAATACATTTAAAACTGCAAGCAGGTAATACATACTGTATTTTTTTTTGTTACCGTAAGAATGCTTTAATGATGCTATTGCAGTATATCGTTTGCTTTTTATCTGTTGCAGCAATTAGACAAAATAAACAGGTAAAGAAAGTTAATTATTTTGTAATAATTGCTGATGTTTAATCCTCAGGTGTCAGTGTTGTTTTAATATTTCTAAATCAAGGATCATCAGTGAAAGTGCATAAAGGAGGAAACACGACACTCCCCTGCAGTATTAAAGATGATAGAGAGATAACTGGATCATTACTGATGGAAACCAAACATTTTATCAGAATTATGAGGGTTGACAATAACTATGGACCAGAGTTCAAATTAGGACCCTCTTATATTCACCCAAATTACTCAGGACGTATCAGATCTGTCAGTTCATCCACAAACACTCACTCTCTGCTTCTGCTCCAACATCACTGAAGAGGATCTTCTGCCTCTTCTGCTGCTTGGACTATAAATTCAGTATACCTGCACAAAACTGGATTACGAAGGTAAGCATTTCTGATAATTCCACAACATATTTGGCACTAGGGCAGTGCAGTAACAACAGTGTGTAGCACTGTACCCTCACAGCAAGAAGGTAGCTGGTTCGAGCCTCGGCTGGGTCAGTTGGCCTTTCTGTGTGGAGTTTGCATGTTCTCCTCATGTTGCATGGGTTTCCTTCAGGTTTTCCCGGTTTCCCCCACAGTCCAAAGACATGTGGTATTGGTGAATTGAATAAGCTAAATTGCTGTAGTGTATGTGTGTAAATGAGTATGTATGGGTGTTTCCCAGTGATGGGTTGCAGCTGGAAGGGCATCCGCTGCGTAAAACTGTGCTGGCTAAGTTGGCGGTTCATTCTGCTGTGGCGACTCCGGATGAAATAAAGGGACTAAGCTGAAAAGAACATGAATAAATGAATGACTTTTGGCACTGTTCTTGAAATAAATTTAAGTAAAATAAATGACCAAATGTGAAAAATTAAAACATGAATAGCATATGAGATGCGAGTATTCATGGATAAATAATTTGAAACTATATTGAGTTAAACAGATGGGTTCATAATTAGACAGACTATAATATCACCACTTTAATGGATTCCATATTATTCAAGCTTGAACATGTATGATCTATTCAAAGCAGCAGCCTGACATGACAAAATCATCCAAATCATTACATTGCTTTTTGATTCCTGCATTTTGTGCTCCCAGACAGGAACAACCTCATTATACAATTATATAATTATTATAATCATTAAACATTAAATAACTAAGCAAAAACTGTTACTTGATGCACAGCAACTAGGATATGACGTCTTAAACATTGCATCATGTAACAAGTATATAATTAACACATAATAGCAGTAATAATAGTATAAGCTTCTATTTAATATATCTATAATATATATATATATATATATAATATATATATATATATGAAAATACAAACAACATAAACAATAGTTTTAACAGTAATTCCTGATTATTAATTTTGACTCCTAGCAACTGTGACTAAATCGCTAAACCAACACTGAAAGGAGGGAAAATAGTGATTATTAATATTATTGTCTCCTATTGAATCTAGTTTGTCCCGTATTTGAAAATGACATTATCAATTATTATTATTTAACAATCTGTATTGTATAAAGTCTAATATATAAATAAGTGACTTGACTTGACTGAGACAGATTTGACTGTGATTCTGGAAGGGATTATATAAATATTTAATTCATTCATTCATTTTCTTTTCAGCTTAGTCCCTTTATTAATCTGGGGTCGACACAGCAGAATGAACCGCCAACTTATCCAGCTTATGTTCCATCACTGGGAAACACCCATACACACTCATTCACACACATACACTACAGACAATTTTAGCTTACCCAATTAACCTGTACCACATTTGGACCTGTGGGGAAAACTGGAGCAGCCAGAGGAAACCCACATGAGCACGGGAGAAACATGCAAACTCCACACAGAGATGCCAACCGACCCAGCGGGGGCTTGAACCAGCGACCTTCTGCTGTGAGGTGATTGTGCTACCCACTGCGCCACCGTGCTGCCATACATTAATATTTAACATCCTTAGATAAAAGTAACAGGAGAATTTGATTACGTTTGTATATACAATTATACTGTATATACAGTTGAAGTCAGAATTATAGCCTATAGTTTATTTTTTTCCCTAATTCTTTTTAACGCATATAGTTTTAATAATTCATTGTTAATAACTAATTTATTGCCATGATGACAGTAAATAATATTTGACTAGATATTTTCAAGATACTTCTATACACTTTAAAGTGACATTTAAAGGCTTAACTGGGTTAATTAGGTTAGCAGGTTAAGGTAATTAGGCAAGTTATTATATAACGATGGTTTGTTCTGTAGACTATTGAAAAAATATAGCTCTAAAAAACTGCTTTTATTCTAGCCGAAATAAAACAAATCAGACTTTCTCCAGAAGAAAAAATATTATCAGACATACTGTGACAATTCCTTTGCTGTTCAACATAATTTGGGAAATATTAAAAATGTATGCATACATATTGCAACTGCAATTAAATGTGTTCCATTTATGATTCACATTATAATTTTTTCAATTTTTCTCTTATATGTATTAAAATGCAGAGAATAATGAGGGGAAAAAAACAGAAGTCAGTCATTTCTATATCATGATATGGCTGCCTGTGCTATTTGTGCTTCTACTATTGTCACTGATGTCAAATGTGTGCATGTGCTGGAGATTAAAAAGACCAAAAAAAGGTGAGTGCATGGCAGAGTTCTAAATACCTAAAGTAATTATAACTGTTCTAGTGTACCAACAGCACATTTTTATTTTCTTTAATCCTAGGAAACTTGAAAGCATCAAAGCCATTACATCAAAACACAGAGGGCAAGCAGGTATTCTCCAATAATAAAGAATTAAACCTACTTGAATAGAAATACTGAGAACATTTTATATTTATATAGTTTATACAAGTCTTACAAAGGTTTTTGTGCAACTTACAGTACATACCTGTGTTGTTTCAGGGCAATGAAGCTGATGAATTACATATGCGTCTGTAAACATAAACAAATTCCAAAAACAGAGGACATCATCATCATCATCATCCCACACAGGACACAGTATATGCACGTATTAAGTGAAAAGACACGCTTTAACCTTTGCTCATTTTGTACAATGATAAAAAGGCTGGATAATAGCATGTTCTTAATATTTCTGGTACAGCAGCAAATGACCATATATTTTTGTTGCTGTTAGACATTTTGTACCAACACAGGGTCATTGTAAAATTGTGCACTGGGGTACATTTTTGAGAACCAAGATATATGTACTCATACATGTCTGAATTTTGCATGTAAAACAAATGCTCTGCACAGCTTTTCTGGCCTGACTGGTTTGCTTGGTAGCTTACCACAAATGGCACCAGACTTGGGAAGCAGAGCAGAGCAGGTTTCGAGTTCAATGGACAGCTCTAGAAACCAGCTAAAATGTCTAAAATATCCATGTCTTGGATTTACTGCATTTTGTATTTTGGACTCTCTCTCTCTTGGAATATTGACTGTTTGTTGCATTTGTTATAAGTGAAAATTACTACCAGTTTCTGAGTGTAATTTATTTAGCTGTTAAGTAACAAATATGAAACTAGTCAATCCATCACTTGTTGTGCAACCACAACTTTTAAATGCAATGTGTCATGCCATTAGGGAGGAGTGGATATTTATTTAAAAATGACTTTTTCATGGGTGTTCTTGAAATAACATTCCAGTGATTTTTATTTAAAAAAATTTTGCATAATTAAACTTCAGGCTGCTACGGAGTACAGAACATTTTGAATATGTTTGCTGTTGAATGTAATG
This sequence comes from Danio aesculapii, assembly GCF_903798145.1. NCBI lineage: Eukaryota > Metazoa > Chordata > Actinopteri > Cypriniformes > Danionidae > Danio > Danio aesculapii. The sequence continues at coordinate 14,395,782 of NC_079458.1, forward strand.
TGGACCAATGATTTGATGCCATGCAGGATAAAAAAAACAAGTAGCAAAATAAGTCTTTTTTGGTGATTTAGTGATGATATCATCACTAATGTGGTTTTTATAATGCCTATACACTGTACATGTCTTGTAAATTGCTATTATAACCAGAATGTCCTTGTTAGTCAAGAATTAAACATAATGGCAAACAGTAGTATGGCCATTAGAGGGCACTGTTCATACCTAAAGTAATTATAACTGTTCAACTCTACCAACAGCACATTATTTTCTGTAATCTTAGGAAACTTAAAAGCATCAAAGCGTTACATAAAAATACAGATGGCAAGCAGGTATTCACTAATAATAAAGAATGAAACTATAACTAAAGAATAGGCTATGTAATATATTGACATCAAATTTATAAAATATATAGTAAATGAGAAATAAATGATGGGAAAATGGATAAAATAGACAATATCTGTAAAAAAAAAAAAACATAATACAAGAATAAAAAGGGTAGAATATTTAAATAAGGTAAATGAGCAGATTAACCATTACTAATGGTGTATAAATATTTTCCACCCAGTTGAGATGTCATTTCATCCTCTCCGAGTATTTAGCTTTTCCTGATTTGTTTAGATTAAATTGAATACATTAAATAGATTAGATTAATGCTGTCAGCTGTGAAGCCAAAATAATCTATTATTCATTCTTTTCGGCTTAGTCCCTTTATTAATCTGGGGTCGCCACAGCGGAATGAACCGCCAACTCATCCAGCATATGTTTTACGCAGCGGATGCCCTTTCAGCCGCAACCCATCACTTGGAAACATCCATACACCCTCATACACTATGGTCAATTTTAGCTTACTCCATTCACCTATACTACATTGCTGCGTCTGTAACTGCATACTTCCAGTATACAGTACGCTAAAATCCATATGCGAGCCGAGTAGTATGTCCGAATTCATAGCATTCGAAAATCAGTATGCGAGAAATACCCGGATGACTTACTACTTCCGGCGACATTCTGAAGTGCGCATCCCATGCACGCTGCGCTATCCCATTATGCCCCGCAAGAGAATTTATGAATGGGAGAGAAATGACGCAACTAATGCAGGTAGGTCACGTAACCATGACAAGATGGCGGATGTAGTACATCCAAAATCCATTCATACTTCTTACATTCCAACTGTATAGAACGTAATTTTCTAACGGCCGAGTAGTACATTTAAATTCAAATGCAGTACCTACTGCGGTTTCGGACACAGCGCATGTCGTTGGACTTTGGAAATTGGAGCACCAGGAGGAAACCCACGCGAACACTGTAAGAACATGCAAACAACACACAGAAATGCCAACTGACCCAGCTGAGGCTCGAACCAGCGACCTTCTTGCTGTGATGCGAACGTGCTACCAACTGCGCCACCGTGTCACCAAAATCTATTATTATTATTATAGGGTTAAATAAAAGGGTAATGCAAATTTTAAATTGTTAACAAGTGAAGTTTAATATATTAAACTTATTTCGAGAGGAATACGCGCTCATGATTAACCCAGCTGGCTCATATTATCTAATCACAATCCTTCAATCAAAGGATCCTAAGTTCCTATATACACCCTCTTTTTCTCTCTACAACTATCTTCATCTTTAAGAAACCCCCCTCCTCCCCTTCTTCCACCTTTACCCAGAATAGGTGGCTCAGTGGCCAAGCGACCAGCAGGAATTCCAATGGCTCTGGCTCCTTGCTGGAGCATCTGGTGTTTCTGTGCGGAGCTGGCACGTTCTCCCCGTGTCCGCGCAGGGTTCCCCGGTTTCCTCTCAAAGCCTAAATACGCTCTACATTAGAAGTAGACCACTTATACTAGACATCTCGCTCTCAGGAAGTTCACCTTGGCCTTAGCTGCGGGAGGGAGCCCTGGACTCGAGGATCCTTTCAGCTCGGGGCTTTCTACTGGGACAGCATACCAAACAAGCTTTTTAGTTATGAGTTAAGTGTGAACTCTTGAACTGCTTTGGAAAGAAAGCAAAAACCGAATCCCAGACATTTAAAGAGAGAACCCCCACCCAGATGCATTTTTAAGTCCCAAAAAGGCGCGTCTCTGTGAGTCTGCAGATCTTGTGAGAGTGTTGGCAGTTTTCGCACACACAGAACAAGCAGTGCAAAATGGGTAGATAGTAGATTTCCGATCACGGATGTCTGGTTATCTTGGGAGGATCCAAAATAAGTGTAAACGGATGCCTACATGCCTACACCCTCAGTGCCCACGCCCAAGGCCCCCACACCCTCATCAACAACGGCAGGATCTTGTAATAACACCACACCACCAGCAAAAGCTTGTACTCAGAGAAGCCCCAGTGATGGGTGACAACACCAGCAGTCACAGACAAGAACAGGGCAAACTGAGCTATGCTGCAGCGCTGAAACAGCCAGTGGACACACACAGCACCAGTATGAGAGAGATCAAACACATGCTTAGTTTAATCTGCACACGCCTGATGGAATAGTTGTAAAATACTCAAAATTGCTTGGACTAGATAATCTTGATAATATAAATGACTATATACGATATTTAGGCATTTTATGGTTTATATGGATAGGTTCTATTCAGGAGGAATGTTAAAATTTTTGTTGACAAAATGAAACCGCTGACCAACTCATTGTGGAATATCCAGGGTGCTACCTAATCTAGTCTTAAGTGTAAAGTTAACACCTTGGATTTAAAAAAAAAAATAAAAATACCCTTTCCAACATAGACATTCTAATACTCCAGGAAACATGGCGCAGAACTGATGAGGTCACTCTTTGTTCCAGAGGATACAGTGAAATATCCATTTCATCTAAAAAAACATGAAAAAGTTAAACATGGTAGAGATTCGGGAGGCACGATAATCTGGCACAAACTGGAAATCGATAAATACATAAATTAATTAAAAAGAAGAATCTCATATCTGGCTCAAAATCGACAATCAGCTCAATCAAACGAAAAAAAAAGGACATATTCTTATGTACTCTTTACATTCCTCTATCAGAATCTCTATATAAGTAAAACATCTTTGAGACCAATTTCTGGACCAACTGGAACCCCCTTAATAAAAAAAAAAAACAACTAACAATACAAAATTGAGACACCTGGAAAAACCACTTTGATAAACTGTTTAGTAAAATAAACATGAGTATTGAACAATCGCATTTATATATAATAAATTAACCCACACAGAGCAAATATTTGGCAAATACCAAAATCCGTTAGACTATCCAATCACAGAAAAAGAGCTAACAGAAAAAATACAAGTCCTACCAACAAAAAAGGCAAGTGGTCCAGGCGGTATCCTTAATGAAATGATTAAAAAACATAAATCACTTATTCAAATTGGCTATAACGAAACTGTTTAATTTGGTTCTGCGTGTTGGTCATTTTCCTGACATATGGAATAAAGAATTAATAACGTGGAGACAAATCAGACCCTAATATTTACAGAGGCATCTGTGTGAGCAGTAATCTGGGGAAGCTGTTCTGCAGCATCATCAACACTCATGGGGTTCCTTACAGAGCAAAATGTCTTCAGCAAAAGTCAGATTGGGTTTCTGCAAATTACAGAACATCAGACCATATCTTCACCCTTCAGACTCTGATTGACAAATACCTCAATCAAAACAAAAACAAAATATTTGCTTGCTTTGTAGATTTTCAGAAAGCATTTGATTCAATTTGGCATGAAGGTCTGCTGTCTAAACTTCTAGAATCAGGTACTGGCGGTAAAACATACAGCATTAAAAAAATGTATTCAAACAATTGGTGCGCAATTAAAATAGGAAATAAGTGAACAGAATTCTTCACGCAGGGGCGGGGGGTGAGACAGGGCTGTCCACTGTCACCAACCCTCTTCAATATTTACATCAATCAATTGGCAAAGCGGGTCTCACACTATACGACTCCAGTGTAAAGTTCCTGCTGTTTGCAAATTATCTGGTGCTGCTGTTGCCAACAGATAAGGGTCTACAGCAGCAGCTGGATATCCCGCACAGCTTCTGTCTGACCTGCGCCTTGACCGTTAACCCAAAGAAATCCAAAACCCTAATATTGCAGAAAAAAAACAAATGTAAGGGAAATAAACACAGTTTCACCCAGGGGCGTTGCTAGACATAAAGCTCTATTATATTTTTATAAATATTTTTATAAATATTTATTATAAATAAAAGTATTCTTGTTATTACACAATTAATATTCTAAATAATCTAAAATGTAACTGGAAAATAATGTTTAGATCATTTAAGAAATCTTTTGCATGAATATTAATTTCATTTGAATGAAATTCTATAGACAAGTCAATAAAATACAACAAAAGATGTTTTATAGAATAATCTGTTGTCTTAGACTTGACACATGGCAGACAATTAGGTGTATTAAGTCTTTACCTCTCTGACTCCTCATCCCTCCTTTTTGCTTTATACAAAAAAATCTATCAGGAGGCATGCTTATTAAGATCCCCCATATTGTTTAAACTTTAGTTTTGTCGACTAGCTAAACAAAAAAAGGCTGTTACGCCGGTTGTACAACGCATGAGCGGTGCGTGACAAGCAAGTAGCCTGCTTTTTTGGCGCGCATGTTAACTACCGGGACTCGCACCGGCAGAAGAGCAGCGCATGCGAGAGGCGCGCGGGTTCTCTGCGCACATGCAGAGAGGCGTCAGTTTGCTTTTTGATTAAACACATTGCTTTCACCTGCGTTGGTTCGCACATAGAGAATAACATCTTTATTTCAGAATTACCACTCTTAATGAATACACTTGCATATGAAGTAAATCATATCTCAATGCATTTACTGGAGCACTTGAGATTTTTACTGGGGCACGTGCCCCAGTAAATTGGGTCTAGCGACGTCCCTGGTTTCACCCTTGGTATGACAAGAATTTAACTTGCCACAAGCTACACATACCTTGGGTTGAAAATAAGTCCTAATGAAAAACTAAATCTGGCTGTAAATAAACTGAAAGAGAAAGCAAAAGGGGCCTTTTACACCATTAAAAAAATCAACACAAATAGAAATTCCAGTTCGAATCTGGCTCAAAATTTTCCAGTCAGGGATTGAACCTATAGTGCTATACGTGAGTGAGGTTTGGGGTCCTCTCCTCAGTCATGAGTTTGATAAGTGGGATAAGAATGCAATTGAAATCCTACATGCATAGGAGCATCCTCAGGGTACAGAGGAACACACCCTGCAATGCATGCAGTGCAGAATTAGGCCAGTATCCTTTACTCATGTGCATTGAGAAATGAGCCGTCAAATTTTGGAAACACATAAAAATGAGTGACTCCAACTCTTATCATTTTAAAGCCCTCAAAACCCAAGAAAGGGACATTGAAAAATGCCCCCTGATCCAGATGATCCTGAAGCTGCAAACCCAAACCAACATAGCAAATATGACTAATAGCAGGCAGCATCAGGACACGGACATGCTCATCCACAGAATTAAGCCCAATCAGATGATATATGCACAAAAACAAGAGTATCTGATTTACTGGAATGAAGCAGCTGGAAAACAAAGTAAACTTCAATGTTATTTAGACCTAAATAGATATTATACCACAGCAACATATCTGAACGCAGTAAAGGACAGTAAATTAAGAACAACAATGGCCAAATACAGGCTGAGTGCTCACAGTCTGACTGTAGAGATGGGCCGATACAGACAGAACTGGCAACTCAAAGAGAGCCCACACTGTGCCCAGGCAGAGGTGGAGACAAAGGAACACTTCCTCACCTGCTGCACAAACTATCAGAACATCCGAGAAACATTCTACCCCAAACTAGAGCATTTACCCACTATTCACTGGAGTTAGACAATAAAACACAGCTTCAGTATTTACTAGGGGAAAAAAAACTACCTGATGAAAAAACGCCAACTTAATTCACAAACCCAACATCTAAAGACCAAAGAAATAGAAAAGATTACCCAGGAGGAATATAAACTCAATTGGCAAATTAAAGTTAAAAACAAATTGGTACGCTTCAACCAGATTAAACCTGGTTGTTGTTGTTGTTGGGTTATGAACTGGCCCCATACCTGATCAACATTAAGAGCCCCAGTCAAAGAAAGTTGATGAGCCGGTACTGTCTGTGCACACCATCTGAGTGTGGAGACAGGCTGACACAAGCGCAGCTGGAGGAGCCCAGAGCTCAGACTGGGTCCACACTGCTCTGCTGGAGTTGTGGAGGATGAGCTGCATTTCCTCACTCACTGCAGCAAATATCGGACCATCAGAGATGCTTACCTTACTCACATATCTCTAATTCTGCCCCAATTCCAGCAAGCCACAAATATGGAGAAACTCCATTACATTTTGGGAGAAAATGAAAAGTGACTCCATAACAGCACAGTAGTGTCCTCATGCCACCATATGAGAGAAAAAGGCTGATCCCCCTCACCCCTTATTATTATATACTTTTATTAATCTTTTTTTAATTAACTTGAAAGAAAGAGATAGATAGATAGATAGATAGATAGATAGATAGATAGATAGATAGATAGATAGATAGATAGATAGATAGATAGATAGATAGATAGATAGATAGATAGATAGATAGATAGATAGATAGATAGATAGATAGATAGATAGATACTGCTCAAAAAATAAAGGGAGCACTTGAAGTTAAATTGTGTTGATTAAGTGTTCCCTTTATTTGTTTATTTATTTATTGCAGTAGCTATATAGGCTATTAACACAAATACATTATTCTATACCAGCTTAGAATTAACGTAAATCTGTTTTTTAGGCTCCAGTTGTGATTTTTATAGGTTAAATATTAATATGTTCCTTTCAAATGAACTAAAGTTATGCTTTACAGAGTCTTTCAAATACATAATTTAAATCAAAATATCGACAATACGTCTGAGCAGATACTAAACAACGGCAAAAAAAATCCCCCTCAGCAACAAGATATTGTTAAGTTTCCAACTTAGACTATTTCCGAGTTCACCTCTCCACATGTTTGAGCCCTCCCCAGCATGTTTTATGTTAAACAGTCATTTGTTTGAGCGTGTCAAAATACCAGCGTGTCTCAACCAATGGCAAAGACGCTTTCGGATTTACAAAGAAAACTGAACAGACAGAGATCGCAACAAGTCTGATCGCAACTAAAAGCAGACACAGGAAGGAGACATCTGAACGCATGTCAACGAAATGCAGTGAGTATTGTTTGACAAGAATTCCAGAAGAGCTCGATGATCCGACGTTTTGCCTCGTAAAATAACCCATTTAAACTGAGCAAAAATAAAATATTAAGTCAATTAATTAAATATGTTTGGATGTTTATTTCTACGTGGTATTTAAATTTTTGTATTGGTTTTTAATATCTTTTTATGAACCTGCATTTATTATTTGCTCAATTTAACCACACTAGTGGATACTGAAATTCAGTGCACGTAAATGCTTTGATCTACAGTATATGTTGTTCTAAAAATCTGCATGTTAAGCTATTCAATACATTAAAACATTAAGTATATTAAATATTTAAAAAAATAATATTACTCGATATTTTAGTGGATAAGCAAAGTCAGAACAAGCAAATATTAATGTTATTTAAATGTTTTACATTAACTTCTTTAGCATGCACTTAAATATCCACATTTTTACCTGCAGGATATCAGGCATTTCCTTCATCATCCTACTGATTCCAATCAGTACAGCATATGAGAGTAAGCACATTACACAAAAATGTTGATTTCTTTAAAAATTACTACAATTTATAATCCACATCATCTTATATTTATGATTCCTAATAATTAATGTAAGGTCCATTGGCAATAATGTCTCACAGTAAAATGCGAGGGTGATTCCATTGAGCTGTCCTGCCTGGAATCAAGCATCAAGGACAAAGTAAACGCACTTTGGAAAAAGAGTTCGGGTGAAAGGGTTATCTGGAACTATTACGGAGACAGCAACAAAGGAGACTCTTTCACAAACAGGACCGTAAAGCTGAATGATGATTTCTCCCTTTCCATTGATGGATGTGCTCAGTCAGACCAAGGAATATATATTCTCTGCATTAATGGAGAACCAAGATGTGAGATTAAACTGCTTGTCAAAGGTAAAATTCTCAGTTTAAACATGAATTATATATATATATATATATATATATATATATATATATATATATATATATATATATATATATATATATATATATATATATATATATATATAAATTTGAATATGTCTTTATTTAAAGATGTTATTGTATATTTATCATTTTTCTTTTTACATAGCCTCAAAACAATGCAATAAACCAAAAACAACCACAGGTATGTTGAAGAACGTTTTTCTTTAGTTTTCTCTTTGAATTTAGTTTCTTGATTAAGATTAAAACCTATGAATTAAGAGAGCCTTATTGAACGTTTTTTTCTTCACACAGCACAATCAACAAGCCCTACAACTCATGAAAAGTCAAGACAAGGTATACACTCACTTTCTTTGGCTTACTCCCTTCTTTATCAGGGGTCTCCACACAAAATATATCACTAGATAAATTAGATGTAAGCTGTTTGTTTGCTTACTCTTACTAAATTTCTTCATCCTCTTTCTGTCATACAGATGATCTGCAAAATGAATCCAGTCTGCCTAAAATTAGCATCACGGGTGTTTGTGTCGCAACCTGTTTGCTTTCACTTGTGGTCTTGTGGGCTGTGTACACCCAGAGAACAAATTGTAAAAATAAAAAGCAAGAATTTACACAGCTCCATACAGATACACAGAATAACAAAGTCTGATTGTGAATTGAATGACTTTATCTTTAATGTTTCAAGATTATTTATAAAACCTCACATAAAAAATGAATATCAGAAACTAAATGTTGAACCCAGAGTAGTGAAAATGATGTCAGTTAATCACACCTTCAGAAATCAACACAGAAAACACATACATTTACACATAAATTTAAGCAAATGTAGGTCAAGCCCTTGCATCATTTTCTGTACAGCAGCTGTTAATATCAGACATGTAAATAGCATGATGTGTTTAACTCTTAACATACTACAATTTCCTATTCTAAAAGAATTAATAGACATTATTTTAGTTCTATGTAACAAAATACATAGAGGTGAGGTATGTTTTCATCCTTTATTTGAAATCTTAAGTTGTAATATTGATACTTTACATATCCATTCTATGAATGCTTCTATAATGGTCTATAAATGCCAAAATATGTATTTAATAAATATAATATTTAAAATTCTCAATTTTGTCTTTTTTCTTGTTTGTTTTACATGCTGTGATTAATAATTGGGGTCTGTCAGTTACTTTTTAGCTATTGCTTTAATTATCAGGCTAGGTTAGTAGTAAGAAGTATTGTTTCATGTTTCCCACAGCACAAAATAATTATGGAAGAAGAATTTTTAATTCATTTGTCATTATGTAACTATTTGAAACATGCCTTAAAATTCCACCAAGCAATAATTAAAAACATGCTATAGACCAGTGTTGGACAGTAATTTATTAACATAATTTCTCACATTTATATAGTGCTTTTCTGGATACTTAAAGCACTTTACATATTAGGGGGAATCTCCTCATCCACCACCAGTGTACAGCATCCACCTGGATGAAGAGATGGCAGTCATGTTGTACCAGGATTGGTGGAGAGGAGACAGAGTCAATCAGCAGTAAGGAGGGAGCATGTTTATAAACATTGTAGATATCAGGGCAAAGAACATGAACACCCATGGGTGTGTTCGTTTTGGTGGTTTCAATTGTCAACATCATTTGACACCATAGCACACACACACAACCCGTTTTGCAAGAAATGACACGCACCTTATTAGCTTTCAATGCTTGTTGTTGAGTTTGAAAATTGCGTCAGAATTTAAAATTAGCTGCATCTGTTTTAATTTTCACATTGTCAGCAAAATCCCTCACAAAACTTTCCAACTTATGTTAGAACTTTTAGATCTTTTGCTCTCTCATGCATGTCTGCCAGTTTTAGCAAACATTGTCCAAAATGTATAGTACTTTTCAGAATATATGTTTTAAAAACAGCTTTACAGAATGCATTTAGTCAGTGCATAAAACATATTCAGACAGAATCAGCCTCAGATAACCCCGCGCAGTTACCATCTGTGGTTTCATTTCATGTCAAACCGTTGGAGAGGGTTTCATATCACGCTACCGGGAACATGAGGTCGTTGAGGGAAATGAATTCAAATGCCATAAAAGTGTTGACAAGTTACTTCATACTTATCATTTCTTGCTAAAGGGGAAGAATGCATTTCTCTTAAAAATTCCAGTCTTATCTATGGTTCCTAAATAGAATGTTGTTTCCTTTAAACACTTCTCTACTTTTTAAAACTTTTAGCGATCCCACAAAACTGAATTTCAATAAAAATATAATTTACTCACTCTTCAACTGTAACAAACCTGTTTGAGTTTCTTCCTTCTGTTGAACACAAAACCACTTAAGAGAGAAAAAAGATTAAATAACATTCATTTTAGGGTGAACTATCCCTTTTAAAGGAACATTGCATGCATTGATGTGATGTTATGCGATCATATGCATTAATATAAAATGCATACATTGGTTATTAAATCATATTTAACTGAAAATGGATATATTTCTAATTATAAAAAGAAATGAAACCAGCACTTACACTTAAAGGTTCAAGAAATCCTCGAGTACTTTTTTGAGATTTGAGCAATCAAGACAACTTTAGCACCTGTCAGCTACAATTGTGGGGAAACCTGGATAATTGAGCTTTTGTCAGCATTTCCTCTTCTGAGTTTAAAATCATTATTGGGATGGGATCAAAGCAACTGCCTGTCCGGTGATGACATGTCAGTTGCTCATAGACTGATTTGACTTATCCTATGAGAAGACCCTGCTTCTTAATTATTCATGACTACACATGCTTATTGATGTCAGACATATAGACAAGCCTGCCAAGTTGAGACAACGCACAGCCCACAGTATTTAGGTGGTTGTGAAGGGTCATACGTGTTTGTTTCCATGATCCACAGGGTTTGTTGGCGTTCCCATGATGCTGTCAGAGCCCACTCCTCCCTCATCTCACTGCGCTTCACACCTACCATGTGGCATTTTTTGAAAAAAATTGAGGTAGACTTTCATGACCCTTTAAGCAGGACTTACACTGCATCCTGAAAGTGCTCATAGCGCTTCACTTTTTCCACATTTCTTTGTTACAGCCCTATTCCAAAATGGATTAAATTCATTTCCTCAAAATTCTACACACAATACCCCATAATGACAATGTGAAAAGACATTTTGAAATTGCTGCAAATTTATTAAAAAAAAAAAAAAAAAAAAAAAAAAAAAAAATCACATGTATATAAAGTATTTACAGCCTTTGGCGTGAAGCTCTAAATTGAGCTCATTCTGTTTCCACTGATCATTCTTGAGATGTTTCAGCAGCCTAATTGGAGTTTACATGTGGTAAATTCAGTTGATTGGACATGATTTGAAAAGGCATACACCTGTCTATACAAGGTCCCAGGATTGACAGTGCATGTCAAAGCACAAACCAAGCATGAAGACAAAGGAATTGTCTGTAGACCTCTGAGACAGGATTGTCTAGAGGCACAAGGCTGGGGAAGGTTACAGAAACATTTCTGCTGCACTGAAAGTTCCAATGAGCACAGTGGTCACCATCATCTGTAAGTGGAAGATGTTTGGAACCACCAGGACTCTTCCTAGAGCTGGCCGGCCATCTAAGCTGAATGATCGGAGGAGAACGGCCTTAGTCAGGGAGGTGATCAGTAACCTGATGTCACTCTGTCTGAGCTCCAGTGTTCTTCTGTGGAGAGTGGAGAACCTTACAGTAGGACAACCTTCTGTGCAGCAATCCACTAATCAGGCCTGTATGGTAGAGTGGCCGGACGGAAGCCACTCCCGCCTGGAATTTGCCAAAAGGCATCTGAAGGACTCTCAGACCATAATAAGCAAATTTCTCTGGTCTGATGAGGCTAAAATTTAACTCTTTTCAGTGAATGTCAGGTGTTCCGTTTGAAAAACCAGGCACCACTAATGACCTGGCTAATTTCATCCCTACAGTGCAGCATGATGGTGGCAGCATCATGCTGTGGGGATGGTATTCAGCAGCAGGAACTGGAAGAATAGTTAGGATAGAGGGAAAGATGAATGCAGCAATGTACAGAGACATCCTTGACCTTATCTCCTTGCTCTTGACCTCAGACTGGGGCGAAGGTTCATCTTTCAGCAGCACAATGACCCAAAGCACAGCGCCAAAATATCAATGGAGTGGCTTCACAACAACTTGGTGAATGTCCTTGAGCGGCCCAGCCAAAGCCCAGTCTATATCCTATTGAACATCTCTGGAGATATCTGAAAATGCCTGTATATAATCTGTATACCAGCTGTATATCCATCCTACATCATAGAGCTTGAGAGGTAATGCAAAGAGGAAAAAATTCCCAAAGACAGGTATGCCAAGCTTGTGGCATCATATTCAAAAAGATGGTGCATCAACACAGTATTGAGCAAAGGCTGTGAATACTGATGTACATGTGATTTTTCAGGTTAAATTTTTAGTAAATTTGCAACATTTTCAAAAAATCTTTTCACATTGTCATTATGGGGTATTGTGTGTAGAATTGAGGAAATAAATGAATTTAATCCATTTTGGAATAAGGCTGTAACATAAAAAAATGTGGAAAAAGAGAAGCGGTATGAATACTTTCCGGATGCACTGTAAGGCCGTCATGAACAAGTACTGCAGTATTGTTTTTTCAGAAACTCTGAGTTTCATTTACAAAGAATACAAAGTGACAGCTCACCAACTTTGTAATAAATTAGGGCAGGACAGGGCTTGCATAACAAGCTACAGTAGTTTTCCTTTTTTTTTTTTTTTTTTAGGAACAAAGATCACCTTTTTGTCCTAGGTTCAGATTTACTCTCTTTCAGTATTAATGTCTCGCTTCATGTTTACTAATGACATGAAGTGAAACAGAGCTAAAAAGGGTTGTTGTTTTTTTTTTTTGCCATCTGACCTATTTGCATTTCACACAGAAAATGTAGGAGAAGAACATTTTAATTTCAGTAGTTAATTGAATGGTGTTTATACCATTATTTAACACCCAAATGCATGTCTTAACCTATTCTGCATCAGCGTTGTTAGATTATACCCACCTCATCATTATCTGCTGCGCCTGCTTTAATTTGCGTATCATCAGCAGATCACACACAAAACTTTTTACTTGCAGTTGGGATCGTAATGGCACTGCTCTCTCACTCTAATTTGCCATGCTTAGTAAATCTAAATCTAGTGGTTTTTTTAGAACTTATTTTTAACCGCATCTTTGTATGTGTCAGTGTTTATCAAGTAACCTGTGATGTGTCAGGCAAACAATGACTAACAAAAATTTCCACACATTACTAAGACCTCATTATAGTCTTTATGAGAATGTTTAGACAGCGTGTCATTCTTTTAAATGTTCAGATTCATCAGGGTTTCTGCAGGTTTCCCGAAGTCAAATTTAAGAATTTAAGACCTTTTACAGGGTACATGAAGGAATCCTAAAGAAAATTTCAGCACCTTTTTAAGAATTTAAGACCTTCTCAGAATATTTTAAGACCTTATCGCCACTTCAAACTCTTATCAGTATCAAACCTTTAACTTAATAAACAGTTGTTAATAAACCATTGTAGTTAAATAAATCAACGGAGCACAACCATTCAACAGAACTCCGATAAACTCGAAGAAACGAAGCTTGAAATAAACCTGTCTTTCTCCAACCAGGAGTATGCAAGCTTTCATTTTACCATCTGTTTCACTACAAGTGGAGAGTGTCACACCACCTTACTGCATTTAAGAGCCTGAACCAATCACATGGATCGAGCACGTCGTTGTTAATATTAGGAGGAAAATAAATATATTTATGCTTTTTTGGAGTCACTTTGGACACTTTGGACAAGGCTTGAACAAAATTTAAGACCTCGTAAAAACACAGTTAAGACTTTTAAATACCTTTTAAGGGCCTTCATTTTCTCCTAATTGACTTATCAACTTTTAATACTATTAAGACCATCAAGAATTAAATTTGAGGCTTATATAGGGCTTAACACTAAGGATAATTACCCAGTAATTTAGTTTTTTACTTGCCCCATCAAAAAAACAAATTAGAATAAGTCATTTCATCACCACATATTTAAAATAACATGTCAAAACAAGCAGACCCTAGTTGTATACATATTAACTTTAAAAAAAACATAAAAAAATAAACAATGTTTGGACAACAATCTGTTATAGTACTAACTATAAATAGTTTTGCTGAAAGTGTTATTGAGATGTATTGTTGGTGTTTGGATGTATTGAATCAATCAGGTAACTTTACATAAACAAAAGAAAAGATTCATTTAAAATGATTTAAGACCTACAAGACAACTTTTCTGTGAATTTAAGACTTTTCATTCATTTTCCCCACAGCAGAATGAACCAGCATATCCAGCATATTTTTACACAGTGGATGCCCTTCCAGCTACAACTCATCATTGGGTAACCCCTATAACTCATTCACACACATACACTACAGACACTTTAATCATACCCAATTCACCTGTACCGCACATCTTTGGACTTGTGGGGGAAATCAGAGCACCCGAGGAAAACCCACGCGAACATGGGAAGAACATGCAAACTCCACACAGAAACGCCAACTGACCCAGCAACCTTCTTGCTGTTAGGAGACATCACTACCCACTGTGCCACCCTATTTAAAACTTTTTAAGGCCTTTGAAATTAAGACATTTTAAGTCTTTTTAAGACCTTACAGACACCCTGTTTTATGTAAAACAGTTTAGCAGGTAAGATATTATCAGGGAAACTATGGAAATGTGAAAGATATCAAATGTTAATAAAAATTTCATCATCATTAACCATCCCCCTTACCAAACTTGTTTGAGCTTCTTCCTTCTGCTGAACACAAAAGAAAATGTTTTAAAGAATATCGATTACCAGACTGTTAATGGCTTTAATGTTTACTTCCTTTTATGAGAACAGTCAACTCTCTGGTGAAAAGCATAAATGCAAATAATGTACTTTGAAAAATTCAAAGATTTGGAACTATTTGAGGGTGGGTGAATTTTCATTTGTGTGGTGAATTTTCCTTTTCCTTTGGTATCATAGAAATTTTCCCAGACATGAAATAAAAGTGATAGTATTTTACAATTATGAATATAAAATCAAACTCATTGTGGAGTTTTTGAAACTAGTTTCGACAAAATGTTTTGTGTAACATCATGAGCATTAGAAAAACCCTATTCTGACATTTAAAAAAATTCTGTGATGATTCAAAGACATGTGAAACATTACCTCAATTGCATTGAGGAACCTTTGTAGCTGACTTTAATTTTCCCATTGCCACATGTGAAAATTCTGTTTTGCTTATTATTTGCATAAAAATATTATTTGCATTGCATAATATTTGATTAAATTTTGTTCTGCACAAGGAAAAGGACTGTAAAGGTCGTCAAACACACTCTTGTCGTTGGTAACATTTGACTAGCATGGTTTTATTTATATAGAAATAAAACAATTGAACAACTGGAGGATGAGGACATTGTTCCTTCCTTTTTACTTTACGTGAACATTTCTATTTAATTAAACATTTCTAATTTTGTTCTTAAGCAAACCTCATGCAAATACATGATTTTTTTATAAGCTGTTTTGTCACCTTTATAGCCAACTCAGGAGGATTATTATGGTGTTTATGTATAAAACAAGGTCATGTTGCAAGTCACGTTGTGCCATGTGATGGTTGCATAAGATCTTATTACGCAGTTATACTTTCAGTTCTTTTATAAGCATCTAAAAAGCACAATTTCAGTCAAGAATTACATTTACATTACTGTGTATTCTGTGTGTCTTGTGTATTATCTTTTCTTAATTTGTTGAAAAAGGAAAACATTTGTTGAAAAAGTAAGCTAGTCAATGTTTGTTTAGAGATCATTTGATACCAAACTACGCACACACACATAAAACAACCCTGCAGGCCTATGATCTATTACAATACTCCTCTTTCATCTGTTTTTTTTTTTTTTATTATCATTTTAGTTATTTTGTCTAGGTTTGGATATCAACAAGTCAAAAACATTCATTCCACATCAAATATTTCAGCTATTTTTGGGGAGATAAAAAACAATTATTTAAAACAAAGTATGATATTGTTAAGGTAGAAGCATATGGCATAATTCTAACCATATATACATGGCTGAAATCTGTTCAAATCAGTAATACATCATCCACATTTTGGTGATAACATTTAACCAGTTTACATCCTTCTAAACAGCTATAAAAGCAGCTCATGTTGACTGAATAATAAAGCACCTCTATGGCCTCATTGAGTTTCAAATAATAAGAGAACATGTTCTAACACAAAGCATGTCGGTTAAACACAAATAAAGGAAGAACTTGAAGCAGGAACTTGGTTAAAAAAAAGCTGTGGTTGAACCAGTTTGAACACGTCTAGAAAAATATAAACCTGTTTATAAATGTCTTTGTTGTTGAAGGATTATTTTGGCATTTTAACATACAATGGGATTTTTTTTTGTATGGGTTTAATATAGAACTGCCTGAGGTTTTGTTTAGTAAACTCTCAAGAGTTATTAACTGACTTAAATTAAACAATACCATTTCTCAGAACCAGAAACTCAAGCTGTTATGGTCATAGGCGTATTATGGCTTGCAAAAATTGAGACAAGCCCTTCCTTCCAGGCACATAGCAAAACAACAAGTCAAAAGAGAACTTCTTTCATCACGTTTTTTTTTTTTTATTTCTTTTTGATACATCCCTTTCAACAAACAATATATAATACAAAGCATACATTTGTATAGCAAATTTCTCATTTTAATATGCATTTTTATTTCCAAATGAAACCACCGTTAAGCTTTTTATTGCACTTTTTTTACCCATGCAAACAATTTGGCAGTTAGTGCTAAATTAAAGTTAAATATTTCACATGCATGCAATAAGCTGAGATGTAAACCTATAGAGAAAAACAGGAAGAACTCCTAACCACAGTTGTGGCTGAAAAGATACTACACACAGCTGTGGCAATTATATTGTGTATTAAAACACTTTAAAGATACAAAATGCATTTCATCCATCTGTCATGCTACAATGATGGTGTTAGCAACAACCAAATAGACTATACTGCAATTGGTGCAAAGATAAGACAGTACATGAGCTTTTATCAACTCGATGAAAAACATTTCATAATGTTTTAAGAATATGTGCAGAAGTTATGTATTGTTTTTATGATTGAAACAATTGCATAAATCCAGTCATTTGAGGTAAAACAAAATGTACATATACTTTCTTGTTCAAAACTAGCCACAACCCTCCAAAACGACAAACACACTTTAGAGATGTGCAGACATGCGCGCGCACACACAAACACATACACACACACACACACGCACACACACACACACACACACACACACACACGCACACACAAGTTTCGATTTCATCTAGCTTCATTTGAAGCAAATTACAGAAAAAACATACAGGATCATGTTTGTAGTAAACGACCATTCGGCGTTTTATGATTATTCAATTAAAAAGACTAACAAAAACATGTTGCTGTACTGCTGTATGAAATAAATATTGCACAAAGCATACATGGAGAGTGACAGGGTACAAACAGGGCTAATGACCAACCAATACTTTGGAGATTTAAAGCACATTTTAACCACTTTCACATCTTAACTTTAAGTCCCAGCAAAACAGCACTATTGTGTACAACAACGTACAGTGTAACACTCAAAACTCCTGCTGCACTCTAGAGGTACACATAGGTATCACAACTACACTTAGTTTACATACTGTGGTAGTTTTATGAAATACTGCAACTAAATTCGAGCTCACTTAAATACTGGGACTATAATAATGTAATTATGCTTATAATTAAGGACAAAATGTATCTAAATCATAATCAAGTTATGTCTACTGTTAGTTTATCTCTTCAAATAACAGTATGTTCCGCAGTGTTAGCCAAAGCTGTTAGTTATTAGCAGGCCACACGCACACCCTACAACTTTTTTCAATTGTCAAATAATGTAAAATAATGAGATAAATCCTAGAATAACGTTAGCCATAAAACACATTTAACTTAACAGGTTACAGATAATGGATGTTTTTAAACAGCCTAGTCTATAACTTTCTAAAAATTAACGTTATACATTCAGTCACGGAATGTGAGCTAACAGCTAACTGAGCTGTACAAACGAGTGAGTGAGCCTCTCATTTCCATGCTATTTCGGTATACTTGCACTGAGATCGACGACAAACAAACTTAGATATCGTTCAACATAGTAACCGCAGTCAATTCCTTTTGCTATACTACTTTCCTAATGTTATATTAAAATCACTATATGGCGCAGCCTACATAACGTTAGGCCTTGTAACGTTATAACTCGGGAGTCCAAAGACGCGACGACGTTTTCCTTATAATCTCACCAAAACAAAATGTGTTTTATCTGTGTGTCACTTACCTCTGCCGCAAAACATTATTCTTTCACACTAAAACCGTACTAAAGTCCGAGTGGAGTGGAGTGGAGCGCGTCACAGGATATAAGACACACTAACGCTATTCGGTTTCCATCATAACCAGTAAAAAACGTAGTTTTTTTGTACGATCTGATCATTAGCAGGCGCTTATCCCGGTGTAATCCGCTGCTGTGACCAGATGTTCTGAAGTACGTCCAAAGTGCGTCTTGACCACAGTCCCCAAAGAGACCCTGGATACTTCGGATTGTGCATACTACTCTCCTCATGTCTTCTTCCTAGCTCCACCCACCGTTAACGCACGTCCATGCACACAGCAATAAAGCATACTTTTTGTGACACTGTATAACAAAAATTTATATTTTTGCATTACTGTGACGGTTGGGGCAGGGGTAGACGTTAATATAAAACACAATTAAAAGCAACAACAGTGCTGTCTTCTTCTTTGGAGTTTAACGGAAGCAGACAGCAGCATCCACCTTGCATTACTGCATAAGATACATTAGTTGCATTGCTACATAAGTTGCATTACTGCCATCTGCTGTTTTCACTTAAGCTTTATTCTTTTTTTATTATATTACATTCATTTATTCATTTTCTTTTTGGCTTAGTCCCTTTACTAATCTGGGGTCGCCACAGCAGAATGAACCGCCAACTAATCCATCATATGGTTTACGCAGTGGATGCCCTTCCAGCTGCAACCCATCACTAAGAAACTCATTCACACTTTTACACTACGGACGATTTAGCTTACCCAATTCCCCTATAGCGCGTGTCTTTAAGCATGTGGAAACCGGAGCACCCGGAGGAAATCCACGCCAACACAGGGAGAACATGCAAACTCCAAATTGAAATGCCAACTGACCCAGCTGAGGCTTGAACCAGCAACCTTCTTGTTGTGAGGCGACATTGCTACCCACTGCGCCATAATTACTACAGTCTTCTTTAAATAACTAAATACAAATGATCTTCCTTGACCTCCTTCCTTTCCCATAGCTGATATAAAAACATGTTTAACGCTTTCTTCCACCTGGCATCTGTTGCATAATTCAGTTGGATAATTTACTAGTATATAAAGATACTTATTTTAGTTTACCATGTACAGTCCTCAATCTACTGATGATGATTTGTTCTCTACTTTTATTTTCTTTCTTTCCTTACCAGTTTTATTTTGGATCAAATATAGCAATGTCTTTCTTTGATTTCATGATTCCATCCGTCTTTTGAATGAGACGTTAAATCTGTGGTCGTTAAAAATCCCAGGATGTCCTTCGAAAAAGTAGGGGTTTAACCCCATCATCCTGGCTAAATTTGCCCACTGGCTTCTGTCCATCATGGCCTCCTAACCATCCCCATATAATAAATGGCTTCATCACTCTGTCTCCTCTTCACCAATCAGTTGGTGTGTGATGTGCGGTCTGGCGCAATATGGCTGCCATTGCATCATGCAGGTGGATGCTGCGCACTGATGGTGGATGAGGAGATTCCTCCAATGTGCTTTGAGTGTTTGCGCCAAGGAATTATTATTATTATTATTATTATTATTATTATTACTGTTGGTGGTTCATTCCACTGTGGTGACCCCTGATTAATAAAGGGACTAAGCGGAAAAGAAAATCAATGAATGAATATGGGGGATGTATACTGCTGATGCTGTTGCCTCTGATTTTAAAACCTGTAAAAATCTGAATATATACATATTCTCACTGCAATATTCCCTCACTAGATCTGTTTATTATTCTTTTTGATTTTTAGAAGTTAAGTAAACATTTGGGATTTCCACTGTCCAAATGGGTTTGTTAGTCTATACTACAGTTTTAGCAAATTCTTTATCATATATTTCCACTTATTTTGCTGTTTTACTTGTCCAACCAAAATTTTCCCTTTCTCTCCGTCTCCTTTTCCAGCAGTTCTGCAATACCTTTTTCGCTGGATGCTTTTCTGCATGACCCCTTAAGTTAATCCAATAGTTAACAACTAATTGTTAGACAACCATAATGACATTTCACCTTCTTCAACCTGAATCACACAGACTAGTGAAGATCTAATTGCACCCATTTTTTTACTTAATGATACATCTAAATCTATTCTGCACCACACAGGGTAATGATCACAACAAAAACCTTCTTGATGCTCTGACAAACTAAATATTGCTGCAATGGTACTTGAAACTAGCGTAAGATCTTATACTGATTCGTTCCCTGTTTTAATATCTATTCTTGTATAATCTCCATTATTTAGACACACTAAGGTATTTTCATCTAACATTTCCTCAATTACTGGACCATTATTGTCATTTCTTACACTCTCCCATAATGTGCTTTGTCCATTAAAATCCTTACACAACACCATATTCCTACACTCCTGTCCTGCTATTTCTTCAAATGTCCTTAGCTCTAATCTTTGAAATGGGTTAGAATAGTTTACTAAAACTTATTCCTTTTTTTCCCTGCCCAAACAATCACACATTCCTGCTCCTTTCCTATCACTAAAGCTTAATATAAATAAAAGCCATTTTATAAATGTAGCACATGCCCCTCCTTCCTTCTCGCTTCTATCACATCTTACTGCCGCATAATTGTACAGTGCATCCAGAAAGTATTCTGAAATGGATTAAATTAATTTATTTCCTCAAAATTCTACACACAATACCCCATAATAATCTTAAAAAGTACCTGATGAAAAAATTACTCAAGTAAATAGTTACATTTATATATATATATATATATATATATATATATATATATATATATATATATATATATATATATATATATATATATATATATATATATATATATATATATATATATATATATATAAATATATGTATATTATATCTTGACTATATTATATCTTGAAACATGTTGAAAAATCTTTACAAATATTGGGGAAAAATATACAGGGGGCTAATTTATTACATTTCATATATATATATATATATATATATATATATATATATATATATATATATATATATATATATATATATATATATATATATATATATATATATATATATATATATATATATATATATATATATATATATATATATATATATATATATATATACATATATATATACACAGACCATTTTATGATTTTAATATAAATATCGTTTAAAATGTTATAATGATTAACAGCACAAATGACTAATATGTACTGGGATAATTCCATTAAACAGCCACTTGGTTATCCCATAGCAGGCCTGTAGCCAGCCTGGTATAAGGGGTCTTTTTCTCAAAATGTGAACCTTTTTACAGTTATTCACCTCATTTACAATGCATGAGATTTAAATACTGAATTTTGGTGACATTTTGAGTATTATTTTTAGTTGGATTAGCTTGTTAGATCGTCATCATAATGACACATTTATAGTACCAAAATATTTCCTAAAGATTTAGAATAAAGAAAAATGAAAAAAAAAATACTTTTTTTTTTTTAAATACTAATTTATTACATCATAAATCATTAGAAAAAAAATAGGAATCTGTTAAGTTTTAAATGAAAAACTGTAGCCTATTGTAGCCTGTAGCCTACAAACTGGCCAGAACATTCAACTTTCCTCAGTCAGAATTTGGCTATTTGAAAAATACAAAAATAAAACATAATAATAATAAAAGAGTTTCACAATTTTTCTAGCCTCTCTTAAAAAGTACTCTGATTTGATTGAAAATTTATGGATAACAAAAATAGCCAAATTAGTTTTCAAATCAATTTTAATATAGGATTTTGCTTGGTCTTAAAGCCTTTTTCAATGGATTAATTTTACTATTAATAAATGGCATAGGCATAGCAGTCAAAATAAGACAAATGAGCTCATGTATGGGACAAATTCTGGACCTTTGTCATTGAGGGGTGGACTTTCCAACCACCCGACCCCCCATCCCCACCCCCTGGCTACTGGCCTGCATAGTTACCATAAATAGGGTTCAAACTGGTATTGACACTTTCCATTACTTTTTACAGGTTGGAGCTGGAATTCATGTATATGTTGCAATGTAATTTCAATACAGCGTGCATCGCATTATCATCAAACTATTCTTGTTGACATCTTGGAGTGAAAACAGATTGAACTTGAGGCAGCGGGTGACCTGGTCCGATGAACTCACTGCACGGACAGCATGACCGTCCTTCTCGGAGCCGTAGATGGCCATGGCGTGGTCGCAGTAGAACTCGCACGCAGGGATGTAGCAACCGGGGGGGACAGGGGGATATGTCCCCCGCACTTTTAGAGACAGACCATTTAGAAACAGGTGATTGAGAATGTAAACCTTTGGATTTCATACAGCTGTCCCCCCCACTTTTAAAATGTCCACTACACCCCTACTCGCACGTCTTCCTCGACTTCAGCCGTCATTCCAACACAGGCGCGCGCGCTCTAACTGAAAGCAGGAGACACGTCTCTATAACAACCTCTCGCGACACAACCTCTCCAATGCTGCGCCTCGCGATATCTGCAAAAAAACATATTGATCATAAATATTATCATTTGACAGTAACGGAGGAATGCCACGAAATGTAGCGAAGTAAGAGTAATGATTTATCTCTAATAATTTTCTTGAGTAAGAGTACACATATTTAAATGTACTCAAAAAGTACACGTTACCCAATAATTTTACTCAAGTAAATGTAACGAAGTAAATGTAACTTGTTACTACCCACCTCTGATTAGACATGATTTGAAAAGGCATACACCTGTCTATATAAGGTCCCAAAGTTGACAGTGCATGTCAAAGCACAAACCAAGCATGAAGACAAAAAAAATTGTCTGTAGACCTCCGAGACGAGGATTGTCTTAAGGCACAAGGCTGGGGAAGGTTGCAGAAAAATTTCTGCTGCTCTGAAAATTTCAATGAGCACAGTGGCCTCCATCATCAGTAAGTGGAAGATATTTGGAACCAACAGGACTCTTCCTAGAGCTGGCCGGCCATCTAAGTTGAATGATCAGGGGAGAGCGTCCTTAGTCAGGAAGGTGATCAATTACTTGATGTCACTCTGTCTGAGCTCCAGTGTTCTTCTGTGAAGAGAGGAGAACCTTACAGTAGGACAACCTTCTGTGCAGCAATCCACTAATCAGGCCTGTATGGTAAAGTGGCCATATGGAAGCCACTCCCGCCTGGTATTTGCCAAAAGGCATCTGAAGGACTCTCAGACCATAAGAAACAAAAGTCTATGGTCTGATGAGACTAAAATTGAACTCTTTGGAGTGAACACCATGCGTTACGCTTCGAGAAAACCAGGCACCACTAATCACCTGGCTAATACCATCCCTACAGTGAAGCCTGGTGGTGGCAGCATCATGCTGTCGGGATGTTTTTCAGCAGCAGGAACTGGAAGACTAGTCAGGATAGAGGGAAAGATGAATTCAGCAATGTAAAGAGACATTCTGAATGAAAACCTGCTTCAGAGTGCTCTTGACCTCAGACGGGGGTGACGTTTCATCTTCCAGCAGGACAATGTCCTTAAGCACACCACCAAAATATCAATGGAGTGGCTTCACAACAACTGAGTAAATGTCCTTGAGTGGCCCAGCCAGACCATAGACCTAAATCCTATTGAACATCTCTGGAAAGATCTGAAAATATCTGTTACACCTTCACTTCCCATCTAATCCGATAGAGCTTGGGAGGTACTGCAAAGAGGAATGGGCAAAAATTCCCAAAGACAGGTGTGCCAAGCTTGTGGCATCATATTCAAAAAGACTTGAGCCTGTAATTGCTGCATCAAAGGTGCATCAACAAATGATTGAGCAAAGGTTGTGAATACTGATGTGCAGGTGATTTTCAGTTTTTTTAAATTTGCAACAATTTCAAAAAATCTTTTCACATTGTCATCATGGGCTATTGTGTGTAGAATTTTGAGGAAATAAAATGAATTTAATCCATTTTAGAATAAGACTGTAACATAAATGTGGAAAAAGTGAAGCGGTATGAATACTTCCGGATGCACTGTAATTAGTCAATACTGGTCTAACTAAACCTCTTTCATGTTCTGTGTTTAAGAAGGCCAAGAGAAGTTGAGTATTACATGGCCCAATGTGTGGAATATGTGTGCTAACTCACATCATTCTCTGAAATGACAGCACTCATTGTAATATTGCCCCTAAGTTGGCCTGATGTGCCACTTGTAGCTTGGTGTACAATTGTAACCATGTCTCCGGTGTTTGGACAGAACATGGCCTTGTCCACAAAAACAAGAAGGTAGGTTATTTCATGTGAATCTAACTCCATGGCTCTCTATGAAAAACACAACAAAATATTACATTTCTGTTTTATGGGTTGCTACACCTTCAACAGCCATACAGTAACTATAGTGCACACCAATATTTCACTTGGACATAGTGGTGCCACAGTTCCTTCACTATTTCACCGTTCCTCTCAATTGGCACCTTGTACAGTTGTTTCATATTCATTTGATGTTTTTATTTTCAAAACTCTATGCTGGAAATGCAGACAGACTTTATATTTGCAAAGTCATTACTGTCATTTATGACTGCACTTTGGATCTCTCTTAGCCTGATGGAACTGTTCACCATGTTGCAAATTTCTTGATTATGCTTATCATTAAATATTGCTGCTCTGCCATGAGGATGTTGTAGTACGTACAAATAGATTTGCATTTACCTTTACAATATTGTTTAAATGGCAATCTGCTGTGAACAACAAACTTATTGTACAGAGATCAGAACTTACTGTTCAAAAAATTAATTTTTCACTTGAGAAATAAGCCCCGATATAGTGGCTTTAAGTAAATTAACGCACAGTCCATGCATCATTGCACAATTCCCCTACACGCCAACAGAGGGCGTCAGAGAACACAAAATAACAGGCGACCACTTTCCTTTACTCTGTTTTCAATTCATCAAACATCTTTAAAAGTATTTCAATAACAGAACAAGAACTATTGCCTTTGGCAGTCTTTTAACATTAATTAATGAAGATTAGAGGACACCCTGAATAGTGCAATCGATATATTTACCCTATGATAATATATACACATAGGTATGAATTAATTTAGTTTCTTGCCATATATCAATCCATTGAATGACACATTGGAATGTTATCTTTTACACCCACAGAACTGCCCACTGCAAATCACATAACTTATAAATAAGCTAGCAGCATTCTGATAAAGGAATATCGGGTTAAAGAGTCTTCATATAGCCATGAAATGGTGGATTCTGTTCCATCTGCTGTTATAATCCACTTATAGCACAAACACTCAACTATCACACTTGCACTTATCAAGCAATGCCAAGAACAAAGTGCTCAAAAAGAAAACCAAACTTTTATCATTACTCTATGTTGTTAAAATTATGTTTTACTTGGATAATAGGGTACATGCACAGCTAGTGTTTTTCAGCCAATGATGAACTTCAGGTGAGAGCTTTATGTGACTATTTTCAATTTCAAAAGTTTTCTTTAACAGCCTCAATGTTGTAATGTAATTACAATACATTCAGATAAACAGACTTAAGCATCCATTTAGTTGTTAAAATGTAAAAAGAGTTGAAAGACCATTTAAACGCAGGTGCTGTCATTAGCTGATTGTGAGCACAGAAATTCTACTGAAAATACTGAGGTAAAATTAATTTTCATATTTTAAAGACATGGAGCGGGAAAATATAATTTAATGTAGTGGATCTTGTTTGGTCTGAAACCCACTTTATATCATATCTTAGCCAGGAAGTGAAAATTGCTGGTTTTTAAAGAAATCAGATCTTAAATGCGGCGACTTTGAATGGGATGACAATTAACCGGAAGCCCTGGGGCTGGCTGACTGAAAATAAAAGTCAGTGTGCATATACCCCATTGTAGCGACAGTATAGAACAATCTACCATTTAATTACTCATATGTAAGCTCTGTTGTTCACCCAGTGTTGAGCATTTAAGGAGCATCAACAGACCGTTTGCTCTCCTCCACCTCATGGATATTTTGGACTTTTCCCTGGAGACGGAGCTCAGAGTGTTCTTTTTTTTTTCCTGGTCAGGAAATTCATTATTCAAGGTGCATAAACCCTCCATCTGCTGCCTGTCTGCATTTAACGCTGCACTGTCCATCTGAGCCAGTGGAAATGTTTGACTCCATCACCTTACTGGAGCACAAACATCACACACATTCATAAATTCAACATCACCTGTTGATGAGCTGATGCTTCCCTCTCCACAGACTGGTCAAAAATGACCATATATTCCAGAAAAACACTTTAACAATAGACGATATTTTGAAGAAAACTGAAAACCTGTCACCACTGAGTTGTTTTGTTTTTCATACTATGGAAGTCAAATGATTACAGATTTTATATTTCTTCAAAATGTCTTCTGTGTTTAAAAGAAGATAGAAACTTCTAAAGATTTGTAACCACTTAACGGTGAGTAAATAGTGACTAGTCAGAGTTTCTGCAGGTTTCTTCAAGTCAAATTTAAAACTTTTGAAGACCCTTTTAAGATCTGAAATTTGAGACTTCTTCAGGGTTAAACACTGAGGATTTTTTTCTAATGCTTGTCACAATAAAATAGTTATTTATTAGCCTAGGCATGGGATGATAACCGTTTTCAAGGTATACCGCAGTTTGGAAAGGTCAAGGTTTTAATACCGCCAATACTTTCTGTAATAACATTCCTAAGGTATGAGTAAGATTTTTTATTTACACTTTTTTGTTTGTTTGTTTTAGAACAGTATCTCCAGCAGAAAAAAATATCCAAAGATGTCGTTTTAAATTGTAAAGAAATCTGTGTTTCTGAAACTAATGAAGACAGAAGTCAGTGATTCATCTGAATTATACAGCCTGACGTATTTACTGCTCCAAAATATCATAAATCATTCAAAAAAATAGAATATACTGTTTTCAAAGGATAAAAAAGTTTTTGTTTTTTACCCAGACATTTGAAAAGAATATATTTTAGAACAGTGAGCACAATACCATGACACAGTGAAACCGTGATATTTTTATCCAAGGTTATCAAATCGTCAGAATCTTATATCCGCCCAAGCCTATTACCCACACATTTTAATGTTACACTTAATTTTACATACTTTTATACAAGTTTTTAAAGATTTCACTTAGGCCCCGTTTAGCCTGCCAATTAAATGTGAGCGAATTCCGATTTTTTGCTCATATGTGACAGATCGGATCTGTTCTATGACCGTGTTACACGGGAAAAAAGTGCATGCATTCGGATATTAGGCATCAAAACCTGACAGTGTAAATGAGGCCTTATGAACAAGGCCTGAATCTGATTTGAGTAAATCAGAATCCATGTGATGTTTTCCTGCTTACACATACATGGGCCATATCCGATCTGTGCCACATGGGAGAAAAAATAAATAAAAAGTTGGAATTGAGTCACTTGAACCATGCAGTGTAAACGCAGCCTTAGATACTATCATATTTCTGGGCTTTTAACTTAAGATAATGTCATGTTTTACTGTGCATTACTACTATTTACCATGATAAAACTATAGTTTACAAACATCATTGATATAACATACCACGGTATTCATTTAGGTACCTAAATCTTCATATTCAAATGTCAAAGTAGGCCTACATTAAAGGAATCGTTCACCCAGAAATTAAAATTTTGTCGTTATTTACTTAATATTTACAACCCTTTTTGAGCTTCTTATGTTGAAGAAGATATTGTGAAAACTTCCATATTAGTTGTTTTTTTTACATTATAAAGTCAATTGTTTTGGGATTCTAACATTCTTCAATATATCTTCACAACGAATTTTGATTTTTGTGTGAACTATCCCTATATATTATTTTTTACTATATTTTGTGTGAACTATCCCAAATTATCTATACTTGGCTCATTTTGCACAATTAAGTTGTGGCAACATAATATTAGAAGGCTATAAACGCTCTGTTGCAGCTGTCACTTATCTCAATTCTGGTTGTTTTCTATGTACGTTTGAATTAAAATGTTTTAACATGCTAAGGATTTGTTATTTAATAAGTTGGTTACAATTTAGTACAACTAGTGTAGACATTGTTCTGCATATTTGCATATTCAAACATGTCAAAGAATTAGAGGAATTGTTCACCCAGAAATGAAAATTGTCATTATTATTTACTCATTATTCACAAACCTTTTTGAGTTTCTTACTTTTGTTGAAGAAGATATTCTGAAGACTTCCATATTAGTTTTTTCTACTATGGAAGTCATTTGTTACAGGGTTTTAACATTTTTCGATATATCTTTACAACATTTTAGTGAGCTATTCCTTTAATGTTACCGTCTGAAAACAACACTTTACCAGTGTAAACAAAAGAGATCTGTTATTCAAAAATAATATGTAAAGTTTGTTAAAAATGTGTGCGTTGTTTGGAATTGACTCATTTTGGGCGTCAACAGCATACAAACTCCAAACTCACCCGGTCACGCTCGCCCACTCAGAAAAGAACAGTTTCTCAGCGAGAGCTTTACCTCCAGCAGGAGATATTGATGAGGGCCTTCCTGAGCGCCAGAGGAGGACGGGACAGTTCATGACGCACCGCCGTCCCGAATGATGAACAGAAGCGGCTCCTCACAGTGTGGCGACATTGACAAGTTGGAGGCAAACGCAAACCTACAGCTGTTCCTAATGGACAACATGTTTTCAAGGACTCCCAGACACTGTACGCGTAAACAGGGGTCAGTGACCGGCCAGAACGTCCCACACGGCCATTTCGGTTTCTTTCAAGCACATGCCACCCAGTCGCAAATACCAGTCAGCGATTTGGAGATTTAAAATGCTTGTCTATTTCAATCCGATGCAAGGATTCTGGAAGCAGATTCGCAGCTCCCAAGAGAACAGTCTGTGGAAGCTTTACACGCGACTGGCTTTCGCGCAACCGTAGCGTCTCATGGGTTGCCACATCCCCAGCCTGACACCTCGGGTCTTGTCCATGCTCTTGTCGCAGGATTGGATGCGTGTCATTTCGGCCTAATGGCCATGCCAAATGATTTAGCCGAGGCTCAGAGGTCAACAGCCCTGATAAATCGGGACGTATAATGATGGACCGCTGCCAACGTGAAGCATCTGGAGATCGTTCGGGTGAAGGAACAGGGCACAGGTGTTGATTATCAAGTCAAGGGTTATTTTGAGGTGTAATGAAGGCAAATTATCTATACTTGGCTCATTTTGATTGAAGTTGTGGCAACATAATATTAGTAGGCTATAAAAGCTCTGTTGCAGCTGTCACTTATCTCATGTCTTTTTTGTTTTTTATAAGTTTGAATTAAGGGGTGACGCAGTGGCGCAGTAGGAAGTGCCGTTAACTCAAAGCAAGAAGGTCGCTGGTTCGAGCCTCGGCTCAGTTGGTGTTTCTAGTGGAGTTTGTTGTTTGGGCATCTGCTTTGCAAATATGTGCTGGATAAATTGGCAAAAAAGAGAAAAAATGCAATGAACGGCCCAAATGCCTTGTTGATGTCAGAGGAGAATAGCTAGACTGGTGACAACAACATGAAAGCATGGATCCATCCTGCCTTGTATGGTTCAAGCTGGTGGTGGTATAATGGTGTAGTGGGATATTTTTTGGCACACTTTGGGTCCATAAATACCAATTGAGCATCGTGTCAACGCCACAGTCTACCTGAGTATTGTTGCTGACCATGTCTATCCCTTTATGACCACAGTGTACCCATCTTCTGTTGGCTACTTCCAGCAGGATAACGCACCATGCCATAAAGCGCGAATCACCTCAAACTCGTTTCATGAACATGACAATGAGTTCACTGTACTCAAATGGCCTCCACAGTAACCAGAGCTCAATCCAATAGAGCACCTTTGGGATGTGGTGGAACAAGAGATTCGCATCATGGATGTGCAGCCCACAAATCTGCAGCAACTGCGTGATGCTATCATGTCAATATGGACTAACATCTCCATATCGCTGAATCTATGCCACGAAGGATTAAGGCAGTTCTGATGGCAAAAGGGGGTCCAACCTGCTACTAGTAAGTGCCTTAAAATAGGCTAATACCTAAAACGTGACTAGTGTGTGTATTTAATGTTTTAGCATGCTAATAACTAGTAGCTAGCTGCTGTTGTGCACGTTGCTTATAAAATTCAAACATTTTACCATGGCTAACATGTTTTAACATGTTACAAAAGCACACGCCATGACACAAGAACAAGCTTTAACATGTTTTTAGCATGATTTAACAGAGGGCTACAATGTTTCACCATTGCCTGCATGGATTTATGTGACCTGTGACAGGAATAATTGAATAACTAGCATATGACTTTTGATTAATTATTTATGGGTGTTTTAGCATGTCAGTATGCATGTTTTATCACATCGCTAGTGTTTTGTTTTTTGCATGTTGCTTCTATGAATTTGTGTGTTAGCTACTAGCACTGTGACTTGAGAAGCAGGGATACTAAAATCAAATTGGTTTGATTGGGCAAAACTTATTAGTTAATTACAGGAAATTGCTTTGTTAGCAAACCCTGCTAATGGGCCTGGATGAAGAGGACTGGACCGTCTCTACCGTGGCAATGTGCCATCATTTATTCCCTCGATGGGTCAACATTATGGTTATAAATGCTGACCCAAAGGTCTAATCTTCATCCAAACAACTTCTCCTCTGAAAGCTGCAAAACTTCATAATCAGGGTGTGTGACTTACCGTGAAATTTCATTTGTGACATTCTGTCAGTTCAATTGTTTTATGGAGCTGATGGCACATGCAAACGGATCTGCTCAGTGCTTTGTGAATGACTGTGGATGTGGAGGTCAGTGGCCTGAAAACGAGAGTTGTTTTTCCTGTTTCCTTTACTGTGCCTCCAAGGAAAAGCGTGTTCACTCCTTTTTGTGGATACAGGAAGGCGATAAGACAACAGACAGCAGTAGGAGAGGAAATGAGTAAAAACAACATCATCTGTGCGTGATATCATCTGCGTTGATGCTGAAGCTGATCGGCAGGGGAGAAGTCTAATCGTATTTCACTGCTCCCTATTTAGAAGCTCATTTATTGTTTCCTTCATAAACTGGGATCATAAAAACAAACCTTTACAACCTTATCTACATCGCGCTTTCTAATTATTTTGGAGTATTAAATAGATTTTAATTATAGCAGGGATAATTTTAGTTGTGTTAATGCCCCTTCACACCAAGACTGATAACATATAACAAGCGTCCACACCAATAGACCAGACACTGCTCATTAAGAAGAGATAGATGACGTGTCTCCACTTAATTTTTATATTGTTCAAACATTAACTCAAAGGCTACATCTGAACCTGCATATTTTGAATTATTTACTTAATTATGAATTACTTACTGTATAAAATTACAAATGTACTTATTTAAATAAGTACTTCATGACTACTAACGAAAAACATCCTTTAGTCTATAGTACGTGTGTAGAATTAAAACTCATGCACACATTTTTAATCAATCAACTAAATAAAATCTAACTTTAGCACACTTTAGCAATACTATAAGCTTCTCAAATGATGCAAACCTTGTTAAGTAAACATTTTGATGTGTAAATATTTTTTTTTTGCTTGGTTAGGCTCACTATCAATGCCTATAAAGCCAAGCCTGCAACACTTAGCCAAAGACAGCTAAAGCTAACAGTCCAGTTTTTTTGGGATGTTTTGTTTTAATAGATGTTAATGGAATATATATTATTATTATATATATTATTATTATTATATAATATATATTATATTATTCTTCATTACTGTTATATTAGTGCTGTGGACTTCCCTATTCTGAATTTCTATAGTAAAGGCCCCGGTATATTTCAAAATTAAGTTCTTTTTTATTCTTTAAGGTTTGAGGGGAAAAAAGACTGAGTGATATCCTCTTTTCGAACCTTCCAACACCCTCGTGCAACAGTAGGTGGGGTTGTAAATTACGTGTACCCCTAAAGACATCAACAATGGCAGCTGTGAGAGAAGAACAATTTCATAAACATCTGACAAACAGGCTTCTCTACAAGAAGCGCCACTGGGGAATGGCACATCATATTGTTTTCTATTTGCTTCTGACAGACACCAAATGGATCATCTTTTGTCTGGTGTGTGACCCCCTTCAAATCTTTAAGATCCCTTCAGGAGCAATCTTACAGTTGTGGAGACACTGGTATTAGCTCTGCTACTCAAGCCTTCAGTGTATTCATGTTTCTAACATAGCTATATCGCTATGTTTCGTCCACCTATTTTTTTGGCGCATTTTGAATATGCGCATAGAAAACGGTTGATGGAAACAGCAAGATGCGCATCAATTTTGATGCATGTGCATAAAAATGTGCATAACTGTGTAGGATAAACGTTTTGTTCAATAAGAAAAGATGCGCATAAACTACGATGGAAACACTTTTACTGACCAAATTCCAGTATGCGCATTAAAAAAGTCGTGTGATTTTGTTGTAAGAGATCAAGTGATGATGTTATTATATTATTAATGACCTCCAGAACTGTCAAGAGCATCTGTTCTCCGCATCTCACGCCTTCAAACAAAACCAGGCACATGTTCATTTCATGTCGCCATTTGTCTTCTTAGGTGCCAGTCATTTAATAAATAAAGAAAAGATTCACAGTTTCTTCTACCACAGCAAATTCTGATTTTACTTTTCATATTTGGCACCAGTTAATCAGGAAGTGACCATTTTGTTCTATTTGACTCTATTTGGATGGAAAGGCTGCTTTATTCACACGTCTTTTATGCGATATTCCCTTTTTGTGCATTTATTTTGTGTCTTTGGATGGAAACATAGCTGTTGTGTTGGATGTTGTTCTTCTGTCTGACCTCAATTGAGGCTCATTCGGAAAATGTAGCCCTACATACATTTTTGGAGAGAGCCAATTACGTCCCAGAAGGTATGTTTTTTTTTTAGTTTTTGTTTTTACAAATACACTAGAGGCTGCTATGTACAATCTTTGAGAACTAAAATTTATCGTGAGTGTCATTCGCGCCTACTCTTCTTGCGTAAATCCATCAGAGGCTACTGTCGACTGACTGACTGACCAACCGATCAATCCCTGCCAAACACCACTTCCCTAAACCAAACTGACAGTGTTTTGAAAAGCAATCCAGAAAAAGAAAAGCCTTCACCTGATTTGTACCATGTTTTCAGATTTTACCATATTCTCACCCTGTTATTTACTTGTTTATTTTATTTTTTGGCTTTTGTTTTACTTTACTTGCTTTCTGGAACCGTTCTTCGCCAGACTTGAACCCAGATGTCGTGGTCAACTCTTCACAGTGTCTTAAGCCATCAGCTGCTAGCATGAAAAGGAATGACGTCATTCCGCCCCATAGTGTTCGTTTGAAAGACAAAATGCTGCCATACATACTTCTGGCTACATAATTTCTGATCTCCAGAAATGTGTATATAGGGCTACGTTTTCAGAATGAGCCTATGTTGCATTGATATGAGATACAATGTATGTCAAAAAAAGGCCAGATTGTCGGCGCCAATAGCCTAGGGGTTAGTGCGTTGACATATAACACTCAGGTGCTCGTGGCGACCCGAGTTCATTTCCCGGCTTGAGGTCCTTTGCCGATCCTTCCCTCTCTCTGCTCCCCACACTTTCTTGTCTGTTAATCTTCACTATCCTGTCATTAAAAAGGTGAAAACCCCTAAAAAAAAGGCCAGATTATGTTCGAAATTGTTATTTTTAGTTTGTTCTGGGGCCTTAAGTGTTGTAGTTATACTCCGTAGTGGGAAAAGGCCTTTAGAATGTGTATAAAATCTATGAAATGTCAACACTTTTTTTAACTGAGCTAATTTTATTTTTAGAAATTTAAGCGCGAACACACAAAATTCATTGTTTATACTTTCGTTCATAAGCACACATAGTACACTACAAAAACTACACCATTTTTGTTTCTATTTGAAGTACCCTTGATTAAAATACAGATGTTAACAGAGAATCTCCACCAACTAAATGCAGAGAATGACTGAAAACCCATTAAAAACACCTTCCACATTTAATGAAAAACACCTCAATACAGTTTACAAGAAACATTCTGCAAAAACTAAGGACAATTTTTCAGTTAAAACATTGCAGATGATTAAATATAATAGTAAAAGAGAAGTGCACAACGTTATGGCCTCTTTTTATACACATCTAAGTTTTTACATCACTTTTTTCCACGTACCGTCCTCCACAGCAAACCCGGAAACCCTCCTGCGGTATTTCATTCAGACAACACACAATTCCTTTGTGCCAGGTCTAATTAAAGCTCCGTCTCCTCTCCTCCCTCTGACAGTCTGATAATGATGCTGAATGCCCCTGCCCGTGGCATCTGTGTCACTTCAGATGAGCTCAACCTGGCACGTGGTGTCCGGGAGACTTCTCGCTCTGCAGGCCGGGCTGTAAGAGATCCCATCTCCTCTCCAAAACGATCATACAGCTGGTGCAGCGCAGTTCAAATCTGCTTGAGACAATAACAGAGAACAGAGCTCACACTGAAATGCCACATTCATGCACTCGCTTTTGTCAGTTCACTTGACCTAAATCTGCGTCCAACAGTCTGCTGGATTAATTATCTGTTTTTCAGCTGAATGAAAAGAGCACAGGCTGCAGGATTCATTGCAGTGTACGGTCCTCCGACCCCGTGACAATGTGAGGCCAGGCAACACAAAAGCAAAACATAACACCGTTGACACCTTCTGCTGAAATTACTGATCAGCTGGATATGAAATAAAAGAGCTCATAACGCAGAGGCTTGTTTTGGTTTATCGCTGGAGATCTTTTTGAGGGCCGAGCTTAACATTTATGCCACATGTTGGTCATTAAAACTCATTCATAAATCTCCTGACATAATAACGAAGAAATGAATTACATTCACATGCTAGAATATACATATCCTTATATCTCGGTCGGTTCATACTGTGGCTTTCTTCTGAAGGAATTAAAACAGGCTGCATAATGACATGATGCCATTATGTAACATTGCAGAGGACAGATTTTTGCTTTTTCTTACAATCACCGCTTCACATTTGAGTTCATATCTGTGTTTTTAGTTCAGCTTAGAGTCTGTGTGTATCTAAAGTAAGACATGTTCACCTGAAATTAATCTAGACGCCTCTGGCAATAATGTCTAAAAAAAAAAGTCACATTTGGGTTTGCCGTAGAGGTGACCCACTTTCTCTTTCATCCAAGACATGTTCTTGTGTTTTCATGTTGATAGCATGGAGCTGCGTCTTCATAAAGCGTCTAAGAAACTGCTTTGGGCCTTAAGTAGCCTTTACATAACACCATTACATAATCTGACACTAATGCCATTAAATTATTTACAAAAGCAACATATACATAGGTGATCTGCATTCAATAGAGATTGTGTTTTTCAATGGCGTCTCGGTCAGAGGTTTGGCTTAAACTGTAGTTTTGGTGGTCAAACGAGATTTTGGATCATGGTCTTTTGAATCCTCGATGTGTCTTTCCTGCATGTCAATCTCATGCTTCAGAAAGCCTTGTCCTCTTCAGTGGAAAGCTTTTGGAAAGTACTGAGTCGTTAGCCGAGGGCAGTGAAGAGCGAGCGTGATTCATCTAGCGCTGCTTCTGGATGTCTCACACCACGGTGGTCTCTGTCTGCAGGAAAGACTGGGCTCTGGTGTTTCGCTGGAATTGGGCCATGTTTTCTGTGCCGTTCCTGGATATGGAGGAACTGTGCAGACGGTAGTCGCGGCCGATGTAGCGCTTCAAACGCAAACTCCGCCACTTTCTCTTGAGTTCACTCTGGACCTGCAACATGAGGCAAATACAACATCTGTTAGCATAGACTTTAGCATTAATGTTGGCACACAAAAGGTTGTTGAATTAACATGAATCAAAGCTTTGTTTTATTCTTTGTCACTTTTTTATGAATATAATCAGTGAAAGCCACTAGATATGATGATTTACAAATATTAATCATAAGTAATTATGTAATCAGTAAAAAAGCAACTGTAATCTAAGTATGTTAAAATTTTATATAATTACTTTATTTTGGATTACACAATAGAGTTTCTGCCCAAAAGTGTCCTCCTTGTATTTTTTATGTCCTTTAATGTCATCTTTAACTCAGAATTATGTCACATTACAAAAGTAAAACTGAATAATAAGAACTACTGCATAATAAGGAAGTCATTTTTGCCGTTAATCACATTGTCTTTTATGTGTGTGTGAACATTTGTAGTTGATTTCTCTAGGTTCATTCGGTCTGTAACAAAATACATTAATAAAAAAAATAATACTAATTCTCAATCACTTTGAGCTCTATTTTAACGGTCTAGACGTAAAGTGTAAAGTGCATGGCACGAAAGCATTAAGGCCGTGTTCAAATCCACTTTTGCTATTTTAAGGATGGAAAATATGCTCTGCGCCCCGGCGCATGGTCTAACAGGGTTGAGCTTATTCTCTTAATAAGATATTGGTGTGTTTTGAGCATAACATGCATTAAACCAATCAGAGTCTAATCTCAAATTCCCTTTAGGAGTCAGTTGTGTCACGCTATGGCGCATTTGCTATTTACATGGCGGACTTTGTAAGTGGAAAGCTAAACGCTTCACTGGAGAGATAACAGTTAAACAGACCATCTGCAGCGCGAGGACAAAGAACAAGCCTCCTCCATTCGGCCTCTTATTCTTTACTTTCAATCTTTGCTTTGTGTTGGTAATGGTGTTGTACGCACTCCACTGAAGACATCATTAGCCTACATATTTTATTTTGTTTGTTAAGTGCAAAGATTTGTTTCAAAACTATTTCTAAATTCAGTTCTAATTTCCAGCAAACCAATAAATGAACAATAATAACAAAGTGTGGTAAAAAAAACTTTTTGTCCACATTATATTCAAACACACACCCTATGCCCCATATGGTGATGCATATAGCTCCAAAACCCAACAGGTGGACAAATCTAAACTAGTTTTAATTAAAACAAATATGAATATACATATTAGAAATAATGCTAATGATAATAATAACATTATACAAATGCAAATGGTCATGAATAAACTGACCTATTTAAGTTCTTCAA
The DNA here is from genome assembly GCF_903798145.1 of Danio aesculapii. Classification (NCBI taxonomy): domain Eukaryota; kingdom Metazoa; phylum Chordata; class Actinopteri; order Cypriniformes; family Danionidae; genus Danio; species Danio aesculapii. The sequence goes on from NC_079458.1 coordinate 14,433,262, forward strand.
AATAGCAACGCGCCAACAATGCACCTTAACACACCTCCTTTTTAGACCAGAACACCCATGAGTCCACAAAGTGGCACAAATGGATTTGCTATTTAAACAACGTGGCGCAAATGTGAAAATTAGGGTTGCACTGTTCTGAAAATAGAAACAAATCGTGCCAAACACGTCTTGCACCTTATTGTGCTGGGTGTATGATAGGGACCTGTAGTGTTCACAGCCATTTTAAGACCAAATCTCAAACTCCTACAAAGACTTTTATTATGTAATTATTATGACAGAATTTACCAAAACAACGAGCTTAGCTAAACCGTATATAGTTTTATCAAAACTAAAGACAACAAATATGATGAGAAAAAACAGATGTGCTTATTAGGATCATATCTTTTGACAGCATGTCCTGTTTTGGTTTGTTTAGATGACTTTGGGATTCATATTTTACTGCAGTAAGGTTCATTTGAAAAGAATCAAGATTCCAGCCTGATCTTACGTGGTAATATAACTATTCTCTGTTTTGTCAGTTTAGTAGCTAATTCATACGAATTCATACAAGTTCAGTCGTATGATTTTTAAAAGGAGGCGTGGCACCAAACACCACCCCTAAACCCAGATGTCATTGGGGGATAAGCAAATCATACTAATTTGTACGTATGAGATCGTACCAATTAGCCATTAAATTAAAAAGGTGTGAATTGCCGTGAGATTGCATTGGAGATTCTTATTTTCAGAAGTCTCATCTGCTTGTTCATTGGTCACACACTTTGAATACGGTTACATGGACAAGTGTAATTCGATTTTAATACGATTAAGACCATACTCCGATTAAGGGTCTACCATGTAAACAGCGATTTTTGACTATCTTCATTCCATTAAGGTCATAATCAAACTAAACAGAATCGAATTAAGACACGTGGAGTATGCTGTTTTAGTCGCATTATTGAAGTGCAGTACTGACATGTAAACAACACAATCAAACTATTACCGTCGTGTAGGATTTTCACCGTATTTGGCAACAGGTTAGTCTATACACACAGTTGTTTGACACTATTTTCTGATCCTACCGAGGCAGTGAAGGACCACAGATACCTGCATCGTGAAATGCTGGGATTTTCCCATATGGCGTGCGGTATCAAATTCCATTAAAACTACACTCTTCCAGCAGTTCATACTCGCATCAAATATCTAATTTGTCATGGGGCATGCATGAAATGTTCCTAAATGAAAGTGAAAGTGTCAAACTGCAGTAAAGTTGAAAAATGAAAATGAAACTCCGGAAGAAATGTGGATAGTGTGGTGACGCAATGACATTAATCAAATTATGTGCTATAACATGTAAAATGGGATCATGAAAGAAACATTTAAAAATCAACTCATGTAAACACCTTAATAATATTATTGTCTTATTCAGATTAAGGCAAATCATTCAATTACTAATGTCCATATTAATGTACTCATTGTTCAGATGTTTACATTCACATTTGAATCACATGAATCGCACTAACAGAACAGCTGCACCAAAACTTGTTTTAATCAAACCAAACCTCCAAGGATGTGTTGCTCCAAATATTTTTCAGAGAAGCTTATCCTAGTTTGCATTGCAATTGCAAGCTCAGCGGAAATCAAATAACGGCGGACAAGATTAAATAAAATTAATCATAAATTGTTGAGTTGATCAATGGTTTTAATTTACCCAATATGTTATGTCATACTCTTCCATAGCTCTATGTTGTGTGTTTCTGCATATACAAAGTGCTCCAAATTGCTCACTAATGAGATCCTATGTCTATGTAGGCAGTAAGGAGGTCACTAGGGTTTGGAACAGATCCAAATTGAGATACGTTAATGAGATCAATAAGAATGCAGACTGACCTCACTATTCAAAAAGCAATACAAAATCGCAACCACCAAGCCCTGTGGAAAGAACACAGAAAGTCAATGTGGCACAACATTAATAAAACAAAGAAACAGTCAAAAGTTTGAGAGTCGCTAACATTTTTACATGTTTTTGAAGTGTCGATGAAGCATTTACTGAATCAGAAAATAATAGTAATAAAACTGTAATATTTGGGAAATATGATTATTTTTTAAAGAATAGTTTTACTACTTTTATACTCAATATTGTTTCCAGCTAAAGTTTCAATTTAAGTGTCCATCCCATTTCAAGAACAAAAGGCTCACTTTCTAAGTGATCTAAGACTGGTGCAATTTACACTCATCGGCCACCCGTCCAACTGCTCATTAACACAAATTTCTAATCAGCCAATCACATAGCAGCAACTCAATGCATTTAGGCATGTAGACATGTTCAAGATGATCTGCTGCAGTTCAAACTGAGCATCAGAATGGGGAAGAAAGGTGATTTAATTGACTTTGAACGTGGCATAGTTGTTGGTGCCAGACGGGCTGGTCTGAGCATTTCAGAATCTGCTGATCTACTGGGATTTTCACGCACAACCATCTCTAGGGTTTACAGAGAATGGTCAGAAAAAAAGAAAATATCCAGTGAGCGGCAGTTCTGTGGGCGCAAATGCCTTGTTGATGGCAAAGGTCAAAGGACAATGGCCAGACTGGTTCCAGCTGATAGAAAGGCAACAGAAACTCAAATAACCGCTCATTACAACCGAGGTATGCAGAAAAGTATCTCTGAACACACAACACATAGAACCTTGAGACAGATGGGCTACAGCAGCAGAAGACAACACCGGGTGCCGCTCCTGTCAGCTAAGAATAGGAAACTGAGGCTACAATTCACACAGGCTCATCAAAATCGACAATAGAAGATTGGAAAAACGTTGCCTGGTCTGATGAGGCTTGATTTCTGCTGCAACATTCAGATGGTAGGGTCAGAATTTGGCATCAACAACATGAAAGCATGGATCCATCCTGCCTTGTACCAACAGTTCAGTCCGGTGGTGGTGGTGTAGGGGATATTTTCTTGGCACACTTTGGGCCTATTAGTACCAAATTAGCATCATGTCAATGTCACAGCCTACCTGAGTATTGTTGCTGACCATGTCCATCTTCTGTCGGCTACTTCCAATAATGCGCCATTTCATAAAGCGCGAATCATCTCAGACTAGTTTCTTGAACATGACAATGAGTTCACTGTACTCAAATGGTCTCCACAGTCACCAGAACTCAATCCAATAGAGCACCTTTGGAATGTGGTGGAATGGGAGATTCACATCATGGATGTGCAGCAGACAAATCTGCAGCATCTGCATGATGCTATCATGTCAATATGGACCAAAATCTCTGAGGAATATTTCCAGTACCTTGTTGAATCTATGCCACTAAGGATTAAAGCAAATCTGAGGGCAAAAGGGGGTACAACCCAATACTAGTAAAGTGGCCGGTGAGTGTATAAATAAAAAAGATAAAGAAATATAAAAAAGAGTGTCTGCATTCAGAGAATCCAACATTCTGTAATATGTTATTTGTTAACTAGCTGATGCTGAAACTTAATTTACTATTAATACAGTGATACTTTTTTCAGTATTCTATAATAAATGTAACATTTATTCAGAACAACTATTTTCGAACACAAAGAATTTCATTATTTATTGAAATAACATATTATTTTTGATGAGTACCGAACAAACCATAATTTTTTATTGATGAGAATAATGATCTTAGTGACCCCAAACCTTATTAATTAATACCAAATGCATCTTCTCTTCTTTTGCATCTTCCTCACCTGAAAGGATCCCAGACCGAGGTCAAAGAATATTTTATAGTTTTCCATCTCTCCATTTCCATCTATGATGTAAACGAACACAATATAGTGGACACCAAAAAGAGGAATCAGCAGAAGTGTGGACTTGGCTAACCTCCTAAAGAAACAAAGAGGAGGAACAAGATTAGAGATGGAGGAACAGTGATATGGAGAGTTACGACAGCTTGGCAATCTTTCTCAAGATGTACTGTATTTCCTAACACAATGGAGATCTCCAAACTCATCTTTAGACAAACAAAAATAGAAAAGAGTATCTGGGAGAACCATTAAAATAGAGCAGAGCCTCTCACGCATTAGCAACAGGCCACTCAGATGTAAAACGTTCCACTCTCAGCAGAACAAAAACTAAAACAGCTACAAATCCTGACATAAATATTTCACCCCTATTTCAATGCAAACACATTTAGCACTGTACAACAGATAACTTGGGATAAAAATGGAAAGCAGCCATCCATTTCCAGCCATCTTGCTGAGCTTCATGCTAGAATAGCAGCTCTTGATAAATTTAAAAGGACAATCTCAGTGATGACCTGAATAGCATGGAAGCAGGTTCAACCAATGGTGGCTGTTGTCATGCTATTAGTTTGCATCCATTTGCAATACCTGTACTGGGACTGATCGTTTCCACCAACGTCAGGACATCTCAGCTTCTGGACCAGGATTCGAATGATGCTGATGAACAGAATGAAGTTTAACTGTAGAGGACGGAAAAGGAAGAGAACAAGATTTTATATCACTCCTCTTTTATACAATGACATTATCCAGACTAAACATTAACACTGAGTCCTGTTCTCTGGATCTGACACAAGAACTTCTCAAAACATTCTGTAATACTTGAACCAGATTACAGGATTATTGTACACACACACATACTTTAACATATGAAAAATGTGCAGCTGTTGCCCTAAAGAAACAGTTCGACCAAAAATAAAACTGTCACTGTCATTACCACTGTCATTTAGTAAATTTCTGGCTGCAGTGTACTAAAATGTGGTTTAAAATCCCCTCCCAGCAGGCACACAATTTCATAAGACGTTAATATTAGGTTAGATTTAGGTCAGGTGACCAAATTCAATGTCTAGCCAGCATCCAAGGCCAACGTTATTTTGACGTCCAATAACGACATCAAATTATACTGATATTTAGTTGATTTTAGATTTTGTTGAAAAGTGACCAAAATCCAACGTCTGATAGATGTCATAGTGATAATGTCCACACAACGTCAAGGTCTAACATAATAGGACGTTGATATTTGGTTGATTTTAGGTGTTTTTTTGGTTGGACGTTGGACATGGACGTCTGCCTGACATAGGGTTGTGACATCAACCTGATTTTCATTTCCAAACAATCCAACATCCCCACGGCATTGGGGTACAATGTCTAGGGGGGATTTAACCAATAAGCCAGGTAAGCGGCCGTTTACGGCCCCAGGAAATCTGGGGCCCTAAGCCTAAAAGAAAATAAATGAATGAATAAAAAAAATGTAATAAATATAATAATGTAATATTATGTAATAATAATATTATAAAATAAAATCAGCACAAATTTGTCCCCAATCATGGAGCAGTCCAGCAGTCAAAGTTATAAAAAAAAATTTTTAGTTTAAAATCATCATTTAAAATGTAGAGACTGCATTAAGATAAAACTTACAAAACAAGTTTGAGTGATATATAAAACAGCTAAATAAATAAAAAATGAAATAAAAGTAAAAAAGGGTGCATTTTAGGACTTCTGGGCCCTATGGCTAGAATTGCTGAGGGCCCCCAAATCCCGACAACGTCAATTTGATGTCATGATGACGTCTTGTCAGCTTGAAAATAATAAATATGCATATTAAAGTTTCACAAATACCACATTTTAATGATCATAGATGAGTTTTAAGAAAGAAATGGATGCAGGGAGGCTGTACAATAAGTCATTGGAAATCTATATGATATTCTTTCTTCTGTGGAAAAGAAAACAATGTCTCAGTTATTTTTGTCTATACAATGAAAGCCAAATGGGTCCGGTGTTGACCCCACTGACTTTCATTGTATGGACAAAAATATCTTCAAAATGTCTTCTTTCATGTTGCACAGAAGAGAGTTCGTACAGGTTTGGAATGACATGAGGGTGATAAAAAGCTTGAAAGAAAAAAAGAGGATTTTTTTTTTTGCTAAACTTTCTCTCTGAGTCTTTGGACAATAGACGTTGAAGGACAGAAATTTCTCAGACTTCATAAAAAAATACCTTAATTTGCATTCCAAACATTTTTACAATTTCAGAATGGCATTAATTTGAGTAAATGAGACTCTGGACCTCAAAACCAGTCTTTAATTACATTGGTATAATTTACCAATAGCCAAAAAATGATTGCTTTTTCCGTGAATGCGAAGAATATTAAGCAAAGAATACTAAAGATCATGTTCCATTTTTGTCCAACTTACTTGAGTGGTAGTCTAACTACATATTCTAGAAATAGTTGTCTATACACATAAGACAGACTATACAAGTACTTGACATAATTCATTCATTAATTTTCCTAAGTTAGTCCCTTATTCATCAGGGGTAGCCACAGTGGAATAAATTTATCAAGCATATGTTTTACACTGCTGATGCCCTTCCAGCTGCAACTTAGTACTGGTAAACATCCATACACACTCAATCACACACATACACTATGGCCAATTTAGTTTATTCAATTCACCTGTAGCGCATGTCTTTGGACTGTGGGCCAAAATGCCAACTGACCCAGCCAGGACTTGAACCAGCAACCTTCTTGCTGTGAGGCAACAGTGCTAATAACTGAGCCACCATGTCGCCCTACTTTATATAATATTATACAATACTGTGCATTTGCAAGAAAGCATTGGTCTTTCTTTGTAAGTCCTTATAACATGGTGTTTAAGAAATTGTGTTGTGCATATAGAGAGAAGAGTGTTTCTACATAAATAAATGGAAAGCTTTTCCATTTTTAAAGTTTATTCTGCTTTCGGGTTATGTATAAATCTCAATTTCCTAAAAATTCACACATATGACTGATTTTGTTGTCCAGGATTCTAATTTTGCAGAGATTTGTTAATCTGGTATCTAAAAGTGTGATAAGAGTATGATTGCTGCACAATATAGAATTTCAGCATAGATATCGCAATGTGCGCATCCACAATTGTCACATCGCAAAGATATGCAGTGTTGAGTCTGAATTATAGTTGACAAGAAGCTACAGAATTGTATTTAATCACTGTATTTCAAAAGTTCACACTTAGATATTGCTTGAAAATAATAGCAGGTATTGCATGCTGTCCCAGGACAGAACCCTAAGCTCGGAGATAATTGAGCCCAGGACTCCCACCTGGTAGATGAGCATGTAAGGCGGTACGAGATCAGGTAGTTTTCAAGAGCTCCTCTGATAAAGGAGGAAAAGAGGTAAATGGAGGGATTCTTCAAAAAATGAAGATAAGGGAGTAATGCTAGACGGGCTATATATAGTGAGTTTGGATTCATCCGAGTGGTTTACTAATGATTACGGATGGGAGACCAGCCACGATCAATCAAATAACATATTCTTCTGGAAATTAGTTTGTAAATCTTCACTTATAAGGAATAGTATAATTATATTATTTTTGTCTTGTTTCTAGTCCAAATATCTCAATTTCAAAGCAAAAACAAGATTATTTTACTTGGATTGTTTTAAGGAAAAACTTTTCATTTTCACTTGTTTGTTCTGACGGTGAAAACTAAACAATATTTTTACTTGATCTATAAATGTTTTAATATTTGGACTAGAAACAAGACAAAGCAATGAAAGAAAAGCATTTTTTGCATTGTGATTATTCTATGTCTGTACCTGAAGACTCTTAGACTCCCCATCAAATGGGGACCATCAAATAGAGCTATTTAAACTGTATTCATATCACAATATTTATTGCATAAAAATAAAGCAGCGCAATATCAGATATTTCCAATATTGTGCAGCTCTAATTTTGAGAATTCTTTAAAACAAACAAATTATATGCTTTGATTGCACCAAAAGTTGTTTTGCACATAGTCTGTGAGACGTGTAAACTCTAATGTAAATGATCGTCCTTAATTTCCATCTTGCTTAAATCCATCAGACAGATAGTAAAAACAAAAGAGGGCACCTGCTTCTGTTCCTCATAATTAATCCCGCCGTAAAAACCCAAACCAAAACAAACAGAACATTTTGGCCAACGATTCCCCCTACCACTGACAATTTGGTATGTAATGCTCTGTGAGAGAGCGATCCAAACACGTGGAATACCAGAACTGAGCACGTTTGGCAGGAAAAAAAACAAAGCTATGACGTTTTTTGTTGTTATTGCAGTCTTGGCTCTGGAGGGCTGAGAAACAAGAACATTTTGACCTGGATGCAAAGCTGTCAAACACAGCCATCACGCTGTCCAGTAACATTTGATCTTCTGCAGGTGAGGGGTTGCAAAATGGAAATGGCACAAGAGAGAGAGAGCTCTGGCACGTGTGCTGAGAAAGGCGCTTGTGACAGCGTGTTTGCTTGCTCTTCCTGACATGCCTGCGTTCATGTCTTATCCAGGACATGGAAAGTGTCTGTGAGACTCAGCACATCCCCTCGTCTGCTTTGCTGGCAGAATCCCTCCCTGCCTGACATAATGCATACAGTATGAGGCTGGTCTGTGTGTTTAGAAGTACTGGTGTGAGGTTATACTCACAATGACAGATGCCATGATTGGCCAGTTGATCACGCGCCAGGGAATTGGAGTGTCGATCCTCTCCCAGCATCTATTAAGAGGAGACATCAAAGAGTTACAAGTGCTTTCTTAGCAGCGGTAGCAAACGGGGGAATGCGTTTCATCTTCTTTTGCCTCGTTTTAATCTCTCAGGTTTAAATATCCGCTATTAAGAGGCTTGTGTGAGCTCTGTCACTGTCTGATTATACTGGGCTCGACTGCTCACCCTGTGTCCTCAAGGTAAATCCTGCACACAATCCATGGAATCACAAACACGGTGGGGAATCCTGGGGGGAAGGAGAGGGAATGAGCAAATATCAGAAGACATACTGGTAGCATTCTTTCACGTATAATCAATGTAATTATAACTGAATACAGACAGACAGACAGACAGACAGACAGACAGACAGACAGACAGACAGACAGACAGACAGACAGACAGACAGATAGATAGATAGATAGATAGATAGATAGATAGATAGATAGATAGATAGATAGATAGATAGATAGATAGATAGATAGATAGATAGATAGAAAGGCAGACGGACGGATGGACGGACAGATAGATCTATAGATAGACTAATAAAGAGACAGACAGAGATAAACAGAAAGATAGATGGCTAGTAAAGTAGAAAGATGGATGGATGGATGGATGGATGGATGGATGGATGGATGGATGGATGGATGGATGGATGGATGGATGGATGGACAGATAGAAAGGCAGACGAACGGATGGATAGACAGACGGACGGATAGACAGACGGACGGATAGATAGATCTATAGATAGACTAATAAAGAGACAGACAGAGATAAACAGAAAGATAGATGGCTAGTAAGGTGGATGGATGGATGGATGGATGGATGGATGGATGGATGGATGGATGGATGGATGGATGGATGGATGGATGGATGGATGGATGGACAGAAAGAAAGGCAGACAGACAGACAGACAGACAAGATATACAGATAGATAGATAGATAGATAGATAGATAGATAGATAGATAGATAGATAGATAGATAGATAGATAGATAGATAGATAGATAGATAGATAGATAGATAGATAGATAGATAGATAGATAGATAGATAAAGTTAGACAGAACGATTAAGAGACAGAGATAGACAGAAAAATGGATAGAGAGACAGACAAAAACAGGCAGGAGGAGGGTCACTCTCTCCACACATTAGTAGAGCTGGAGAGGAAATGCTGGTAAACAGAACATGATTAAAGAGGCCATGTTAGTCGTCACTGTCACGATGAAAGAGAAGCTTAATAAAGTGTTGATGTGATGCGTCTAATAAGCCCCGCCCATCTGTTTCTCCAGAAATGAATAAAGATCCCGCTCTCCTTTCTCTCGCCTGGAGACTCAAGGGACACAAACAAACTACAAAGACAAACTAATACATAATGTAAGACAAACAGACTGAACAAGACCGATGGCACGTCATGCTGTTCCCTTCGCTGTTTTTTCCTCCGAGTGGTGAGCGACATCTATTCAGAAGTGTTTGAATGAATTAAGGAAGAGACATTCAGGTCTACACCGTGAAGAGGTGTGTGTTCTCGGATCATTTTCTATGCACGCACGTGTTCATGTCAGACAGGATGAAAGCTAAAGCATCAAATGCAGCGGGAAGTGGAAAATCGGAGGCTCAAATAATCCTTTATTTACTCAACTACCTGTTTATATGCAAAAACACTGACATGAATAGCATTAAAAGACTGAAAAAAACACATTCTGAAGGATAACAAATGATTTGGGAGAAAGCAAATGTCTTACAAAGTTCAGTGTAAGTGCCTCTAATGAAGACTTACCCCATCCAATCAGGAGGTAAATGATGAAGTGTCTGTTCTCGGAGAAAATGACCATCAGTAGGGTGTGTAAGTACAATCCTTCAACCAGCAACCAGTAGAAGTTTGCCATGATGAAGTAGTTGAAGATGACTAGACTGGCTTTGCAACCCATCTAAACAGAAGCACAGAGAACGTCAACCTAGGTTTATTCTGAAAATGCGTCAAATACATCTCAAGAGCTACTGTTTTTGCAAGCTTTTGTTTTCAAGAATCCACCAGAGGCGGCTGTGTACGCTTTTTCAGATCTCACATTTCTCTCTCGAGTGTCATTCGTGCCTGCTGTTCTCTCATAAATCCATCAAAGGCTAACTGACTGACCGATCGACACCCCCAACCACCCCCTTCCCTAAACCCAACCGATAGTGTTTTCAAAAGCACCGTTTGACCCGATCACCCCCTTCCCTAAACACAATGGCAGTGTTGTCAAAAGTAATGCAGAAAAAGAAAAGCCCTCGCAGCTGCCTGATTTGACCACATTTTCAGATTTTACCACATTCTCACCCTGCTATTTACTTGTTTATTTTATTTTTTGCCTTTTGTTTTACCATCAGCTAATGAACACGAAAAGAAACAGAAGCTGTCGACGATATCATATCGCCTTGTAGTGTTCGTTTTAAAGACGAAATGCAGCCATATGTAGCTCTGGCTACTTAATTCGCGCTCTCCAGAAATGTATACGGTGGTACAGTTTCAAAATGAGACTGTGTTGCATTTAAATTGTGTTTGATCATTTTTTACTGACTTCTTTGAGAAAATCCTAAATCATTCATCGTAAAGTATTAATTTAGCAATTTATTTATTTTATTATTACAATATCATTACTTATATGTAGTTATATGTATCTTACATTTTATGTAGTATATACATAATTATAAGTAAAATATGAATATAAATAAAAGTATTTTGTATTTTTAACTGTACTTTTTATTTTATGTATTTTTATTTTACTTATTGCTTTATTATTACTTATATGACTATATTATGAAGTATATACATCATTATGAGTAAAATATGAATATAAAATAAAAGTATTTTATATTTTAACTGTACTTTTTATTTGATTTACTATTTGTTTTACTGAGCATATAAATAATTAAATAAATAATAATTTTATTTATTAATTGTTTATTTGTATTATTTTATGCCAACTTGTTTAGTACTATGTAAAAAATTGAATTAAGTTTTTTATCTAAAATACTGTACTATATAAGCCTTTTGGTGCTACTATTTTTTGTTGTACTTTTATTTAAAACTAAATAATACATTCAATTTTTACATTTTATTTCTTATTTATGTAAGTATTTTAGCCTAATAAATTAAAAAAAATAAGTATTACTATTTATTCATTCATTCATTTTCTTTTTGGCTTAGTCCCTTTATTAATCCAGGGTCGCCACAGCGGAATGAACCGCCATCTTATCCAGCATATGTTTCACGCAGCGGATGCCCTTCCAGCTGCAACCCATCTCTGGGAAACATCCACACACACACTCATACACTACGGACAATTTAGCCTACCCAATTCACCTGTAACGCATGTCTTTGGACCGTGGGGGAAACCGGAGCACCCGGAGAAAACCCACGCGAATGCAGGGAGAACATGCAAACTCCACACAGAAACGCCAAATGACCCAGCCGAGGCTTGAACCAGCGACCTTCTTGCTGTGAGGCGACAGCACTACCTATAGCGCCACTGCGTCACCCTATTACTAGTTATTTATTAATTATTTATCATCAATTTATTATTTGCTAATTATTAACTTGAATTTTTTTTAGAATGAATGACTGACTGACTGACTGAATTAATATATACTTGCACCTATTTGATCAGATGTATTCACTCACCAAAGATGGCTGTACAGTACACTCTACATTCTCATGAGAAAACAAAATGGTGTCTTTGACCAGCACCGCGATGGCCCTCAGTATGAACGAGAAGAACAGGTTCAGATGGATGTAGTTCCTGGTGCAGTGCAGTTTTCTGATAAAGCAAGAACAACAAATAAACACGGCCTCTTTCTATTTTAATTGTGCTCATGCTTAGTTTGTGAGAAGAATGCAAAGGACGTCTTGAGCGCTGTTCCATTTATCTCATCTCTAGACAGCTCCTTAAATTAATAATTTCATTCCAGCTAGATAAACACCATCGGGTTAAAGCTCTGCGCCAAGCAAAATGTTTATCCTCTGTGTCAAAACGTTTAAAATATAGTCGTTCAGAAGCCTGCCAAATTCAACTCCTCGATGATTACAATTAATATAAGGCAGGCTCATCCATCCACACAAAGTGTAGAGTAATACAAAGCAGATTCAACTACTGGAACTATTTAAGGCTCTGTTTCCAACCTGAAGAGACAGAGGATGGTGCTGCCGGTGATGAGGGCGATGAGAGAAAGGCTGTGTCCCAGTGTGTAAAGAGTCTTCATCACTGTGTAGAAAACAATCTGGACACACACACACACACACACACACACACACACACATACACACACACACACACACACACACGCACACACACACACACACAAGACAGAAATTAAACACTTTGTATTTGCAATATTTTACTTTTAGCTGGACAACATAAAATTCCTTCCAAAAGATTTCCATAACTCACACTGTAAAAATATCAACCCAGGCTCATTCTGAAAATGTACCGCTATATACATTTCTGGAGACTGTCAAATATGTCCCGGGAGGTATGTTTTTTTTTTTGCAGTTTTTGTTTTCGCGAATCCACCAGAGGTCGCTCTGTACACTTTTTGAGATCTCAAATTTCTCTCGCGAGTGCCATTCGTGGCTGCTCTTTTCTCGTAAAGCCACCAGGGGCTACTGTCGACTGACTGTTTGACTGACTGAGTGACTGACTGACTGACCGATCGACTGACCCACCCTGGCCCTCCCTAAACCCAAGCGACGAATTTAAAAAGCCATTTAGAAAAAGAAAAGCCCTCATCTGATTTTTACGACATTCTCACCATGTTATTTACTTGTTTCTTTTATTTTTGGGTTTCTGTTTTTGTCTCATCCGCCGTTCTTCACCGGACTCGAACCCCGTCGTTGTGGTCATCTCTCTGCGTCTCAAGTCCACCGACAAACATGGCAAGCTACTGCACAAACTGCTAACAGCCGCAAAGCCGTCCATATGGAGGTAAGCGTTCAGCTGATAAGCACAAAAAGGAACGGTGTAATACCACCACGTAGCGTTCATTTGAAAAAACGAAATACAGCCATATGTACTTCTGGCTACATAATTCTGAATCTCCAGAAATGTATATAGGGCTACGTTTTCAGAATGAGCGTATGTTGAAAAATATCCGTAAATTAGCAGTTTTACGTATTTTGTGATGAATGTTTTTATTAATGTGTTTATTTATGCTTTTGAATTGCATTGTGGGACCTTAATCTTTCTTCCAACAACTTTCAAGCTTGAAAAGTTTAAAAAAGTGACTTTTATTAACATTTTTAATAGTTTGAAGTGATATATTGTCTGGATAGGTGTATATCATCGTACAAAAACCTTGTAATAAACTGCCAGTACATTTTCTGTTATTTCACTTTGACTTATTTGACTTATATTCACTTTGACTTATTTCTCTACTATATGTTATTTCTTATACATTATATTATTTCAAACTTCTGAAATGTCAATAAAAGTCACTTTGTTAAACTGTACAGCTGAATTTTCAACATCAAAAGTTGACAAAGCAGAGATCAAGGTCCCATACAGAACTGTAAATAAACGGAAAACACCTGTGAATCAAAAAAATACTGAAAGTGTTTTTATTACAATGCAGTTTCATGGGGAAATAAAATAGCTACCTTTCCACTATTATGTCAAACAGTTCTAAGAACTGTCAGGTACACAGCCATGTCACCCTGCAGCCCAAGACTACCGTAAGCTGAGCAGGGCTGAGCCTGGTCAGTACCTGGATAGGAGACCACATGGAAAAACTGGATTGGTGTAAGATTGAAAGTGGTGTTAGTGAGGCCAGCAGGGAGCGCTCAACCTGCAGTCTGTGTTAGTCCTAATGCCCCAGTAGAGTGGAGGGGACACTATTCTGTCACTGAGCGGCGTCTTTCAGATGAGACATTAAACCGAGCACCTAACCCACTGTGGTCATTAAAAAATTCCATGGCACTTCTCGTAGTGCCAAATTCCCTCCATTGGCCCTAACCCATCACGGCCTCCCAATCATCCTCATCCACCAAATTGGCTGTATCACTGGCTCTCCATTACACCAATAGCTGGTGTGTGGTGAGTGCACTGATGTCGTTGTCCTGTGGCTGCCATTGCATCATCCAAGTGGATGTGGAGAAATCCACCCTCATGATTGTGAAGCGCTTTGGGTGTATGGCCATACACAATAAAATGTGACATATAAATACACTTTACACTACATTACAGTTGCAGTTGTGTTTTTACATGAGCCAGGAAAGGTGCAGCACAATTACAAACCATTCTCAGTCCAGAATTGTAGACATGGTTAAACAACTGCATACCTGTCAACATTTGGATGTGAAAATAAGGGATATCCCTAACACATACTTAAAATACTTAAACAGAATGAAAGGAGAATGGAATGGTAAAAAATGGAGTGTGTCCACACTGCAGCCTGTAGCTCGATGACATACAGGATCAGTTACTAGAAACAATAATTATTAATATTCATTATTAAATTACCTGGGTGAACGGTAGCTCAGTGTTTAGCACTGTCGCCTCACAGCAAGAAGGTCACTGGTTCAAGTCCAGTGTCAGTTGGCATTTTTGTGTGGAGTTTGCATGTTCTCCCCATGTTGGCGTGGGTTTCCTTCAGGTGCTCCGGTTTCCCCCACAGTCTAAACACATGCGCTATAGGTGAATTGAATAAACTAAATTGATTGTAGTGTATGTGTGTCAATGAGAGTGTATGGGTATTTCACAGTACTGGGTTGCAGCTGGAAGGGCATCCGCTGTGTAAAACATATGCTGGATAAGTTGGCAGTTCATTCCACTGTGGCGACCCCTGATAAATAAAGGGACTAAACTGAAGAAAAATGAATGAAATGAATGAATGAATGTATAAGTTACCCATTACATTGTGTGTTATTAAGTGTATTGTGTGTTATTAATATTCATTACATCATACAGGAAACCATGCTCATGGATGAGCTAAGAATTCAAGATGACTTATCATGATAATATGAAGCAGAGTAATGCTGAAAGCAGGCAAAAGAAACAAGAGCACTGGAGCAATTGCTAAGAGACGAGCGCGACATGGCACAAAAACAACGCAGCTTTTAATATGCCACAGTCCATCGTTTCCATTTCTTCTGCTTGCGATCATGTGGGGAAACAGTGAAGAAACAGTGCCGTTCTATCATACAAAATACATGATAAGATTCTGTTATAATGCTTATCTGTGCTTATAATAAGCACAAAACATTACAGCATCTTTGGTGTTTCCTCGTTTTCTATAAAAAACAAACCAAATTGAGAGTGTGATACAGGACACGGTCCAAGTAACTATTTAAAATGGTTTATTTTTCTGGATTTAAACATTCTGTCTGACATTTGGGAGAATGTAAGTACAAAAGTCAGCAAAATATATAACAATGTTCTAGTAGTTTTTAGATATGTCAATGAAAATAATCTTACATATTGTGCCTTTAATAAAACATTTTTCTTGGTTGTTGACACCGGAATTTTTTTTATTTTAGAGGATTTCGATTTTTTTTTTAAACATTGTTTGAAAACTATGCACCTTGATGCTAGCAGAAAGAGGAGTATTGTTATGTAGGTTGTGCAAAAGTGTTTGTGTAGATAACTATGGCAGAAATAACATGTCTTCATTTGGCTAGTCAAATCATGTTGTACATTCCCCAGAACATTTGAATTCTGTCATCGTCAGCCCACGCTCATAATGCATAAAAATCAGACCTTTTTTTTCTAATAGAACAAATGTCAAAGCTGCCTTTTCCATATAAGAGAAATGCATGGTTAACCCTTGCTGCGACGAGTATATTGTAGGATTGAGCATCATTTTACATACATGAGAACAACAAATATGAGAGAAAATATTCAAATGATATTGAGCTACATTAATTATTTCAGAGGCATAATCTGCATCTCTCCCATTTTAACATGCATCAAAGATGAGATGTCCCATTTTAGCGACTGCATCAAAATTAAATTCACATTATATGCACATAAAGCATATTAAAAGCAAGTGTCTAATTTAACGTTTCAAATAACTTTTGTAAATAAAAAAAGTGAGTTTCATCATCATTTAGAGTCACGTTTATGTAAATATTAAACAACACACTTATTTGGACTGCTATTAAAGCTTCATGCTGATAAAAGGGTAAGACCTAGTGGTTCGAAGGATAATGGCAAAGTATAAGGATTAAAAATGACAATAAATTAGTATTTTCAGGCTGCACTGTGATCCTTAAAATGAGTCATTTATGACTATGAAAAGAGTCAAATTATTCCTGTTCTGAATGACAAGATAATTTGTATGTAAACTATTGTTACACTGAATCACATTTTAGTAAGTGTCTTCTATAAATCAGGTTAAAAATGTATGAATGTCATTATTTTTGCTCAGAAAAATAACAAGAGGGAAATGACATTCATACATTTTAACACAAGTTATAGAAGACACTGACTAAAATGTGAATTTGTGAAAAATGTATATTTTGTTAGAGTAGTGTTTAAGGCAAAATTATTAGCTCTCTAATTATCAGCCCTACAAAATTATTAGTAACTCTTTCTCAAATATTTTTCAAGTGCTGATTAATGGAGAGATGTTTTTCAACATATTTTTAAACATAATAGTTGTAATAACTCCAACCCAGACTCATTCTGATTATGTACCCCTGTATACATTTCTGGAGAGCGCCAAATACGTCCCAGGAGCTACCTTTTTTGCAGTTTTCTGCCTGAGGCCGCTTTTTGAGATCTCAAATTTCTCTTGCGAGTGCCATTCGCTCCTGGTGTTCTCATGTTAATCCACCAGAGGCTGCTCTGTACGCTTTTTGAGATCTCAAATTTCTCTAGGGAGTGCCTTTTGCTCCTGCTGTTCTCGCGTATATCCACCAGAGCCGACCTTTCGACTGACTGACTGAATGACTGACTGACTGACTGATCGACTGACCCAACCAACTCCTTCCCTAAACCCAACCAATGGTGTTTTCAAAAGCAGCGATTGACCCGCCCACCGACTTCCCTAAACCCAACTAACAGTGTTTTCAAAAGCATTCCTGAAGAGTCCTCACAGCAGCCTGATTTTTACCACATTTTAAGACTTGACCACATTCTCACCATTATTTACTTGCTTATTTTATTTTTTGGCTTTTCTCTTACCCGCTTTCTGGAACCGTTTTTCGCCTGACTCAAACCCTGTTGACGCAGTCAACTCTGCTCTGCATCTCAAATCCTCTGAGCCACTGGACAAACTGGTAACAGCAGAAAAGCTGTTCACATGGAGGTAAGTGAACAGCTGGTGGTGTGAAAACGAACGGCATCATACCACCTCGTAGCGTTAGTTTTAAAGACAAAATGCAGCCATATGTTTCTCTGGCTACACTGTAAAAAAATCTGAAGTTTACCGTAAAATAACAAACATTAAATTACAAAAATGTAATAAAAAAAAAAAAAGGAAAATCAACAGATTTTTTTTTATAGTGTACATAATTCACGATCTCCAGAAATGTATATAGGGATATGTTTTCAGAATGAGCCTATGTTGCATAATTCATTTCTAATAACTAAACTCTACTTTGCCATGATAATAGTACATAATACTTTGTATAGTACTTTTTTACACTAAACATTCAACAAAAAAGTGTAAATAATTATGTCAAACTACTTATTTAAAATGTTTTTAAAATTGTTTTATGTTTATGTTTAATAGTTTAATGTTAACTTAATTGTTTTATGTTCAATCCACCTAAATTTGTAAAAAACAAACAAAAAAAACTATTAGGCTAACTTAATTTGTGTTGGGACAACATGACAGCATTTTTTACAGTGTAGGGTAAATAAAAAATTATGTTATTTTTTATTTTAAAATTTATGTTAAATTTACATATCAATAATTTAAATGACATCTTATTGATTGATCAATGACTTTAAAGAATATATCGTTAAGTGCATTTAGGATTTTGTGAATAATCAGTATAGCGCTGTTGCTTTAAAATAACAGGAACAGCACATACAGCATCTGGTGTACAGCTGGTGAAAGAAATGCACACAATGTAAATGTGAATTCTCTGACAGATGAAGGATCACAGAGCAACTAATAACCATGGAGATGGCTTGTTGAGCAGGCGTGTTTGGTGATGTTGAGTGTGATGAAGCTCAGGCAGACTCATCCCCCATATAAACAGCATTCCTTCAGTCTGACTTATACTACCTGGCACACAGGAGCCACAGCAGCACCCACTAAAACCAGCGGCAGCACATCATTCCTGCTGACAACTCAAAGACCCATGAGCTTGACATCAGATGGATCTTTTATAACTTTTGCTTTTGTTATAATTACATAACGTTTTACTAAAAATTAAGCTATTGGCAGAGGTCAGAAGATTTGAAAATATGTATTTGATTTTCTAATAATCTATTAACACATTTGGACACATTAAATTGCTAAAAAATAACAGTAAAAACTGGTTATAATAAGTTATCCAGGTGACAACATTGTCTTGTTAAGGTGGACTTAATTATTTGGCATTTTATATCAAATTAAACTGTTCACACTTGTTGCACAATTTGATAAAATGAGATAAAAATTAAATTATTAAACTCAAATTGTTTTTTTTTTAGACGGCACAATGTCAGATTTAATTTATTTTTATTGCTAAAAAAGTTTACTGACTTTTTTTTTTTTTTTTACTTTAGAAGCAAAAAAATCAGGGCAGCACGGTGGCACAGTGGGTAGTACAATTGCCTTACAGCAAGAAGGTCACTGGTTCGAGCCCCGACTGGGTCAGTTGGCATTTCTGTGTGGAGTTTGCATGTTCTCTCCGTGTTTGCGTGGGTTTCCTCTGGGTGCTCCGGTTTCCCCCACAATCCAAAGACATGTGGTATAGGTGAATTGGACAAGCTAAATTGGCCGTAGTGTATGTGAATGTGTGCAAGAATGTGTGGGTGTTTCCAAGTGTTGGGTTGCAGCTGGAAGGGAATCCACTGCGTAAAACATATGCTGGATAAGTTGGCGGATCATTCCGCTGTGGCAACCCCTGATTAATAAAGAAACTTAGCCGAAAAAAAAAAAAAGAATGACAATTGAATGACAAAAAAATCATAAAGGGCAAATAAATTTTTATTTGACATCATTGGGGAAAGTACGATTTATATAATTCTGATACCCTAAATATTATTACAAGTGTTTTACTGCCATTTATTTTAGCCATATGTTTGGAACAAGGATTAAAAAAAATATTGATATGCAAAGGGCATTTAAAAGAATTATGGATAAAGGCATGGTGGAAATTTTCCAATTTTAATTATTATTTAAAAAACAAGCTAGCTAAATAAATAAATAAATGAGATTGAACTCTTTTGTCCAAACCTTTTACTCTGTGCTGTTTTTAATATGTGTATTTCACACAAATTAAGACTGTAATAAAGAGATGTGCATGCAGGTTAACCTGAACCTTAACAGTTAAAAGCAGACAGAAACCAGCCTCTGTGCTGGCTTAGGATGAGCGGAGCGATTGTTTCCTTCCTCAGACAGTGGTTTATTTACTGTTGGATGTGTTTCAGGGAATGCCCATGGAAAACTTCTGGAGAACTTCAGATTAAAAGTGACATTAATATGGCACTTGGAACTTAACATGCGACACGATGCACAGGAAATGGTGAGTATTATTTAGACAATGTCTAAGTAGTCTATTTAGACTTTAAAGAGTTGTGTGTATTTGAGTTTTAAAACACTAGATACATTATCTTGAAAAGTACATTATCAAACATTTCTCTCTCACTGAAATGCAGGCTCAGCGTTGCTGTATTTTCCAACCAACAGTTGGTTGGTTTTCCAACCAACAGATTTTTTTAAATCAGAAATTATACACACAACCAAAAGCAGAAACTATTATAAGCCTTCATCTACATCTATTTAATTAACATACATACATTTTTAAATTGATTAAAAAATGTATAAAAAATCATTAAAATTACAATTCTGCAATCATTTGCAACTCATTCATGTCACTCCAAAACCATAAGAAATTCATTCTTGTTCCTAAGATAAACTAAGCTATTTTTAATGATGAAATCTGAGAGATGTCAGAGTCCCTCAACTGAAAGTCTATTCAGCCAAAACAAAACACAAAAATCCACATCGTCCAAATGATTTTTTATCCACACATTTAAACGCTGATCAGTGACCAAACTGTACCTGATTAACATATGATAACAGAGCTCATTGGCTCATGCAGAAGCTCAAATGTGACCTGTCAACGCAATCTCACGGCAATTTGTAACTTTTTGATTTAGTGGCTAATTCGTATGAATTTGTACGATGTAATTTGTACAATTTAGTATGATTTGCTCATCCCCCAATGACGGTTGGGTTTAGGGGTGGGGTTAGGTGCCACGCCTCCTTTTTAAAATCATACAATTTCGTACGATTGAACTCTAGCCACTAAACTGACAAAACGTAAAATACTTTAGGCTGGACATGTAGCGCAAGAATGAATCTCATTGGTTCTCACACGTCAAATTAGCATGACTGAGTGATTGTGAACAAAGCTGTTTGCTCCTACCACTGAAAAAAATGCTTACTAAATGTTTTTAAGGTAAGTGGTTGCAAACCATTTTTATGGGTTGAATTTAAACAAACAAATGAAAAGTAGTAATGTTCAACTTGATTTATTTGTTTAAATTCAGCCCATATAAATTGTTTGCAACCACTTACCTTAAAAACATTTAGTAAATCCAATCAATCATTTTTTCCCCCTGTAGTTGGCACCACTTCCAATCTTACTGGAAATCCAACATTGAAGTGTCAATCAAATCCATAGTTATATGAAGTGGTAACACTTTATTTTAAGCCAATTTGAGCTATTATTTACTGGCTTATTACTTGCCTATTACTGAGATATTAACTATTTTAGTAGTTATAAAGTATGCTCTTATTCTACATCCCTAATCCTACCCAATACCTAAACCCAACTACTACCTTACTAACTAATAATAAGCAGCAAATGAGTGATTTGTTGAGCTAAAAGTCTTAGTTAAAGGGCACCTAGGTTAGCCCTTTTTCAGTATTAATATAAGTGTTTTGCGTCTCCAGAATGTTTCTGTAAAGTTTCAGCTCAAAACACCCATCAGATTATTTATTATACCTTTTATTAAATTCCTATTTATACATTTGTGCACTGGGTGGCGGTTTTGGTGTACTGCCTTTAAGGCTAGTCCGCCCCGCCCACCGTGCTGATGTTGAAGTAAAGCTAAGTAATTCATTACACACGTGCACTGTTTTAAAACATTTTAAACTTGTAAAACTTACTCTTGATCACATTTGATGATGATTGATGATTCTAGCGAACTGAACAGACCTTTTATTCCCGGTTGCTTTGCGCACGTCTGGTCTTGCTGATATGATTATACACGTGACTACCGGGACATGTTAATACGCGCAGCTGTCAATCAATTCAGTGGGCGTGGAGACCGCACTCCTATGTCAAGTTGCGGTCGATCTGAAAACCGCTCCAATTGGTCCACTGTTTTTATGTTGCTAAATTGACAAAAAAGAACTGGGTGTGTTTATTTCACCCCAATATGATGGTCTATACATCATTCATGCACATATGTCTGTCCAAACAGCTTGAAACGTTGATTTTTCACCATAGGAGCCCTTTAATGGTTAGTTAACAGCGTGAATAGTTACTTAATATGAAGTGTTACCAATTAAGTAAATAAAAGACCAAGTTCTTAATGACATTGTCTGGAACTAATGTTAGAATCAGAGGGAAACCGATGCAAAGACTGTTGTCTTGTTGTCTTCAGAATTAGCTTCATTGTTTTATATTAAACCTGCGCTTGCCTCCTTTATTATTAACCTACTGCTGAATGATCTGATGGGTGAAGAGTTAATATAGTAGCAGCAAATCGAAGAATCTTCTTAAGTGGAGGCAGAGTTTAGCCACACTATTACATAATAAAGTCAACCCAGGCTCATTATGGATATGTACTCTTGTTTACATTTCTAGAGAGTGCCAAATACATCCCAGGAGGTACATTTTTGCAGTTTTTGTTTTTGCGAATCCACCAGAGGCTGCTGTGTATACTTTTTCAGATCTCAAATTTCTATCGCGAGTGCTATTCTTGTGTAAATCCACCAGAGTGTTGCTGTCGACTGACTAACTGACTAATTGGCCAATAACCCCCTTCCCTAAACCCAACCGATAGTGTTTTCAAAAGCACAGATTGACCCGCCCACCCCCTTCCCTAAACCCAACCGACACCGATAGTGTTTTCAAAAGCACAGATTGACCCGCCCATCCCCTTCCCTAAACCCAACCGACAGTGTTTTTTGTTTCACATGCTTTCTGGAACCGTTCTTCGCCAGACTCGAACCGCGTCTTTGCGGTCAACGTCTTAAGTCTGCCGACGTACACGGCGAGCCAATGGGCAAACTGATAACATCGGAAAAGCCATCCACGTGGAGGTAAGTGGTCAGCTGCTACCATGAAAAGAAACAGAAGCTGTCAGCCGCATCATACCATCCATTAGCGTTAATTAAAAATGTCTTCATCTGAGTTCCAGATTTCCAAAGTGGGTAAAGAATGACATGAGAGTGAGTGAATGATCATTCAGCTGAATGTTCATTGAGGGTTGGACTATCTCCTTAAACACAACATTCACATTCATGACCTAAATCAAGTGTGAAAGAAAAACCTGTCCATTTAAAATACAGTTGAAGTCAAAATTATTAGCCCTCCTGTCCATATTTTTTTCAAATTTTTTCCAAATTATTTTTAACAGAGCCAGAATTTTTTCACTTTATTTCCTATAACATTTCTTCTTCTGGGGGAAGTTCTATTTGTTTTATTTCTGTAACACGGGGAGTGACACAGACAACTGAAGTTTAGGATCCACAAGCATTTATTCAAAGGTTTATTCAAAGTCAGGGAAGCAATGGTCAACACAGGTGCAAACAGATGTATAAAGGCAGTCCAGAATCGTAGTCAAACACAGGCGAGAGGTCGGTAGACAAGCGGCAGACAAGGAGAAAGGGAAACCAGGCAAAGATCAAAACACGGAAGAACAAGACTAAGGGAACCGCGTTGTAATGTCACTTTACAGAAAACAAGACATGGCAATGGAAATGAGAGTGTGTGCTGTTTAAGTAGTGTCTGTAATCAGTCTTTGACAATGCTCAGGTGGTGCGAGTGTAATCAGTAGAGACTTGGAGCAGGTGTGGGTATTTGTGTGGCATGACTGAATATGTAGTCCATTAATGGAGGAATTGTAGTCCATGTGTGTTTGTGAGATCCAGCGATGTGGGAGTTATGATTGCTGATGATCGTGACAATTTCGGCTAGAATAAAAGAAGTTTTAAATTTTTTAAAAAACATTTTAAGGTCAATACTATTAGCCCCCTATTAGCAATGTTTTTTTTTCCGATTGTGATTCGATACAATGATTTGCCTAATTACCTTAACTTGCCCAATTAACCAAGATAAGCCTTTAAAATACACTTTAAGGTGAATACTAGTATCTATATGTGGTAAATATTATTTACTGTCATCATGGCAAAGATAAAATAAATCAGTTATTAGAATTATTATGAGTTATTAAATGAGTTATTAAAACTAATATGTTTACAAATGTGTCGAAAAAATCTTCTTTCCGTTAAACAGAAATTGGGGAAAAAATATAGAAGCGGGGGCTAATAATTCAAGAGGGTTAATAATTCTGACTTCAGCTGTTTGTGTACATCCATCAAGCAGAATTGCTTCCAGTGAACCCGAAAACTAATACCAGGTGTCCTTTCAAACAGAATCAATACCCCAAGGTTAGAAGATCAATGTGCGATTTAATTCGTCACTAGGCTTGTTTTAATTTCTCTGAAGTGTCCCGGGGCAGGACTTCTTTGAAGCGAAGCAGGACGGGGCTCAAGAAATCAGGTTTCAGACAGGTTTGGCTCAAGGTCAATCAGTGTTTCTACCAACGCCTCAGGAGGACGACTTTAGTCATCTCTGCTAATTTCCACAAGAGAACTGGGCGAGGATGGGAACGTGCCCTCTGCTACTGTCTCTCTACCCTTCAGGAAATTGCTTTAATGTTTCATTTCCCCAGATGCAGGATCAGAATGAAAAACAGCGAACTGTCCCCTCATTGCTCAAACGAGGAGAGCCGCATCAACTGGGCACCATCCCAAAGCACTCGACTGCCAGCCGTCTTACTAAGGAGCACGTGCTGGATAGACCCCGAGTGTTGTCAAAAGTCCATCACAGAGAGTTTTGATGGAAAACATTAGTAGGGACACGCAGCAACTCTCTAAACATTGAAGAACCACATGAAGGTACAATAAAACAGATTTTTTTGTTGACCCATTGAAATGAAAGTGTGAACGTGACTGACTCCGATAAATGATAAAGTGTATGTCTCTTGCAAGACATTAACCAATGATATTAGAGCTCGTTAACACAGCGTTAACTTAAAGGTGCAGTTGCAAAGACAGACAATTTCTTCATCTGGTTGAGGAAAAAGGTAATTGTGTGTGTGTGTGTGTGTGTATTATGCTGCGGTCACACTGCACTTTTTGGCCCATAGACTTCCATTCATACGCATGCAAATACAACAGACTGGAAACGCAAGTCTGAGCGACAAGTTTCTCGGTTTGCTGCATTGCAAAGTTCAAGCTTGGTGAACTCTGACCTGCGAAATCGCATCACGTGACTGTGTGAGACCAATCAAAGATCAAAACATGACCTCTCTGGACAGAAATTTTAAATATGGACCAATCGCTTGAATTTTTAAATGTCTAATCATCTTGTTTAATCCCGCCCCTTTTTGCTGAATTTTGCATGCTCAAACTCTAGCGTGACCATGGCATAAGTCTAAAATGGTCTTGTTAGTTAATTCTTATACTTTAAAGTTATTTTTGTTCAACATTTTAAGCTTGCTATTATTGTTTAAAAAACAGTATGCATATTTATAATGTTTATAATATCATATTTATAAATTGGGAAATTTTTTTCATTACATTTCTATAATATACACTCACCGGCCACTTTTTCAGGTACATTAACCATGACTTTTGCTTAAATAAACTCAGAATTTGTAGCTCATTATTAGTATTACGGTATAAGGTTTGGGTATTAGGCAGGATTCGGAATGCTAAATAAGATCATGCAGAATATTGTACTTTATAAGTAATATTAAAGAGCCAATATCTTAATAATAAAAAGGTAGTAAGTCACTAGTTAACAGTGAGAATTGTTACCTAAATTATTTCCAATATTTAAAAATAATAATAATAAATTCATTCATTCATTTTTCTTCACCTTAGGCTCTATTTCAGAGGTCGCCACAGCGGAATGAACCGCCAATTACTCTGGCATATGTTTTAAGCAGTGGATGCCCTTCCAGCTGCAACCTAATACTAGGAAACACCTATACACACTCAAATTCACACATAAACCTATACACTATGGCTAGCTTTGTTCATCCAATTTACAGAAACCACAGAAGTCGAACCAGCAACCTTCTTGATGTGAGGCGACAGTCCTAACCACTGAGCCACTGTGCCGCCATAATAAAAAATAATAATTAATAATAATAATAATATATTAATTATTATAATTAATTTAAAAATACCTTGATTAAAGGTTAAAAAAATTTTAAAAGATACATTTTGATGGAAAATGTCACAATAACATTTATTTTTACTCTGATTCATTTATTTTTTACTTATCAGTGTTTCCCCAAAACTGCGCAATCTACTGTATGCATGCAGCAAATCTGTTGCTCTGCTCACTGAGATGTCAAAAGGTTCTAATGATATCCAGTTCAAATCCAATTGATATGCTGGATCATCCTGTTTTTGTGTCTATAGCCTCAGACAGGCTGATTTGCAGCATTTCAAGGCTGCTTCAGTCACGGTGCGCATCTCTTTTCATCATAGAGGCGATCAGAGCAGGCCCATGTGTCAGCACGTCTTCTCTGATCCACGCTTTCACCTCGAGTCGCGCTGACAACTCACTGCGCTTCACACGGCTGTTTATCCAGCCATAAGAGCCGTTTGCCCTCGCTGCTGGAGACCACACGCGTCCACAAATACTCCAAACCACAGTAAAGCAGTGGAGGAAACACAAGCATGTGTAGACACTTTTACAGAAAGCCCCTTTAAAAACTCTGATTGTGTTTCATCTTACTCTAGCTGAAGCAGATTTGAGTGCTGTCATCTTCAAGTCTTCGTTTTCTCTGAACGACAGCATTCCCCACGGTGCAGTTTAATGTCATTTTGGTGTATAACCCAGACTAGACATTTCTGCATCATAATTTATTAACTTGTACAATTTTACATTTGGAATGGCTGAACTTTCACTCTTGCCAGCTGCCTTATGTTAATCTGGGACATTTTAATACTTAATAAGACATTTATTCGTCATAATAACTTAAAGGGGCTATAAGATGCTTAACTTCGGTATTTAAAGCCTTATTTAGTTTCTTTTTTCTCCTCAGACGGCTGTTTAAGTTAGTATGCCGGGGAGGTTCCATCTGATTACGTTTGAGACGGGTCCTTTTTGTCAAAATGACAGTTTCTGCATAGAGCCTCCAACGTATAAAGTTGGAAGCTTAAAGTTCCCAACGTTCCGATCATTCCCAGCATTCCCAAAGCTCTCTGCTCCTATAAAATAGCACAGATCTATTAAGAGCATTTGTTTTATAAATAATGCCACGAAGGCTTAATTATGCTACAAATCTTATGGCAAAACCGGTCATGGGTACAAGCTAAAAAAACATCTCATGACTTATGTTTTGAATATAGGCAAAAAAATGGGAAAAGATGGGGAAAATGTGCATTTTTCATTGTTATTAATGATGGAGAGTTACGTTTATGACATGTCCTCTGATGCCCTTGTAATGGCAATGAAGAGAGAACACAATAACATTGCAAAGTGTTTCACTGGCTAAAGCTTATGCATAAATGTAAAATAAGCAAGAGTAAACTCAGTTTCAGTCCAGCTCATAAATTCATTTAGAGAAAAGTCTGTTAGTAAAAAAATATCTGACTGATCAAAATTGACAACAAAAACAAAACAGAAGATTACAACAGTGGATTACTATTGACAGAAACTCAAAAAATCAAGTGACTGTCTTTATTTATGCACTAGTTATTCATTGACTATTCATTGAAATTGTCCAAAAATAGATTTTTTCAAGAATTAAACTGACTAAGTGAGTGATTAAGTGAGTGATTGAGTGAGTGAGCAAGTGACTGAGTGATTAAATGAATGATAAAGTGATAGAGTGATTGAGTAAGTGACTGAATGACTTAGGGCTCTATTTTAATGATCTAGACACAAAGTCTAAAGCGTATGATGCAAAAAAAAATCATTAAGGGCATGTCCGAATCCACTTTGGCTATTTTAAGGACAGAAATGTGCCCGGCGCATGGTCTAACAGGGTTGTGCTTATTTTCTTAATGAGTTATGGGTAGGACCAGACAGAATCTGGTGACATTTTGTGATATTTCACCGCAGAATTGTGTTAAATATCTGTGGATTTATGCAGAATGATTTTGGGAGTATCATGACTAAAAACTTAATATATAAAATAAAAAGAATACCTTTTAACTTTTTATTTAATGTTTACTATGCAAATCCAGTTAAATCCACTTTATTTGGTAAGCAAAGCAAGTCTCTCATAATATATCTACTAAAAGACGGAAAATATTACTTTACAAACTGTATTGTAAATAAATCATATGAATATTTTCATATTAGTCAATAATATTACTGAAATTATTTTAAAAACTGAATAACTATAAATTTACACACATTTACACAAGTAAATAAACAGAATTAATGATGGACTAAAAATCTGCAGAAATCTGTGGAATTCTGCGCACGCAGATTCCATGTGGGCCTAGTTATGGGTGTGTTTTGAGCATAATGTGCCTTAAACCAATCAGTCTTATCTCCCTATAAGAGTCAGTTGCGCCATGGCACATTTGGTATTTACATGGCATACTTCGTAAAGGGAAAAACTGAATGCTTCACTAGCGAGAAAACAGTTAAATAGACCATCTGCGAGAGGGCAAAGAATGAGCCTCCTCCATTCAGCCTCTTTACTTTCCCTTTACTTTTACTCTTTACTTTACTCCTTTACTTTCATGGATAAGGAAACCGTGTTGTACGCACTCCACTGAAGACTTCCATTAGCCTACATATTTAATTTTGTTTTTGAAGCACAGATTTGTTTCAAAACTATTTCTAAATTCAGTTCCAATTTCTCGACAGGTGGACAAATCTAAACTTGTTTTTATTAAAACAAATATAAATATGCATGTATTAAATAATAATGCTAATATTAATAACATTATACAAATGAAAATTGTCATGAATAAACTGAAAAAACAGACATGAAGAAGGTATGGAGGCAGTGGTTTTATATTCATGTAGAAAATCATATTTTTGTAACATTTTAATGCTTTAATTTTTTTTACATATGTAAAGATATTTGTGTATTGCCGTACATCCTGTGTGTATTAAGCAATGTGTAAGTGTTTGGACCATATAGGTGCATAACCAACGACTTTAGACCAGCTTTCATCTGATCAATAGCATGGTCTATTTCAGTTCCTCAAAATAGCAATGTGCCAACAATACGCCTTAACACACCTTTATTTAAACCAGCACACCCACCAAGTCACAAAGTGGCGCAAATGGATTTGCTATTTAAACAACATGGTGCAAAACGTAAAAATTATGGTTGGTCTGAAAATAGCAACAAATCACGCCATACACGTCTTGTGCCTTATTGCGCCGGTTGTATGATAGGACCCTTTGTGATTGAGTGAGTGAGTGAGTGAGTGACTAATTAAGTGAGTGATTGATTGAGTAACTGAGTCAGTGACTGACTAGTGTCATTGAGTGTCATTCTAACTGCATTTTAATAGGTTTCATTTCAAACTCAATGCCTTTTGGAGTCTCAAGCCATGTTTTTGATTTTGTTTTGTTTTTTGCAAAGTGAGTGATATAATAATATCATCTTGTGGGTGTTTAAAACAACGATCCCACAAAGTGGCCTTAACTAGTATGTACTTACACAAAAATGTATAATTTGTTACACTGTGATTATTGAGTAAATACATGTTTTTACATTGTACTTAAACTTTACATCTGTAATTACATTTATAGTTACACTTTTTATCATCCCTTACACCTTAACACACTCTTAAACCTACCCATACCACCAAACATTTCCCTAACCGTACCCATATCCCATCTCATTAGCTTCAGAAGTTTTCTGCAGTGCATTATGAACACATTAAGTACATTGTATTTATATTTTGATGTAAGTACATAGTAGTTAAGGATACTTAATATAAAGTGGGACCAAAACAACTATTGCAATGTTATCATAGGCAATAAATATCAGCCACCCCTACTAGACACCAACACTGACATGGTTCACTTCCCTAGATTCCCTCTACTCTATTCTCTAAAGCGCAATCACAGGACCAAACTGTCAATTTCATGGGCAAGTGATCACTTCATGACAAACCTTGTAACCAACTGAGAAAATCCAGTGCTATAATGAGACACAAAATGTTACATCACTTACTTTTTTATGCCAAAAAGGAACAAAAAGCACCTCATTCTGCTCTGATTCTTTTTATCATCTCACTCTTTTTTGGCTCTCCGGCACTCTTTTCAACTTCAAACGCATCTAAAAACATTTGTCTCCAAATTCGGGATTCGGAGAAGAAATATAACGCAGTGTAATTTGGTTGAAAGCCCATGAAAATACTCTTGAGCCAGCTGCTCGATTTCTTTTAAAACTCCAGCGCTTTCTATGACTGTTTGTCTCTGTCAGCCACACGCATGAACACACACATGCATGCATGTACGCACTCACATCTCCAAATGCACACAAACACAGTCTCTACCCCAGAGGCCATCCCAGCTGGCATAGATGCAGGCACTAAAAGGTTCACGGTCCTGAAGTGCCCTCAGCGTCCACAAACGCTGATTTTTAGTGTGTGGTTGTAGCACATGTGGAAGAAACAACAGTGCCTTTCAGACAAAATATCTTCCTTTGCTCTTTCTATTCATGCGTAGCTCCTTCAGGATGGTTAGTGCAATGATTCTAAATACAGTGTGCAATTAAAAAGCCGTTTCCAGAACATTTGACAGCCTGAATCGAGTCACTCACCATAGTTGTATTTGTATTTGTGGGTGCAAAACACACGCTGTCGATGCTGGGATACACGTTGGACCAGCCTTCCGTAGTGCAGTTCCTGCTAATGATCCCTAGAACAAACAGACATCGCTTCGTTAACAGGCAATTTATCACACTGATTAATGGCAATTTAGGCTGACAAAAAGCATTGGTGAGTGTTTTGGTAGGTAGCGGGTTGCAACACTGCACATCAGAGGAAGCTCAGAGATAGCTAAACACAGAAATAAGCTAATTTACTAAATTATTCAGAAATAGAGTGAAGCTCAACAAAGCCTGTCAAGACATGTTTCATCCAAAGTCAAAAGAAAAACAATATCATGCATGAAGAAAATTAGGTTTATTTACTTTTACAGAAATATTTATTTTTGGAAAGTTTAGCACAGAATTAATAAATAAAAACAAAATTGTATGTATCAAAACCACTTTTTAAATCCTGGCTTTCGGAATTCTCTGGCACTTTACATTTACAGAGACTTAGACATAATCTTTTTGATTGCATTGCTGGCTTTGAAGCCACCTGGAAACCCTTTTTTTGTCAAATGTGGTTAGTGGTTAGCATTGTCACCTCACAGCAAGACTGGTTAAATTCCCGGCTGGATCAGTTGCCATTTCTGTGTGGAGTTTTCATGTTCTCTCATGTTGGCGTGGGTTTTCTCCAGGTTCTCCGGTTTCCCCCACAAGTCCAAAGACATGCGATAGGTGAATTGAAGAAACCAAATTGGCTGTAGTGTATTTGTGTGAATGAGTGTATGAATGTTTCACAGTACTGAGTTGCGGCTGGAAGTGCATCCGCTGTTTAAAACATAGGTTAGCGGTTCTTTCTGCTATGGCCCCTCATAAATAAAGGAACCAAGCCAAAGGAAAATGAAGGAATAATGTCTGTGTGTATGTCATACAGAGACCCAAGATATTTTATAGTGTAGGTATATTTATTGTCTGTGCAATTCAACTAAGCACAATTCACATCAAATTGGAATTGTCTACCAAAAATAATGACAATACGTTTCACTTGTAATAACCATATGCATAATAAAACTATATTATCAGCAAAATTGTAAATGTTTTAATGGCTTTACTGCGTACCAATGACTGCATGCATTCAAATGCAAGTGCTACTGTAAATGGTCAGCAATAAACAGGTGAATATTTAAGATGGTGGAATCATTTTTTTTATTGTCTTTGATGATAATGATAGTTTTAATAAAATTACTTGCTCAAATTTAATCCTTCCGATTTACAAAAGGTAAGAAATCATGTTTTCCTGTATTATTTTGTATTTACTATTGACATATCAAGTGAGTTTTGTGCAGTTGCAGCAGTTCCATCGAGATCCATCCATAGAAATCCATCGATGTTAGATAAACTGTATAGATCTGGGTCACTATAGACCTAATGCAATATTCATTCGTTTTCCTTTGGCTTAGTCCCTTTATTCATCAGGGGTCGCCACATCGGAATGAACCGCCAACTTATCCAGCATATGTTTTACGCAGCGGATGCCCTTACAGCTGCAACATAGTACTGGGAAACATCCATACACACTCATTCACATACATTAACTATGGCCAATTTAGTTTATTCAATTCACCTATAGCACATGTCTTTGGACTTGTGGAGGAAACCGGCGTACCCGGATGAAACCCATGCAAACACGGGCAGAACATGCAAACTCCACACAGAAATGCCAACTGGCCCAGCCAGGACTCGAACCAGCGACCTTCTTGCTGTGATGCGACAGTGCTAACCACTGAGCCACCATGTCGGCCACCTAATGCAATAATTATTAGCAAAACATTTATGCATTTAAAGGCTTAGTTCACCCAAAAATTAAAAATTCTGTTATTAATGACTCACGCTGTCCTAATCCTCCAAGACATTAGTTTATCTTTGGAACACAAATTAAGATATTATACAGTAGATAAAATCCGGGAGTTCTCTAGCCCTCCAGGGACAGCAATCTTCACAAGGTATCCAATAAAGGGACCAAAAATGTGATTTTACTGGTTCAACTAACCCAGACTCATTCTGAAAACGTATACATTTCTAGAGAGCGCCAAATACGTCCCAGGAGCTACGTTTTTTTTGCAGTTTTTTTTTGCAGTTTTTGTTTTCACGAATCTACCAGAGACTGCTGTGTACACTTTCAGATCTTAAATTTCTCTTGCTAGGGCCATTCACGCCTGCTATTTTCGCATAAATCCACCAGAGGATGCTGTCGACTGACTTACTGACTGAATAACTGACAGACTGACCGATCGACTGATCAACCCTCTCCTTCCCTAAATTCAACCAATAGTGTTTTCAAAAGCACTGATTGACCCATCCACCCACTTCCATAAAGCCATCCAACAGTTTTAAAAAGCAGTCCAGAAAAATAAAAGCCATCGCCTGATTTTTTACCATGTTTTCAGATTTTACCACATACTCACCCTTTTAACTTGTTTATTTTATTTTTTGGCTACTGTTTTTGTCTTACCCACTTTCTGGAACCGTTCTTCGCCAGACTCAAACCCAGTCATAGTGGTCAACTCCTAATTACGTCTCAAGTCCGCCGACGTACTGTACACGGTGAGCTAACTGGACAAACTGGTAACAGTGGGAAAGCCATCCGCACAGAGGTAAGCAGTCAGCTGGTAAGCGCAAAAAGGAACAGCGTCATACCGCCCTGTAGTGTTAGTTTTTAAAGGTGAAATTCGGCCATACGGACTTCTGGCTACATAGTTTGTGATTTCCAGAAATGTATACAGGGCTACGTTTTCAGAATGAGCCTATGTTGGGTTCAACTGTAATCATACAAAGATCCAAGAAGACTTTTGCGCATCTAAAAAAACTCTAAATATGACTGTTTGCCTATAGCTTCCCTTTTGCATCACGTAAGGGTGCCCGTTTACTATGGGCAACATATTGCCAAAAGAGTCAAAAAAGTGCAACATGCAAGCATTGTATTGCCTATAGTAACTTCACACAATGACATTATGTGGAAGACATGGACAAACAAAATCTTCTTTGAGCATTTTATGATTACATTTGAACCACTCAAATCAACTGGAAGGTTTTGACAATGTTTTTCTTTTATTTTCTGGACTTTGATATTCTCAGCATTAATTTCTATGGCAGATGAGAGAGCTCTCTGATTTCATCTAAAATATCTTCATTTGTTTCTGAAGATAATCAAGGATCTTCATTTTCCTTTTTGGGATGAACTAAACATGTAGGGTTTAGGCAAACTATGATTCCTTACATTTTTAGTTTTGATTATAGCGAATATGTTTTTTATTCTGTCTTTGTCCTGCCTTCAGATGCAGTTTCCTTTGCTGTTCTATCTACATATGCTGTGTTTGCTTATTACACTTGTAAATCCATATGGCATCAATGATAATGGAGAAGTTTGGTACATCACTGATGTATTCAGTCAAGGCTGAGAGGCAGAGGCTGAGTGTGAAGTAGGAATACAGTATATTTATGCTTCATGCACTAAAGTATCTGTATGTAGGCTTGTTAATACTCTCGGTAACGAAAACAGCCTCCTACACGCTGAAACGCATCAATCAGCACCATTACACCTGGAGAGAAGCAGCTGGCAGGATAACAAAGTGAACACGAACACATTCACACATCAACCCAACATCAGAGACACCCAACTGAAGAAGACATGGAGTAGGCTGAAAGAGATTTTCACAAGCAATATTTCAAAAGAGTGCTGGACAGAGTGGAAACAGAAGATAATGCGTGATACAATACTTTATACTGTATGTTCTGAAAAAAATAATGTTTCTCTTGAAGATGTAAGTAAAGCAAACATTATTCAAGTGGGTTTTACTGTAAAATGCTATTTTAGATTTTGTACTTCACAAATGGTGTGGCAAGGAAAAATGAAGACCTTAGTTCATCTTCAGAACACAAATGAAGATATTTTAGATGAAATCCGAGAGCTCTCTCATTCTCCATAGAGAGTAATGGTGCTGAGACAATCAAAGCCCAGAAAATGTGACTTGAGTGATACAACTGTAATCACACAATGCTCAAAGAAGATTTTGTTTGTCCATGTCTTTCGCATAAGGTCATTGTGTGAGGTTACTATGGGCAATAAAATGCTTGCATGTTGCATTTTTTGACTCTTTTGCCAATATGTTGTATAGTAAGCAGGCATCCTAACCTGATGCAGAAGGAAAGCTTTAGGCAAACAAATTCATATTAAAGAGGTTTTTTGGATGCACAAAAGTGTTTTAGGAGCTTTGTATCATTACAGTTGAACTAGTAAAGTCACATGGAAAGCTTTGGTT
This sequence comes from Danio aesculapii, assembly GCF_903798145.1. Lineage (NCBI taxonomy): Eukaryota > Metazoa > Chordata > Actinopteri > Cypriniformes > Danionidae > Danio > Danio aesculapii. Next base: position 14,468,238 of record NC_079458.1, read on the forward strand.
CCCTTCTTGTGAACATTGCTGTCCCTGGAGGGCTAGAGAGCTCTCCGATTTCATCTACTGTATAATATCTTAATTTGTGGTCCAAAGATAAACTAATGTATAGGAGGATAGGGACAATGTGAGTCATTAATAACAGAATTTTTCATTTTTGGGTGAACTAACCCTTTATATGCATGAATGTTTTGCCAATAATTATTGCATTAGGTGGGCAACACGGTCGCTTGTGGTTAGCACTGTTGCCTCACAGCAAGAAGGTTGCTAGTTTGGGCCCGGCTGGGCCAGTTGGCGTTTCTGTGTTTAGTTTGTATGTTCTCCCTGTGTTTGCATGGGTTCACCTTTGGGTGTTCTTGTTTCCCCCACAGTCCAAACGCATGCACTATATACAGTAGGTGAATTGAATAAACTAAATTGGCCGCAGTGTATGAGTGAGTGTGTAAGGCTGTTTCCCAGTACTTGGTTGCAGATGGAAGAGCATCCGCTAAGTAAAACATATGCTGGAATAGTTGGCGGTTCATTATGCTGTGGCGACCTCTGATATATAAGGGACTAAGCCAAAGGAAATTAAATATTTCAAAAATGAAAGTCTAATTCACACTGTAATAAAATCACTGTAAAATTGCCAGTACTACTGTAAAATGGACAGTAATTTTTTACAGTGCAATGCGTTACTTTTCTGTTTAGATTGATTTGAAATGTAATGATTTCTGAATGAGAATTGTTTCTAAATCTTTCTTGTCAATGCATTTCAGTTGAAAACATAAAAAAAACATTCCAATAACATTTTTTGGACATTTAAATGCATCACCATGCTCTTTTATACCATGTTTTAATTATAAAATATTAATATTTTAGCATTAAACTTAGCTTTATGACAAATTTTATAAATATATATATATAGATAATTTTTTATTTATTTTTACATTTTTTTCAATAGATAAACTTTAAAAATAAGAGAAAATTTGGTCTCTGCTTTACAGTTCGTCTCAGTTGCTTTGGTGCACAACTCTATTTACATTTGCAGAACAGTTAATGCATTTCTCAAAACAGTATAAATAGTGTAAATTATAAAGTATAAATTGCAAAACCTAGTAGATAAACTGCAAAAGCGTGTCACTTGCTCAAAATGGATAGCTCATTCCTCAAAATCAAGTATTCATGTCAATGAAAGTGTCAGTGTCATCCAGTTAAAAAAGTCCTGACAGCATTGTTTATGAACAAGATAGTCAAATGGCTTTGTCATGTTTTCATTATGACAGTTAACTCTGTACATTTTTTACAAAGCAATAAAGTCAGATTTTGGTGACACTTCCTGAAAACGCTCAAGACAGCGCTGATGTTTTTAAAATATTTTTATAAAATTTGCTTGACAGATTTTTGTATGCAATGACTCAAGTAATGATATAAGGACTATTAGTTTTCTATGCTTTCTGTGCTTTTAAAAATGCCTTGAAATAGTTAAACTTTCAAAAAAAATAAAAAAGTTTGTTCTCGGCTTTAATGCTAATTTAATGGATCAAAAATAAACATACCTTTTCCCTCAATAAATCATAAACCCAACACACAAATCATTTGAAAATAGGTTTCTATAACAATCCATCTTTTAGTATAACATGTCTCTATTAGGTTTTACAAGGTTTTTACAATAAATCAAACCCAGATATCCAAAACTTGCCCCCAGAATGATCCATCTTTTTAATTAGGATGCTATTATTTTGTACTTATTCAATAGTCAATATTTAAACTAAACCAAAAATCCAAACACATGATGAAAAATGTACGCCCATCCATCTTTATAATTAGCTATTTTTAGTTACATCCTTTGTTTTAATTGTCTTTTTTGTTTTAAAATTCATACAATTATTTAAACATCTTTTCCACAATAAAAGGGCCAAACTGATTTCACCGCTGACGTGAATTTAATGGATTAAAATAAAGTAATGATCATTTTCCGCCTCACTTCAAAAATCCAACAAACATTTTTGCACCGACCTGCAAAAGACAACTCAGCTAGCCAATACTCTATTTACTAACATGTAAATACTAAGAGCTTCCTGTGACATGAGTGTTTATTTTAAGACTAAGAGAAAAGCAGAATAAATATTTAATGGCATTTCACGGGGGCTGAATATGCAGGAGAGCACAACTACATCACCGTAGAGCACTTCTGCGTGCGCGCGAGAGAATGTAAACTTTCCTGACATGTATCAACAAGGAGATTTATTTTTGTCTGCGTCCAGCCGTGAAACAAATCCCCCCAAAAATACAAAGCCGCACAAATCCAGATCTGAACATACACATGTGCACTTAAACAAACACACACATGAGCCCGAAACAAAAGAGTCTGTCTGTACAAACACACCGATCCAGGCTTTATAAAGGTGCTAACTTGAAAACCTAGACCACCTTATTTCTTCTATTCACAGCGATTTGCTAATTTGCGTCATCATGCGAGCTCTTATCTTGAATTGAAATTGTCAGAACGGTAATCAAACATGCATTTGTCCAGGAGCATGTAAGTGGTTTGCGGGAACACAAAGCAAGACTGCTTCACTGCTCAGAAACTGCCATTCAGGGACACAAAAGCGAAGGAGCAGAGCTTTGTGCTGCACAAGCCTGACAGAAAGTACTCTGCACTCCACGCATGGCCATCAGTCCAAAACCCTCACGTCTCGCATCACATTAGAAACAAAGACAGAGACAGTGACATGTGGAGTCATTTTATACATCCTGCAGCAGGCTACTGTAGAGGAGGCAGGTGTACTGCTGTAATGTTTTACTTTATTACTGCTGAATTGGACTGATACCAAAAAAATACATATATATACATATACACATTTACAGTGCTCTGTATAAATTAGTACACCCATTTTGAAAATTAATCCTTTAATTCATTTCTCAGTGTATAGGTAATGCACACTCACTGGTCACTTTATTAGGTACACCTGTCCAACTGCTTGTTAACACAAATTTCTATTCAGACAACCACATGGCAGCAGCTCGATCTGCTGCAGTTGAAACCGAGCATCAGATTGGGGAAGAAAGGGGATTTAAGTGACTTTGAACGTGGCATGGTTGTTGGTGCCACATGGGCTGGTCTGAGTATTTCAGAAACTGCTGATATACTAGGTTTTTCATGCACAGACCATTTCACTGGTCACTGATTCAAGCCTTGGCTGGGTCAGTTGGCATGTTGGTGTGGAGTTTGCATGTTCTCCCGGTGTTCGTGTGGGTTTCCTCCAGGTGCTCCGGTTTCCCCCACAGTCTAAAGAAATGTGCTATAGGTGAATTGGGTAAGCTAAATTGGCCGTAGAGTATGTGTAAATGTGAGAGTGTATGGGTGTTTCCCAGTGATGGTTGCAGCTGGAAGGGCATCCGCTGCGTAAAACATAAGTTGGCAGTTCATTCCACTGTGGTGACCACTGATAAATAAAGGGATGTTTTAAACAGCGAAAGCCCTTCCAGCTGCAACCCAGTACTGGGAAACAGTGTACAAACATATACATATACATATACATATACATATACATATACTTAAACATAGCTCCAAAGCTAATTGTTCATTCATTAATTTTCCTTCGGCTTAGTCCCAGATTTTTTAGGGGTCTCCACAGCGGAATAAACCAACCAAAGCTAGTTGTATTTATTAATAATATTATTAATATTGAATAAAACTATTGAAAAAAATACTGAATATAATATTGAACTCTTAGTATCTCTCGTCAAAAATAAGTTTTACATTAATTGAATAAAAAGCACAGTCTTTAAATGTCATGAAACAAAGTAATTAAAAAAAACATATAAGATACATTTTTTAACACTTTCCTCGAACCCTCCCTGATGTAACAGACAGACACTCGTTCATCTGAAAAAGAAGACAGCAGATCCATTCACAGCCCACACAGCCTTGCATTACCTGAATCAACCTGATATCCAACTATATATACACGCATCTATCTGTTCTGCCCCTTACAATCCATTAACCTCTGTCAAACGACTGGCAACACATCCCGCCAAACAGGCAGCAAGCAGAAAAAGTGCAAATGCATCACCTTTTTCCCGCTCGATCTACTTTACAGAGCAAAAAAAATCATAATAATTTCTGGGCTAACAGCTAATGGAGCATAAATGATGCTGCGGCTGATGATGACAGTGATTCATCTATGAAAAGTTCAGCCGTACATTAAGAAAGCTTGATTGGAAATGATCATCGAGCGCTCTAAAACCACAGGTCAGCATGTGTTGCCCAGATGTTCTCAGCTAATTTGGCTTCTTAAACTGAGTGGATTTCCAGCGGCACCATGTGTTCATGAGTTCCTGCTTGACCTCTCTGTGCCAGCAGGTTAGAAAGCACACAAGGGCTGAAAATAGACTGATCGGGGGGAAGCGAGGGCTGCATGTAGTCCCACACTCTGGAGCTTGACAGACAACTTCTCTCTGTAGGGAAGAAAGAGTGTGCTGGTTCTGTGCCCTCGGCTCGGGGTTCACGGGTCAGTGAGCATGTCCGAGCAGAAGGGGAAAGACATGATTCACTCACTCCAGCCTTCAGTTTACTCCCTTACTCATTAATTTACTCACACTCGCACACATGCATGCTCGCAATGCACTGCTATCAGGACAAGAACTCTATTCTTCCGCAAGAAACCACAGCCTTCAAATACACTAAACAATCAATTTGTGTTGGGGCAACATGAAGGATTTAGGTTCACTTATTAGTTTTTTACAAATTTAAGTGGATTAAACATAAAATGATTATGCTGTCCCCCCCGCAAAAAAAACTCAAGAATTGTGTTGTTTCAGCTCATTTTAAATAAATAGTATGAATAAACAGCAAACGTCATCTTTTGAGTGTTGAAAAAAGCAGGGTACTGTTAGTATGTTATCATTATCAGAGTTTGTTCACCTGAGAGTCGAAGTAATCATTAACTGTTTACAATGAAGGCTTTGAAATGGAGTTTTACAGCTTAAAGGGAAAGTTCACCCAAAAATGAAAGTGTCATTTGCTCACGCCATGTCATGATAGTATGATTTGAGCCTAAAATTATCACCTATATCTTGGATGGTCTGAGGGTGGGCAAAATTACAGCAATCTAAACTTTTGGGGTTAATTATCCATTTAATGTCATGGGTGAACATGTTTAGATTTCTAATACATACTAATGAAACCCTTTTAATAATTCCTTCAGTAAGTGGAAGCAATCATGAAAATATGCCTTTGTTTGCTGTGAATACACATCCTCTAGTGGTGAAAATACCATACTGTGGCTTCAAGTGTATTTACATGTACACAAACAAAAAAGTCCACCTGGTTGCTAAAAAAGAAAGGTCTTCTGCTGATGATGCACAGGGCAACTTTTTGAGCAATGTTACTGGGCAACTTTGGGAAATGATGCCATAAATAAGCAACCGGGTGAGACACAGGGTAAATAATTAGGGCAATGGGCTACAGAGACAATACTGTTGCCCTTTTTTATTATTATTTTTTCAGGGTTTTCACCTTTTAATGGATAAGACAGTAGAGAGTATTGACAGCAAAGCGTGGGGAGCAGAGAGAGGGGAAGGATCAGCATAGGATCAGCTGAGCTCACCTTTAGCACTGGAGTGCATGTGTCAATGAACTAACCACTACACCATTGGTGCAAGCATGTTGCCAATTCTAAATAGAAAAATAGTCAAGCAACATCGCTCTGCAAAATTGCCAGGCAGCAATGCCCAAAAAGTTGCCCTGTGTATCATCAGCATTGAATTCGGTAGTGTTTTAAGCATCATAGCAAGACTTCATTATCCTTTTAGGAGCTATTTATTTTGGGATCAGAAAACAGGAATCTCATACTGATTAATGTGGTTATTAAACTTCAAATGTCAAAGATTGGTTTAAATGAATAAAAACTGCACATTTTAGAGTAAAACACATTACTAACTTTAATAAAACTGGTATGTTGGTAACCACAACAGTATCTAGCATTTAAATAGATTTAAATGTAGATAATTAGTAAAATATATATATATACATATATGTTTTATCAGAAATATAAAAACCATAATGGTGCGATTAAGATATATCAGGCATCTTCAAAGGAGCGACTAATGTTTCTGATTTTATAACAATTGCACACTTTAATTTATTGGTATGATCTGCAGATTCCAACCCAGGCTCATTCTGAAAACATACTGCTATATAAATTTCTGGAGAGTGCAAAATACGTCCTAGGAGCTAGGTTTTGGGTTTTTTTTTGCAGTTTTGTTTTCACAAATCCACCAGAGGCCGCTATGTACGCATTTTGAGATCTCAAATTTCTCTCACGAGTGCCATTTGTGCTGTTCTCTCGGAAACCCACCAGAGGCTGCCGTCAACTGACTGATTGTATAACTGACAGACTGACCGATCGACTGAACCACCCTCCTCCTTCCATAAACCCAACCAATACTGTTTGGGTCCAGAGCAATTCAGAAAAAGAAAAGCACTCGCCTGATTTTTACCACGTTTTCAGATTTTACCACATTCTCACCCTGTTATTTACTGGTTTATTTTATTTTTTGGCTACTGTTTTTGAACGGTTCCACTTTCTAGAACATTTCTTTACCGGACTCAAACCCTATTATCGTGGTCAACTCCTCTCTGCGTCTCAAGTCTGCCAACGTACATGGCAAGCTAACTGGATAAATTGCTAACAATGGGAAAGCCGTCCACACAGAGGTAAGCGGTCAGCTGGTAAGCGCGAAAAGGAATGTCGTCATACCGCCCTGTAGCATTTGTTTTAAAGACGAAATGCAGTCATACGTACCTCTGGCTACATAATTCACAATCTCCAGAAATGTATATAGGGCTACGTTTTCAGAATGAGCCTATGTTGGCAGATTCTGAAGGGATGAATGAAAGTTTGCAAATATAAAAGCAAAATTACCGTCTCTGGTGAACAAGTTTTTGAGGGCAGCAGGACAGTTATTGACGACCACCTTTCCAACATCAGCATAGTGCCAGCAAGAAAAATTGTCCCACATCCCTCTGCAACCTGAAACAGAAAACAAAAACAAAAACAACAGTTTAAAACATATGGATCTCAAAATATGCTTTAAAAAACATTGCAGCCACTGCGCATGAGAAACCTGACACATGTTTGACAGGAATCAGAGAAAACGCTGAGCTCAAGATAAGATCTGCACTCATTTACCAATGTTTTAGGTGATGAGTGCACCTAAACAGGTTTTTGCTTTTAACTTAAAACCCCAAACAGTGCATAAATCACACCTCCAGTTTGACTTTGATTTAACATTAAAGGCACTACAGTACAACCAAAAAACCCCAAAAAGGGGAAAGTCACTTCGTCTCCTGAGACCTGCCCATAGGGACGAGTTGCATTCCAGCATCTATGGTCAGATAAGTGTTTTGTAAAGGTCTGGACAAAAATAGAAAGAGTTTGACAATGACATCACACCACCATTCATCATCATCATCTACAACTTCATACACTCTCATAAACACTGCAAATAGAAAATTACAGCAATGAGGGCACTTAGTTCTTTATTTGTATGAAAGGGACAGTTCATCCAAAAAAAACAGGCTTTCAGGCCACACAGTTTTCAGAACAAAAGGTTTTTTAAGGTTGAGCCTATTGAGCTGAAACAGTGATGTTTAATTAGTGCTTTTCCAACGTCAGATTTCAGCTGTTCACTGTCTATGCACACAACATGGATGAACTACTACAATTAAGCAAAGCTCAAACACAAATAAACTGATCGTCTATTAAGTGATAGGTCAATTCGCTTATACTGCATGCCATCTTTACCTTCTTGTGTAGTAACTGTGCTTATCACTAAGCCACGCATGTCTTGAAAAAGATTTTAGCCACCATTATTTGCATGTTTCTGTTTTACCATCCATTTGAAATAGAAACATTTTAAAATTTATATAAAAAATTTATTAAGTGCATTTTTTGTACAAAGTAAATATGATTAAATAATTGTGTACTAAATATATTTATAATTTTTTACTGTTCAAAATATATGGGCCGAACTAGTTTCTGTTCTGAACGTTTAGGTACCATATCGATATGACTGGTATATGCTTGAATCATACTGCAGATTCAATCATTTTGATGCCATAAATACCTGAGATGTCAATTGAAATCTTACAGGCCGATGATGGTTTATTATTATGCTGCTTAATATTTTTGTGAGAGCAGAAAAGCATTTTCTTATGCCTCTTTTACACCACACACATAAGCAGAGAAAAAGCAATGCATGCGCATCATGTAGAGAAAGCAGAAGCAGCATGCAGGCATTTAGCATTGACACTGGAAGCGTCTACAGCACGCACCTCATCGAGCCAGCGGGTGTTGCACCGATCAATCTATCTCTGTCTATATCTATATATATACTTTTTATTTTTACTTTTCACCTGAACCAAGGTCCACAGCAACTTCCCCATATGCTGTTTCCTTAACCTGTAAGTCTATATTTGAATAATTATGTAGATCATAAAGAACTGTTTGCTTCACACGCTCTATGAGTCGTCAACTTATTATAAGGTTCTATCTGATATTTTTGTCAAAATTGAGTTACTTATATGTTCTTATTAAATAACAACTTATTTACATTATGTGATGTTTTTGTATAAGTTGTTTACATTTCGTCACCTTGGAATTATAAGGAAATAATAAGGAAATTATAAGGAAATCTATCTGTGTTCTGAATGATTTTGAGATATTGAGCTTCAAAGTTTTTGCATTCCATATAGCAAACAATATGTGTGTAACATTTGTTTTTTAAATAAAAAGTCTTAAAAAAATGTTAACAACTTATAAAAAAAACATCACATAATGTAAATAAGTTGTCATTTAATAAGAATATGTCAATAACTCAATTTTGACAAAAATGTCAGATTGAACCTTATAATTCTAAGGTGACGATTTTAAGTTTAAAAATGACAAATTTTTATTTAAAAAAACAAACGAAAAAACAAATGAACTCTAGCTTGGCTCTATCAGATTCTCTCTGTGAGCCAATCAGAATTTTAAATGCACATACAAGAACCAATCAGGATTAGCTTGCTTTGTCATTCGGCCTGAGTGCTCTGTTGACAGTGAGAAAGACCAAATAGTCAACTAAATAATGCTGCACCTGAAACTAAAAAAAGATGTGTAAATGTGATGATTTAGTAGCATTTTTTGTTATTGAAATGAATGCATTGTCTGTTTGTGTATACATAGTCAGTGAAACATAGTCCGCGACGCCCAGCCACCGACTTGAAGCGTCGTTATGTGTACCCTGATAGAAACCTATGTTTAGAATTCTAAAATGCATGGCACTGCATCAGGTACAGCAGCACCTAGTTAAGATCAGAGCTTCTGTGATCACGAGAAATGCAAACGGCTGAAGTATAAGGTAGACTCAATGAAAAGTACACATGTTTGCAAACCTACATAAAGATACAACCAATAATTTAGATTAGAGCGATAATGTGGAGAATATTGATCTTGTGTTGAGCCCAATGAGCCTTGCATCTAAAAATAGAGCAAGGGTGTTCCTTTAGTGATATCGCTTCTACTCACACTGAAAATGGCAGACATGAATAAAAAAAACTGAGGATATGATGATGCGCCTGTCAATCAATATTGGTGGGCGGGGGGACCGCTCTCCTACGTCAAGTTGCGGTCGGTTTGAAAACCGCTCCAATTGGTCCAACGTTTTTATGTTGTTAAATTGAAAAAAAAGCACTGGGTGTGCTTATATCACCCCAATATGACGGTCTATACACCATACCTACACACATGTCTGTCCAAACAGCTTGAAAAGTAAAATTTTCACCATAGGTACTCTTTAAGTAAAGGTCAAGTATAAAAGTATACTTTAATTAGTAAGTAATTAAGTCCAAGATACATTGCAGTGACAAAAGCTGCACACTTTGTGTATAAAAAGATATAAAAATAAATGTAAATGTTTAGCTTGTACAGTTGTACAGTTCAAATAATTGTTCAGTTTTTTACTGCTGTCATCAAAAGAAACAAATTAGCACCATGATTCCTTGTGTCGGTGTCAGTCTGAAAAGCCGCACCGCACCACACTGCACTATGCCACGCCACACCATGCCACAACCCCCACCCCCCGCCTCCCCAAAACTGTAAACCTCGGGGAAACACTGTTTATATAAAATGAACTTAAGCAAAGCGGATACAAAATTTTTTTTTATAATTATATTGGTTTTGTAGTTTAGCCAAAGACAAATATTTGTTTTTCAATCGCTGTTTTTTTGTTCTATTTTTAATTAAGTTTATTTAATTGACTATGTAAAAATCTGTGGATATTATCGATGCATTTATTGGTTAAAATTGCTATTTTTTCTGTCATTCAATGTCTTTTTGGTCATTATTAATGCAGTCACTTTAATTGAGTGTAAATAGTACACAGAATGATCTCGGGCGGCACTGCTGCTTCAGCTTTCCTTACGCTTCAGCATGCGGAAAGCTCTAATCTGTTAATTTATTTATTTTCATTATTAAAATAATTTCTTCCCGATGGCCAGGGAGACATCAAACATTATTACAAAGAAATAAACCTGATATAAACATCCAAAGCATGTCACCTCATTAGTACTTTAGACCCTCTCTTCATGTTTTAGTTCAGATTACATTAAACATTGAATTAAAAAATGCACATTTCAAAGCACTTCACGAAACATTTAAAAGAAGGACACAGTTTTATATGTACTGTAAATATGTACAATATACTCAATATTGATCAACTGTCAATTGGTGAAGTTTGTTTCTCGCCACTGGCTTGCTTAGTTTGAGACTTGTGGAGCTGCGCATCGATGGATTTGCTCTTCAGTGTTTGGACTTTCAAGTGTGAAAATTAAACCTCACTGAACTGAACTAAACTGAACTTCAACTCTGAAAACTGGACTGACACAGTTTCAATTTACTAGAACTTTTATGTTAAGCTGCTTTGACACAATCTACATTGTAAAAGCACTATAGAAATAAAATGAATTGAATCGATCATTTGAATGCATTCTTGCTGAATATGTTTAAACAGTACTGGGCTACTAATAATAAAGAAAGTAATGCAGGTCTGAAACTCCATGAAGGCGAGCACATAATGACAGAATTTTCATTTTTTGGCAACTATTGCTTTAAACAGCTGCATCTTCTCTAAAACAGCTGGTCAGTTCTGAGAGAAAATAAGGAATCTAAACGAAGAGAAAACATGTCACTCGGCAAGCATTGTTGAAGAAACAGTAAACACTTCCTCTGATTGGTCAGCGCTCCGTCCACTGTGCCCTTTTATGAACCATCAGAAATGTGGGAGACTTTAAGCAGCCAGAACTGCATTTTCACTCATTTCCAGAGGGACTCATTTCACCCTTTGGAACGGTCAAGACCTGTTTGCATTTGCTGAAAAATAATTACCATTAATTGGAACATCTGTGTGTTGATGGACATCTTCCAGCTGTCAACAAAACAAACCGAAGCAAAGCTTTTTTTTCCCACACTCCTGATTTTGTAGATGCAGAACAACGGCAAACAAGCTTAGAAAAATAAAGAAAGGCTGTTTATGAATGAGTGCATACTGATTCTGGCAATTTCAGCTTTTTTGTGTGTGTGAACGCAGTTGTTTTACATTAAATTTGTTACATAAATAAACAAACGTTGAAGATAAACCCTCACAGTTATTGACCGCATGTTGTTATATTACAGTCGGCGAACAGAGAAAAGCAGAGGAAAAAGCAGGAGAAAATATTCAAATCTCATCAGAAACAAACATCAGTTACACTGAGTCATCACTAAAACATCTGGGTTGTTAAAAGCTTCAAAAAAAGATCTGAGAGCTCTCATCATAAAACCATGAGTATCTTTATAAGAAAAAAGAGAAATTTGTAGTCCCTTCTGCTTCTGTTTTCATTAAAAGTTTGAATAGTTTTATATTTCAGCTTTAATTTTAGCTAAAGTGTCAGTAATTTTGCTGTGTAGGCTCATTCTGAAAACGTATCCCTGTATACCTTTCTGGAGATTGCGAAATACATGCCACTAGGTACGTTTTTTTTAGGTTGTTTTCGCGAATCCACCAGAGGCCACTGTTTTACGCTTTTTGAGATCTCAAATTTCTCTTGCGAGTGCCATTCGCCCCTTCTGTTCTCACGTAAATCCACAAGAGGTCGCTGTCTGACTGACTGACTGACTGACAGACTGACCAACGGACCGATAACCCTCATAGCAAGAATGTCACTAGTCACTTATTCAGCAATATTCTCTTCATAGTTATTCATAATTTGCATTCACCATTATCAAGCAAGGGAGTTCTTGAAATCTACAGTATCTGAGCTCAAACTCCCCTGCAATGGGAGGGAGCCCCGGGCTCGAAGATCTCATGAGCTCAGGGCTCTCTCCCAGGACAGCATGCCAAACAAGCTTTATAATCGATCATCAGCTAAGGGTGAAGTCTTTAAAACAATATTTATATAGTTTTTATTGATTTGTAAGTTTTAAAAAAGGAATTTAACTAAAAATACAATGTGATTGCCAAATTAATTCGCATTTTTTTTCAGACTGGAAATACCTATTTCTGAATTAATTGACATTAATTCAGGTCAGTTGGTTTAAATTGCAATATTATTACTTTTGCTTTTATTACTGCTTTTACAGTAGTTTATTTTTTTAAAATACAGTCTTGGATACTTATTTAACTGTTAGATTAAGTTTAAAATAAGAGAATCAACTGAGAGACACAAAGTTCTTCTAAAGAACAGCTGTCCTCCAGATGTGGGTCATGTCCAATTCAGACAATATAAGTATCATGTTTAACATTGACCTTAAAAGCTGAAGCCAAAGCGACTCAACCTCTATGAGCCAACAGTACATGTGATTCTGAATCTGCCAGAGCAACACTGAACAGAAACAATGAGACACTCACTGATTATGCAGGACAAACACAGTGCCGAGAGCTCAGAGCTCAAGTTTTTTACTATACACTTTTTTCCCAATTGTTTAAATGCATGACATAATAAGGTTGTGCTACAGGGCAGCACAATGGATCAGTGGTTAGCACTGTCGCCTCACAACAAGAAGCTAGCTGGTTCGAGTCCCGGCTGGATCAGTTGGCATTTCTGTGTGGAGTTTGCATGTTCTCCTCATGTTGGCGTAGGTTTTCTCCGGGTGCTCTGGTTTCCCCCACAGTCCAAAGATGTGCGCTATAGGTGAATTGAATAGATTAAATTGCATGTAGTGAGTGTGTGAATGTGTGTATGGGTGTTTCCCAATACTAGGTTGCGGCTGGAAGGGCATCTGCTGTGTAAAACGTATGCTGGATTAGTTAATGGTTCATTCTGCTGTGGTGACTTCTGAAATAGAGACTAAGCCCAAGGAAAATGAATGAGGTTGCGTTACAAATAATTCAAATATGTGTGTGTAAACTGATTGAGAGGTATGTTTGGCTATGTGCTTTACTTTCACCAATCATGAAAATAACATGGTCTGTTTCAATGTGACGTTCAGTGTGGCTCTTTTGAGATAAATGTCCCTTTTTAATTTAACTCCTGTAATATTGCTGCAGAAAGACTCAATTTGAGTTTTATTCATGGTCTGCTGAAAGTCATTTGTTAACTCTAATAAGTTTCTTTATAATACTGGATGGATGAATAGTGAGGAGAATAATACCAGCTCATTGTGCGCTGTTTTTTTAAACAGACTTTATGGAAGTTATTCTGAAAACTCACACGAACATAATGGGGTGTAGGAAGAAGGTGGATAATGTTTGTAGGGAATGAGATTGCCTAGTGAATGTCACTTTAACACACTATACATAACAGATGTTGTAAGTGGACTTAGAGGAAGATGTAACATGCATACACACACACACATTAATGCTTTACCTTCAGTGTGCAGAAGAGGCTCGTCTGCTAGATTGCCCAAACATTCCTTCTCTGCCATCTGCAGCTCATACAGAAACTGACAGTTTGGATGTCTCCCGCTGACCTTCAGGGGTAAGAAAAGAAAATCAGCCGTCGTATGATCTCAGTCTTACTGCCTTAAAATGATAGCACAGAGTCACTGACACTAAAATAGCTGACTTACATAACAACTAATTTAACTTACATTTGTAAGTACATTTCATAAATAACTGCAAACAAATGGCAATGTAACAATATTTTGTTACATGTACATATTTTAATAACAGTTTTACAGTCCATGACTGTAGTCTATATTTACAGTATATTTTACTTTATTATTATACATTCTATTTTCTTTTTAATTTTAATAATTTTGTTTTTTGTAGTGTAGATTTTGTAGTGTTTTTATCTTTTTTTGTACCCAGAAATCAGTTTTGTGTTTAATAGACAGCTTGGCTAAAACAAGGCTATACATGAGCTGTCAGTGAAAATCTAATAGACATCTATGAATAGCCCAAAACTAAACTAGTTGTCAAACAGACAGATTAGACAGACTTTATATGTGTAGTTATTTATTTCTGTTTATTTGACAACTAGACTAGTTTTGGTCTATTTTTAGATTATCTATTAGATTTTCACTGACAGCCCAAATTTAGCCTTGTTTTAGCCAAGACGACTATGTTTAGATGTCTATTAGACATCTATTAAAAACAAAAAAAAATGCTCACTGGGTAATTTAGTCAAAATCATGATTCAGCAAAAGCTGCTAGTCATGCTCATCTTGTCAGGAAAGCACAGCTCTGTGATCAGTAGTAAATCAGAAGGTGCTCTCGTGTAGAAACTGCATATACAAATAATATATACAGAGGTGGCGCAAACAACATTGAAATATTTAAATGTTGAGGAGACACCTCACTGGCTGCTGAGGCGTCGGCAATGAATCACCTGTGCTATGCACATCAGATGACGGAACTTTGTGTGTATATATAATAACTTTCTTTTTCAAATGTAAATAAAATGATGTCTCTTGTACATCGTCTTATTATCTTCTTGGAAAAGTCTGAATAATTTTCTGTAAAAAAAAAAAAAAAAACTTGCTCATTCATTAATTTTTTTTCGGCTTAGTCCCTTTATTAATCTGGGGTCACCACAGCGGAATAAACCACCAACTTATCCAGCACGTTTTTTACGCAGTGGATGCCCCTCCAGCCGCAACCCATCTCTGGGAAACATTCACACACACACTTATTCACACTCATCCACTACGGACAATTTTGCCTACCCAATTCACCTGTACTGCATGTTTTTGGACTGTGGGGGAAACTGAAGCACCCGGTGGAAACCCACGCGAATGCAGGGAGAACATGCAAACTCCACACAGAAACGCCAACTGACCCAGCCAAGGCTCGAACCAGCGACCTTCTTGCTGTGAGGCGACAGCACTACCAACTGCGCCACCAAAAAAACTTGCTTTGTTGTATAATTTGTTATATAAAAATGTATTATATGTTAAAAAAATTAAAGGCTTTTTTTATGTTAACATTTTTATTTCAGTTTTAGAAATTTAAGCAAATGTTGCCTTGAAAATTGGTTCTACCTTAAATATAAACATATATTTGATTTTATTTTAGTTAAGTTTCAATGGTTATTGTTATAAGCACATACCTTCACCTGAACTACAGTTATGTCACATAGTGAACTACAAATCCTGCCATGCACCTCACCTGTTTCTGTTTGACACTGAGTACACACACACAGCGAGAGAATCATTATGAACTGATTACATAGACTATAAATACACTTGTCTTGTAAACTGTTTGGTGAACTTTACGACACTTTTTTCCTTGCCTTGTTTAAACTTGCTTGTCTGCTAGTTTATGTTGCTTGCCCCCGGAACTGACCTTTTGTCTGTTAATGACTACACTATGGATTCCACTGCATGTGCCCGTTTTCTCCTATTCTGACCATTGTTTGTATGACAACTCTCTTGAATAAACCTGCATTTGGATCCAGAACTCCATTGTCAGCGTCCATCACATAACAGTTTTAATTTCAGTGAAGTATAAGGACCTAATAATAGAATTAAAACATATTGATAGGCATGCATCCTGTAGCTTGAGGATCTACATAAACATCATAAGGTTTATCACCACCAAAGGCAGCAGTTACTACTGTATATCAGAGAGCTGCTAACTCGGTTGCGATGGCTTCCTGGTGACATCATCTGAAGTGACTGACCAACACTCAAAGCTGCTGTGATCAAAGAGTTGCCACAAAGCCTGTTCTAGCAATAGACTAAAAATCCTCTATTATAAGAACTGTAATGATATCAAGGGAATTAACCAGTCACATGAAGCCTGCAGTTGAAGATCTCAGATGGTGTTTAGTCATGGACTGTTTAAAGAATGTGTGGGAAAAATATTAAAGTTTTAGTATTTCAGATAGACGCTCTCTATCTGACACCAAAGACAGTAAAGTCCCACCACGTATTGAGTTAAAGATTTCATTGATAGTGTTTAGTCTTGGATTGTTTAAAGACTGTGTTGAAAATATTGCTTCAAAGTAACTGACATCACAAGAGTTTGACATCTGAAATTAGAATTATTTTTTTAAAATACAAAAATTTGACGGTGGCGCAGTGGGTAGCATGATCGCCTCACAGCAAGAAGGTCGCTGGTTCAGTTGGCCACAGTTGGGCCAGTTGGCATTTCTGTGTGGAGTTTGCATGTTCTCCTCATGTTCGCGTGGGTTTCCTCTGGGTGCTCTGATTTCCCCCACAGTCCAATGACATGTGGTATAGGTGAATAAGCTAAATTGCATGTAGTGTATGAGTGTTTGTGTGAATTGAATGCAAGAGTGTATGGGTGTTTCCCAGTGTTGGGTTGCAGCTGGAAAGGCATCCGCTGCTTAAAACATATGCTGGATAAGTTGGCAGTTCATTCCACTGTGGCGACCCCTGATTAATAAAGGGACTAAGCCGAAAAGAAGATGAATGAATGAATGAATGAATGAATGAATGAATGAATGAACAGTGTTTCTTTGTTTTATTGCTGAGCTACAAAAAAAGCCAACTGAAATTAAATGCTGTAAATAATCAGAGTATTTTCCGTCCATTCCATTTCCATTATTAAGCAAAAAAGAAAAACTAAGAAAACAGATGTTCCAGATGTGCACTTTACCCTATATAAATATTTTGTGAGCAAAAGAAAAAATGAAAAATGGCTGTTTTCTTAGTTGTCCTTTTTTTGTTTGAAAACGGATATTGAATGGACGGAATATACTTTAAAATGGACTTTAGATAGACTTTTAAAATGTAAATACTGTCACTTGACGTATAAAGGACACTGCACAAGACATCTGCGACAAAATCAAGGCAAAGGCAGAAACAGCTTAAATTCAGCACTGAACTCCATTGTGTTATAAATGTGATTGTTTCTGTTTTTACTGTAAGAAGTCCATTATAAAAGGTTCAAAATGATACTGCCTTAGTTTAAAGCAACGTTTTCTAGCTATTTTTAAATATCACTGAATAAATTAATAAATTAGCAAATTTAATATACATGGTTTGGTATATATATTTGGCCCACAGTCCTCAATTAAGTTTGCTTTTGGCCTTTTATAGGAAAATCTTTTGGCACCCCTGTCTGTGAGTTAGTGTGTGTAAAGAGTTTAGACATCTTTTTGAACAAATTTAATGCTCCCAAACACTGCTGCATTTATAAAGTGCCCATGTCTTGAGGTTGTTGCTTTCTAATTTGATTCGACAGGAATCACAGGACTAATTTTTCCACTCAGCCAATCCCCATAGACATAAAATAAAGTAGTGACTGCAGGTTGAAGGAAAATAATGGAGTAAAAGTACTAAAATTACAAAAAAAAACTAAAAAAAGCACTAAAATGTACTCAAGGGAAAGTAAAAGAACACATTTTTAAAAACTACTTAGTAAATTACAATTCCTAAGAAAAACTACTCACAGAAATTTAAGTATTTGTAATTTGTTAGTTTAAACCACTGCAAAATCTTCGGTTAAAGATGGTGTTTAGTCATTTTGGGGAAAATTGTTAGCATTCTGTTTGACATCAAAAAAGATCAGGAATGAATTGGAATGAATAAAGAATGTTTAAAATCCAGATGTTTAAAATGCAAGATGTGCTGTGTTCTAGTCATTTGGCTTTGGGTTTTTCCAAGCAAACATCACAGAGACAAATCAGCCCCAGATCAGAAAAGGACATAAGCCAACACTTAAATTCTGTCATTGCTCGTCTCTTTCAAAAAAATCTCCAGCTAAATTGTTGGTGAGAGAAGCCCTTCTCACTTTCTTCTCTATATATATCACAGACAGCCACACACACTAATAATATGAATGATTCTATCAGGATTATTCTGGATCATTACTGTCAGAGCGAACTCACGCTGGCTGAGATTAACTCAGGCTGAGAGCAATCACAGCCAAGTCCAAAACAGATCTGACATTCTCACTGTTTTTTTGTAGCTTACACTTGAGAGAGCGAATATGAACTCGGTGTGTGGATTACCCGAACTTTGAATACAAATTTGCCTAAAAAATATCACATGCTTCAAGAGTTTTTCACATTTTAATGACATTTGTGAGAAGAGCGCATCGCATGTATCGGTGCTGATAGTCTGCTGTCCCGGTTTAGCAGACAGCAGCCGGTCGCACGGCTCATATCTGACTCATCCTTCTGCTTCATGGGAATTGACACATTTTTCAAAAATGATTTGTTGGGAAACGGAATCGCGGCTTTGTAGATGAAAGGGGAGCATCTGGTGCAATAAACATGTAAAACAGCTCCACCTGAGATTGCTGCTTTTCTAAAAGTAAACTAAGTGACAGGGATGCAAATGTCAAAATGAGACGACTGTTTCAGATGATGAGATAAATGACACTTATCGGGGCTTTAAGGCACGAGTGAAGAAAATAATTCCAGCTTTCATCTTGAAAGGTCATTTTAAATACCGTATAGGCAAGACTTTGAGTTTTGAGTTTTACATTCACAGTTTAAAGAGCCCCTATTATAAGTTTTTGAAAATTTCCTTACATGCAGAATGGAACACAGCTAAGGGAATGAAAACATCCAGCTGAGGTTTACATCTGAAAGTGCTCTGTGTTTAAAACTTTTGATTCTCAAATGAACCAGATACTTTTTTCTCCAGAACACAACCTGTAAGTGTGATTAAAATGGTTGCCTACTTGTTTTCTGTAAGTGTGCTGTATGTTTTTGACTCTTCTAAATCATAAAACTACCATAATATGTTTGCAGATATTTAAGAAACATGCCAAGTGAACATACTTGTTTATCTGTAAAACAATGCTGAAGTCAGATATTCTGCTTTGAAAATGTCTGTTGCGTGCCGGAACGCTGTCTTTGTTTTGGTCTATTTAATCCACCCAATGCCAGTTTAGTTTTAGCTCTTCGGGTTGCCTTTTGGAGAAACTGCGTATTTCATTCAATTATTCAGGAAGGCTCTCAAAGCAAGCACCTGTGACTTAAATGTGACCTCCGGTGGACAGTAGCAGACTCCAAAATAAGACGCAAATTCAGAGTTCCACATGAGGTTATTATTTAGCAAATAATATTAATATTACAAATGTAAACATTAGGTGAGCAGATTACATTGTAACCCACCTAACAACACGCTACGTGATGAAATTTGCAGTGATAGTCAATTTGGATGTTTGCACCAGACGAAATTTAAATACAGCCATTCAGAAGCACAGAATATGCACTCACTTATGAAATGGTAAGGTCTATAATCCAATTGATACATATTGAAACTCTTTAACATTAATAAACGTAGATGCTGAATGGTTTTAAGTCACAGTTCTAAAGCTCAATTTCAAACAGTTTATTTTATTTTCAAGATCTGCTGCTGCTTTCAGTATATGGTAATAAATGTCAAGTAAAATGGCACTCAAACTCACATTATTAGCATTAAACACTCAATAAAGTACATGCGGTGCACCTGAGGTGATCATTGTCAGTTTTTTGTGGTTCAGCTGTGAGAAATAGAAGCCATCTCTAAAATATAAATTTGAGGTGTTGGTTAGAACAAAAAATCCTTTTAATATGGAGTATATTCCTTCTATCGCATGCTGTTGCTTTTATTTAGAACACGACTTAAACCAGCCTTTAAGCTCGAGACTCGCTCCTGTTGGTCATCTGCAGGTTTCTTGCGTTTGTTTTGATCCAGGAATACAATACCTATTTCAACCACTGGGTGTCAAACTTCCATACTGCACCTTTAAATTGTTTGTTGTAATCGCTCTACGTTGCTTGTACTGTGTCTCTGGTTAAATGCTTATTGGGCTATAAACATCACGCCTACAGTAAAAGCATGTGGAAAACACAATTTGTGCGGACTCCTTCAATGATTTAAATGCAATTCTGAGTTCGCTTCCCCTGGTGTCGGTCATTGCTATTCCACCTTCAGTTGTTCTTACACAGACTAGTAAAAACACTGCTTTTGCTTTCATTTCATTGGTTTTAACCACGCCAAACAAAATGCACCTCCATCGAGCTCATGCGTGCCTTGACCAATGTTCAGAATAGTTCAACATTTTCTGCTGGCTTGATTAATATTGAATGTATATTGTTGTATTTTGGGGGGGATTTGGTTAAGAATAGAGAAATATGCTGGTGTTTAGCTGCATTGCTTTAATGATTTTCTGCATTGGGCTCATGTATACTCTGTACTCTGGCTGCTTGTTGCTTCAACACTGTTGATAAGCCGTGGTGGTTTCCTTTCCGCCATGTGCAGAACACAGTTAACTGATCACAACAGACTAGGTAATCGGACAAATCACCACAGATTAGCATCACACAAAGATGGGTTCTTGAACAAATGAATCGCTGAACAAATCATATGTTAGTCATTGGAATAATTGGGTAAATGCATAATATAAGACAATAAAAGTGTTATTGGACCTGCATGCAGAGCAGCCTGTTGTTGGAGAACCCTAAATCCAAATTATGGCCTTTTATATTGCAAAATAGGGGCTCTTTAAGCTAAGAACATTTCACACAAAAAATGAAGACTCATTATTTACTCACCCTTCAAACCTTTATGAGATTCTAGTTTTTGTTGAACACTAAAGAAGATATTTTGAAGAAATCTAAAAGCCTGTAAGTGCTAACTTCCACAGTAGAAAAAATCGATTATGTTTAGAAATGTGCTGAAAAAGTTATTCTCGCTGTTAAACAGAAATTTTTGGTAAAAAATAAACAGGGGGGGGCTAATAATTCTGACTTCAACTGTATATCACAGAATAACAAAGTATTGTGCAGCCCCACTTGAGCGTATTTATATATACAGTTGAAGTCAGAATTATTGCCCCCAACCCCGGGATTAATAGCCACCCTGTTTATTTTTTTCCCCAATTTCTGTTTAACGGCGAGAAGATTTTTTCAACACATTTCTAAACATAATAGTTTTAATATCTCATTTCTAATAACTGATTTATTTTATCTTTGCCATGATGACAGTACAAAATATTTGACTAGATATTATTCAAGACACTTTTAGACAGCTTAAACTGACATTTAAAGGCTTGACTAGGTTAATTAGGTTCACTAGGCAGGTTAGGGTAATTAGGCAAGTTAGTGTATAATGATGGTTTGTTCTGTACTGTAGATTATCGAAAAAAATATAGCTTAAAGAGGCTAATAATTTTGACCTTAAAATGACTTTTAAAAAATGTAAAACTGCTTTTATTCTAACCTAAATAAAACAAATAAGACTTTCTCCAGAAGAAAAAATATTATCAGACATACTGTGAAAATGTCCTTGCTATGTTAAACATCGTTTGAGAAATATTTAAAAAGAAAAATAAATTCAAAGGGCGGCTAATAATTCTGACTTCAACTGTACATAATAAAAATACACAGTATAGACACTTAAATTACATCAGAACAAACTTTAACTTTGGATGCAAATAATATTTGCTGAGCACTAAATATTACAAAAGAATCTGCAAAGTGTAATTAAAGTAAGAAAGCAAAAAACACACCCCAGTAAATAATATAAATACAAACTGTTAAGAGCATTTATCCAGTGCATTTTCATCTTTAACCAAAGCTGATCTTTAACTTCAGTGTCAGTAAAGTCATCTAATCCTGTTTGAAATATCATTCTGTGTCCGGCTGTATACAGCTGTTCATGTGTGACAGATTCCTGCTCGCTCATGTTTAAACCCCACTGGAGTCACCGCCACCACAAGCTCATTTCCACAAGTTTTTTAGGGATACAGATTTATCTGAAGGGTAGGAGAAAAATTTGCTTAAAATGAAATGCGGCTGTAGACAGTATATTGCATTGAAACCATTGACAATGACAAACGGCAACAGAAATAGCATGTGATTAAATTGAATTGTGGGTGTTGGGCAATAAAACACGTTAAAACATCACACACAAAATTGCTGCACTTCATTTTGTTGGTTCAACGCCTACCATTATGAACATCTTTTGCTGTCTCTTCTAGGATTTGACGATTTGTTTTTGAGCTACTATCTCTCTAGTCAAGAAGATTTAAGCAGCAAGAGGCGAATCTGGATTCTGGCGGTGCGATAGTGAACTGGGTCAGCTGGAAAGCATGAAACTTTGCAAATGTCATCATCTGACTATCTGAGAACGTGTGGTCTTGTGTTTATGCTGAAAAGCAGTTGTGCAACTGTTATCAGTCTGTAAGCCAACTTTCCATTTCTCACACTGCAGCATAAAGCATCTTTCTCAGTGTAATTAGACATTCATAATGAGATTAAGAACTGCAGTGTAAGGTCAAAAGAGTTCTAAGAGTTTGCTTTGTTGAAACAGTTGTACTCCACACAAAAAGCTGTTATGATTATCGTGAATAAAGTAGAAACTCTTTCATTTGCTCACCCTCATTTGATTCCAAACCAGTACAAGTTTTGTTCATCTTCGTAAAACAATTGAAGATATTTGTAATCAAAAGTTCTGTCACTAAAAAAAATATAATGAATTAAAATGTTCACAAAGACATAAATATAAATAAGTCCATATTAATCTAAAAGGTTCCTCCTTTTCCTTAATATCAGGGGTATCCAAACTCGGTCCCGGAGGGTCGGTGTCCTGCATATTTTAGTTCCAACCCCAATTAAACACACCTGAACCAGCCAATCAAGCTCTAGGTATAGAAACTTCTAGGGAGGTGTGTTGAAGGAAGCTGGAGCTAAACTATGCAGGACACCGGCCCTCCATATACAGATTATTGAAAGTTTAAAGCAATGTGTTTGCTACTTTTGTGCTATTCGTTCATTGAGATAATCCCCTTATGCTTTTCATCAATGAGTTCAAAATAATGAACTCATTCTCTCATTGACTGTGTAATTCATTGTGACAATCTTAATTTTAATTCAGCAATTTATGCTGAAAAAAGCAAATTAATTAAACTAAAAAGTAACTTGCATTACATTTTCATAAAAATTGCTCAAATTTTATTACATCTTTTTTAAAAGTAATGCGTTACTTTACTTGTTAATGGGTTACCCCCAATACTGGTCACAAATAGATTTAATATAAGCTTTTTACATATCACATATAACATTGATCAAACTAAATCATATCTGACTTATGCACAAAAAAACTCATTGGTTCATGTTGAAATTGTGCAATATGAATTCGTCACAAATAAATCAGTGCAAGTGGAAAATCACTTGAAATCAAAAACATCCCATGAGTAAACTTGAGCAAGTGCTCTGCATTCGTTATGAAGTCAACATAAGGATATCTGCTCGATTCAAATGGATTTTTCACCCCTTATTTTGAAAAAAATCTTCATTTGTGTTCTGAAGATGAGCATATAGTATTTATATTGGTAGTAAACAACATGAGGTTGATTGAATAACAATTTTTATTTAAAATAACCCTTTAAACCACAGGTCTCAAACTCAATTCCTAGAGGGACACAGCTCTGCACAGTTTTGCTCCAACCCTAATCAAACACAGTGGATCCAAATAATCAAGGTGATTCAACTAAACAAGAGCTGCTCCCCAAATGGCACACTGTAGACTATGCTCTTATCCACTACGTGCTCATGCACTTACACATTCAACAGCATAGTATATGTACATGTATGTAGTGCTGTCCCAAATGGAACACTAAGCTTTTTTTACTAAGCGGAAATTCAAACCGTTTCCCTGATGCCAAATTAGTGACATAAATGTCCAAACTACTGTACCAAATGATACCTGCCATGAGTATAACCACATTGTAACCACAATCGTAAGGCGGCAAAGTCACTCTCTTAGAAGAATTTTGCTTTCACAATCCAAAATATAATAAAGTAATCCAACATTAGTGACCAAAAGCTCTGCCCCTTCCGCAACGTAAGCAAAGCAGCAGTCGTTGTGTGCGTGAAGTGTCCAACATTCCACACTTCTTTTTACCAGCTGAATAAGTGCATCACCCGGGTAATTAAAGTGCACTTATTCTTTTTAGTTTTCAGCGTGAATGCACTACTTACACTATTTATACTACACACTATTAGTCTTGAACACACCAGGTGTGTCCCAAATTGCAGAATTATGCACTATTCTACGCCATTTGGTAGTATAAATAGCGACGCACTCAAGGGCCGCAGCTTTGCTCACGTAGCTTTCGGGCACTGATGTTGGATTGCTTTATTCATTTTGGATTGTGAAAACAACATTCTCCTATGAGAGTGATTATAGTGCCTCCTGATAGTGAATGCACTTATACTTATGACAGGTATCAATTGGTAGTTTGGTCTTTTATTTTATTAGTCTGGCAACCATCAAACGTCGTCAGGGAATCGGTTTAAATTTCTGCTTAGTAAAAAAACGTTAGTGTTCCATTTGGGACGACACTACATACATATACTATGCTGTTGAGTGTGTAAGTGCATACAGTAAGTACATAGTGTATAGTGTGCCATTTGGGATGCAGCTCTTGAACTGTGCAGAGCTGCGGCCCTCCAGGAATTGAGATTGAGGCATATGCTTTAAACAAAGGCTAAACTAACCCTTTAATGAATTTATTTAGTTACATATTTTTCTATTTGTCCTGTACTGAAGGTAGGATTTTTTTATTATTAAAAGAAAGAAGCCACTAAACCATGGTTTTCTAGCCCCACAAATGCCTGTCACAGAAATACAATACAACACAATACCACCAACTCCCAGGAGGACGAGGAGTAGCTAAATAAAAAATGACATTAAATGTTGCTGTATGAAATTGGTCCGGGATTGAATGGATTGAGCACAACCACACACAACTTCCTCCCGGGAGCTTTGATGGGATCTCTGTGTAATATGTCTTCAGTATCTGATGAAACCTTTTGATCCGCGGATTGAAAACCTAGTTTTAGGGACATTTGGGGGCAGGTATTGCATGAGCTCTACAAATCATTGGAAATTTAGAAAGTAGAAGAAAAATGCAGTTTGATCATAGATATAAAACAATTACACTGAAGCTCATTCTCAGCGCTAATCTATGACAAAGACTGAGTGGAAAACATCAAAGAAAGTAATCCCGGATTCAAATCCATACAGGAGACAGACCGAACAGATATATGATACAAATGGAAAATTCTGGAGTTTGCCTGTTACACGATGTTTCTATGCCTCTGGGGAGATGCAGCCATATGGACACTGAGAGTTGCACTTTAATTAAGGCCATAAAGAGATGCTCTGTGATCTAAAAGATAAGTAATTGAGTAATGGACTTTTGAATAGATAAGCTTTGGCTTATTTAAAACGAGATTAACAGCGGAGCTTGTAAACAATAGATTATATAAGTTTATTTATGGTGCATCGCTTTCCCTGCAGTCTCTAAAATATTTATCTTTGACCTTGGCTAAAAAAATCACATTTTTGATCAGTGACTTTTCCGCACACTGAAAAAGATTTTAATAAATTGTAGGATTAACAATGTAAAAAATCTCATGCAATTTATAATCTGCTCCGACAAAATGGTATGTTGAAAATTTCACTCTACGGTTCAACAAAATGTATTTTTATCTGCATTCATTTATTCATTGAAAACTGTATTACATAAGAAATATATTCTTAAATATTATATAAAAATTGTATATTTAGAAATCCCAATTACTGCCTTTTTTACTGTGCATAAAATTTGAGCATTATAAGAGTTTATAGGTTTTATAATTATAAAAGTGGGTAACACTTTAGTTTAGGTCAAAATTCATGCTATTACTGGCTTTTTACCTGCCTATTATTAAGATATTAACGGTTCATTAATAGTTATAAAGTATGATCTAATTCTACATTCCTAATCCTAAGCTATTAATAAACGGTTAATTACTAGTTTATTAAGCTAGTAGGGTAAGTTAACCCTTTACCTGCCTGCTCTACCAAATGGTTGATCATGTCTTGACTGTTTTAAATATTAACTGTTAAAGTCATTTTAAATAATGGTTTACACTACACAGAATTGTTGGTTTACAAAAAAATCCAACAAACATAACTACACTTGATTTTGGTTTTATTGTAAAAAAAAAAAAAAAAAAAAAGCATGTTAAATTAAATATTTTATGGCATAATTAAAAAAATAAAGATGATTTAGTATTCAAAAATGTTTTATTTTAATTATTTTTTTAAAGAAATTGGTCTTACATTTCATACTTTCTGATTTTTCATAGCATGTGTATTAATTTTGGTACTTTTACCATAAGCCGACATATCAACCTCTACCAAATGGTTGATATTTTAGAAATTATAGGATGTGTTGAAAAAAATGCATTTAGTCTGCTAACTAGCAGAGTTAAGAAATGCAATACTAAAATTGTTTTGTTGGTGGGGCAGTTAAAGGGTTAATGGTTTGTTAATACTGTGAAATGTGAAAACTAAAGTGTTAAGTGCATTAGATTAAGTTAAGTCATTTTTTTAGCAAGACTGAATACAGTTCTTCTCAAAGATCAATACATTTTTTAACAATAATTGTCAATTTGCTGCATTAATAACATTTTCATGGTTGGAAATTAAGCACTTGAAAGGTAGACAATGGTTCCTTAACTATTTTTACTCGAGAAATACTTCTAGTAAATAAATTTATGTGCACAAACCTTAAAAAGTTTACAGAAAACACAAATTTAGTGCTCAAGAGTCAAGGAAAATATATAATTCAATATGTGACTATGCCTTATTAGCTATGAGTGCTGCAATGGATACATATACTGTAGACACAGTGTAGCATGACATTTAAACAGCCTCATTTAAGCTTCTTAAGAGATAAACAACTTACAAAGGACAAGATAATTCTAGAAACAGAAAAATATCAAATGTAGACAGTGAGGTTTTGTTCTGATAACTGCCTTTGACATGGTTTCCATCTACTTCGAGCTGGTCATTATGGTCAGTTTGGATGGTCCAAGCAGATCTCAGTGAAGGGCTGGTAGACAACCTTGTACCAATACAATATAATATACAATACAATGAAACAAGCTATGACTATCTAGATAGGACATATGAGGATTTGCGTTGATTAAATTGTAATTCTACTATTTTTGACAAATATTCAATCAAAATTTTAAATTGCGTCAACAAACACAATAAACAGATTTTAAAAACCGATTAAATACATTAGCTTTTAATATCATAAAATTCGGGACCACTTCACATGACCCCAAGTTCAAGGTAACATTTATTGTTGATATAAGTATCAACGATTTAGGTTTTACCACATTCCCGAGTCACTTAGCAGTTTTTGCTAAAATATGCCATGTGGTCAATTTACTATCATTTGTATTGTCAAGAGATATGAACTGTGTAAACAACATACAAAACCACAACTAGAGAAAACTTGCGGCTATTATGGCTAAACTGTTCCTTAAAAATCTCCTATTTACCTAAATACAACATAGAGAGAGTTAAAAAGCGCACACCTGAGGCTCAAGAACTCATAACTACCGGTGCAGGGTTAGTTACTTACCGAGTGCGCATGCCAAACTATAAAAAGAACCAAACAGTTGACGAGGTTCATGTTCATTTCCCGCTGCTTTCATAAATAATATCTCGTAATTTTAAGTTCCAGTCAGTCCTCTGCATCAGGAAAGAGAAGTCATGCCGGAGGACAAAAGAAAACACAGCACTTGTATCAAGACGTCCGGTGAAAACACTTCTGAGCGCGCAAAAATTCATGTGCGGTTTGCAGTACAGTAAGGTTGAGCGCGCGCTGAGGGGAGGCTGTTGATTCCGTTCCTCCTCCTCTGGAGCATCAGATGCGCCTTATGCACACATCATACACACTGCCAGCACTTGGACAGATATTAAACTGGAATTCATCATCTGCTTTGAGGTCACTCAAATCGGGGTTATCTTGCTGATTATGGGCTAAACAGGGCTAGTTGTAACACTTTTAAAAGCGATTGAACATGGAAAAACATGGAGGTCATTGAACACATTGATCATTTGAGACATCATGCTCCAGTTTAAGTTGTCCCAATAGAGGCTGTGCCTTTATAGGCTTTTCAGCTACATTTAAACCAACTACTGAAGCATTTAAACAGTAAATCTATTAGATACTATATTTTAATATGTTCTATTGCAGGTAGGTAGGTAGGTAGGTACTGTATGTAGGTAGGTTGGTAGGTAGGTAGGTAGATAGATAGATAGATAGATAGATAGATAGATAGATAGATAGATAGATAGATAGATAGATAGATAGATAGATAGATAGAAAAAAAGATATTTGCTTGTTTTTTGGGTGTGAAAAGCATAATGCATTAATTATCCATTCTAAAAACAAAGAAACGCTTGTGTAACAAGCACAAAAATGACTGTGAAAATAAGATGTACTGTAACTGTGAAGCATTTCTTGCATCCTAACAGGAAAATGTGATCATCTTTTCACTTTTTAAATTAAATCAAATAAACTGCTGATTAGTCTAAGTATAGCCTACTCCATTTCATGGTGCTTGCTTGACACAACACTAGAAAGAAATGCCCTTGTCCAGTTTGTACATTTCATTCAAATTTGAGTCATGCAGTGTATGCAGACCGGAGTATACAAACGCAAAAGGAAGTATACTTTGGGCTTTAAAGAGGAAGGCTTGTGGGTGAACCTACGAATGTTTTTCTTTTAAAGTCAAACCACAAGGTATAAAATTGACAAAGCGTATATGGAGGTTGTTGTTTTTTAGGTAGGTACGTGTAAGAGTACAGGTAACACATTTATTTTTAATGCACTTATTTGTGCTTGTTGTTTTTCATCGTAAACTGAATGTTCACACAGTGATTATTTCATAAGCTCATGCACCTGTCAACCCAAGCTCATTATGAAAATGTACTGCTATATACATTTCAGGAGAGCACCAAATACGTCCCAGGAGGTACGTTTTTTGCAGTTTTTGTTTTTCGCGAAAGCACCAGAGGCTGCTGTGTACGCTTTTTGAGATCTCAAAATTCTCTTGCAATTGCCATTCGCGCCTGCTGTTCTCACGAAAATCTACCAGAGTCTGCTGTCGGCTGACTGTCGACTGACTGACTGAATGACTGACCGATCAACTGACCCACCCTCCTCCTTCTATAAACCCAACCAATAGTGTTTTCAAAAGCATCCAAAAAAATGAAAAGCCCCTGCCTAATTTTTTACCACAGTTTAGATTTTACCACATTCTCACTGTTATTTACTTGTTTATTTTTGGCTTCTGTTTTTGTCTCATCTGCTTTCTGGAACTGTTCTTCGTAAGATTTGAACCCAGACATCGTGGTCAACTCCTCTCTGCGTCTCAAATCTGTCAAAGTACATGGCAAGCTACTAGGCAAACTGCCACCTATACGAAGGTAACAAAGGTATTGAATCCATTTTATCTTTCTGGATTGTGGCACGGTAATCTGAGTCTGTCAAATAAGATCAGGTTGAGCAGCCTTGTGAAGGTGGCAGGCAAGATCATCGGTTTTAATCAAACTGGTCCAATGGTAATTTACTGTAACTATGTTTTAAAGAGAGTTCAGGGTATTTATGCACCCCAGATCACCCATTGTACTTGGTGTTTCAGCCTCTGCCATCAGGACGTTGTTTTAGAGTTCCTATTTGCAGGACAAACAGAATCAGAAATTCTTTTATTATGGTGGCCATTAGGTCATTAAATGAGTCCAGCTGGGAGGGAGTTACTTCTAAAAAATGATCTCTTGTATGTTGTGTGTTAATATTTTGTTAATGTGTACATGGAACTTCACCTGTCTCATAGCACCTTGCTGCAATTTTAGTTTCCCAAAACGGGATAATAAAGTTGAGTCTGAGTAAGCAGTCAGCTGGTAAGCGTGAAAAGGAACGGCATCATACCGTTCCGTAGCGTTCATTTTTAAAGACGAAATGTAGCCATACATACTTCTGGCTACATAATTCACGATCTCCAGAAATATATACAGGGCTACGTTTTTAGAATGTTAGCACCTGCTATGTTTAATAATTACTGACTGATAAAACACATACATTCAGAACAGCTAATATGTATTTTTTTTAAAGCTCTGACCAGTGAATGACATAGTCAGCTTGTGAAACAGGTCAGTCGAGCTAAACTGTGGCTTAATAAATCATAACTTACTCAACACTGAAGTGCAGTTCCAGGAAATCAGCTCATTCTTGTGTTTGTTCTTGGTCAAGTCATTTGACTTTACTAACGTGAAGTGATGGAGTTTGGAGACCTATGTGGAAATATGCAAATTAGACAGCAGCCTTTGACCTTCTGACTGTTTTTATTGTCTTGAGTCCATGGGAGGAAGAGAAAGATAAATATATTACAATGTATGACATATGCTGCACATGTGCATAAAAATACATGCAATACAGTGCAGGAATTTGCTCATTAAGGACTCTGCAGTTGTTCTGGAGATGCGTGGCTGGAGATTTGACATGACAGTGACCTCTTCTGGTTGTCCTAGGGCTAATGTGACACATTCTAAATCATCCTACCAAATAATGAGCTATGGATGAAACCGTCTCAAAATTCTGAAAAGGCATTTCATTTAAATGTGAACCAGACAGAATCCTGACAGATAAAAGCACAAATCTGTGTGTTTTGAGATCTGTCAAACCCCATGGGATATTATGATGTCTGAATAAATGCATTTCCATAAAATATGAGCAGCAAGATTTATTATGTAGTAAGCGGGAAATCGCAGACAACGGGGAAAGATGAACAGAAGTCATGACTTTCTCA
Organism: Danio aesculapii; assembly: GCF_903798145.1. NCBI lineage: Eukaryota > Metazoa > Chordata > Actinopteri > Cypriniformes > Danionidae > Danio > Danio aesculapii. The sequence goes on from NC_079458.1 coordinate 14,499,301, forward strand.
AATCCAAACCATCTGCACTGGAACGCTTCACAAAGAAAAAAGGCTGACATGCAGTTGATCATCATTTACGGCTTTTGATTTTGGCGTCTGCGTTTGCATTCCCAAAAATGCACTTTGCGTCAGATGCGTATATTAAAATAAAACCCAGATGGGATTTCACCTTCTATGGAGATTCAATGGTGTATCATTTCCAGAAAATTCTGAAAAAAGAAAAATGATCAGAGTGCACCGAATAGAGCCTAGATTAAGGGTCTGCACTGATAGTTCCTGCAGATAGTGGAGACCAGACAGAAATCTGCATTCTGATATAAGGCTGATAGTCTGAAATTGAAAGTATCTCTACGGGTTTTAAGTTTATCTGGGTATCCGCACAGCATAAGTAATGCAAAACACAGTATGTGCACACAAAAATGATACTGTGTTAATTACCAGATCCGTCATGTGATCTGAATGCATACCTCAGCATATGAAAGGCAATAAGGGGCAAATGTCTTTAAACAAAAGGAAAAAAGATCAAATGATTGAAAATAATTTTATTAAATTTTGTCACAGATATTTTTGGTTGTATCAATTAAAAAATGCAAAGTATGTTAAACTAGTGCTTTTTACATAGTTCAAAATGTTAAATTAAAGGTCATAAGATGAAAATGCAGGGCTGCAAGGTAGCGCAGTGGTTAGCATGATCGCCTCACAGCAAGACGTTCGCTGGTTCGAACCTCGTCTGGGTCAGTTGGCGTTTCTGTGTGGAATTTGCATGTTCTCCCCATGTTCGCATGGGTTTCCCCAACACAATCTCACGGCAATTTTTAACTTTTTGATTTAGTGGCTAATTCGTATGAGTTCATACGATCTAATTCATACAATTTAGTATGATTTGCTCATCCCCCAATGACGGTTGAGTTTAGGGGTGGGGTTAGGTGCCACACCTCCTTTTTAAAATCGTACTATTTTGTATGACTGAACTCATACGAATTAGCCACTAAACTGACAAAACGTAAAATACTTACGTTTTCTCGTGAGATCAGGCTGGTTTCCCCCACAAGTCCAAAGACATGCGCTATAGGTGAATTGGGTAAGATAAAATTGTCTGTAGTGTATGTGTGAATGAGTGTGTATGGATGTTTCCCAGTGATGGGTTGCAGCTGGAAGGGCTGCGAAAAAAACATATGCTGGCTAAGTTGGCGGTTCATTCCGCTGTGGCGACCCCAGATTAATAAAGGGACTAAGCCGAAAAGAAAATGAATGAATGAAGCTGAAAATGCAAATGAAAAATACAGCTTTATTTTTCTGTCATTTTTTTAAATGGGTAGATCTTGCATTTCAGCATGAAGTAGGGAACTTAGGCTAAAAATGTTTGGTGACCAAAGTTTGGATCAATATGAGCATCCCTAGTTTAAACCAATAAGAGATAGTAAAGGGTGGTAGTAAGTTACCTATCTTGATTGTGCTTTAAATAAAGAACTTTGTTAAGCAGATTGTTAGTTGATCATTTACAAGTCGATATTGCCTATATGAATAGCATTTTTTATAAACTGCGGTGTTAAATGCTATGTGGTCAAAAATTAGTTTAGGTAACCTAACTTTTGTTCTGATGCACCTTAGAAAACATTTTGGGCACACTGGTGCAACGAGTGCAAAAAGTTACACGGACAGTGGAATTCACAAACCTTTAAAGTATACTTTATTTGACTTGAACATATACAAGGATCTTTATATTGTAGGAAGTAGAAGTATTCGCATAATTTCTCACCATTCATAGCCTCTCTCATCTTTATGGGCATCCGCAAGTAACCCGGACTTTGTTTATTCTGTATTTTTGGACTACCCTGGGACTACCCGCAAGACTAGGGTGCTATCAATGGGCAACTTTAGTCTTGGAGGGCCAATGTCCTGCAGAGTTTTCCTCCCACACTAATTAAATACACCTAAACAGGTGAATATAGGGCTGTTTCTCAATTTCAAGAATGAAGAGAATGCACTTGCATTCTCATGGAGACCATCCTTGCCAAATTAGTTTGGAAGAACAAACTCTAGAGACTGCGAGAACAGAGAACGCGTCCTCTAAGAAATGAGATGCTCCGATCTTCCTTATGGTCACATGACCTTCACACGTTTTAACAGAAAATTTATAAAACACAACGATCCCTTTTCAATATATATGTAACATGCACAAAAGCCTTACAAACATACTTTGCACAATACAAATAAAACAGATTTTAATCTGAATTTCAGCAAATAAACACCCTTAATGTGTTTATGCCTTTTCTAAGATTTCCATGTTAATGTTATCCATCAATGTTTACCTTCTCATTAAGGGAAACTCCTGAGATAAATAAGTTATATCTCTGAACTTTAATAATAAACAGGTATAAAATGTTGCGGTTCCCACGTCCTTTATTGAGCCGCAATGACTTCTGGGACTTCTAGATCGAGTGCTGTGCTCAAGTCTATATTGATGCATACTTGATATCAAGAGCGCATCTGGGTTCTTTCACGTGTCCTCCATTCTTGCGGTCTTGAGTATTGTAACTGAACTTTGACGGTTGATGATGACAGTACACAAAGACACAAGGACGCAAGAATGCATATTGAGAAACAACCAATGTCTTCAAGATCACTAGAAAGCTACAGCCAGGTGTGTTTAATCAGGGTTGGAGCTAAACTCTGCAGGACAATGGCCCTGTAGGACCGAAGTTGCCTATCTCTGTTCTAAGTAAATTAAATAACTGCTAAAAAAAAAAAAAGAGAACAAGTTCAAACGGCATGTACAAAAGTTGTGCTAATACAAAATATGCTGGATCATGTACAGTGCGCTCAAAATATTCTGATTATGAAATTCACATCACGCACTCTGTACGCTGACTCACATACATGAAAAATTAACATGAGCTTAAATGTATGAAACGTCAACACCCAGCCACTGTAAAATACAATATGTTGACTTTACTTTAACAAGTGAGTAAACATGTTGCCTTAAAATTAAGTAAATTAACTTGCATAATTATAAAAATTAAGTTCAGCCAACTTAATAGAGTTACAACAGGTATACTCATGTATAAACTCAAGTAAAATAATAAATCCCTTTTACAGTACAGTTTGACTATTCATTCTCTCGTTTTCTTTTCAGCTTAGTCCCTTTATTAATCTGGGGTCGCCACAGCGGAATAAACCGCCAACTGATCCAGCATATGTTTTGCACAGCGGATGCCCTTCCAGCTGCAACCCATCACTGGGAAACATCCATACATACTTAATCACACACAAACACTACGGTCAATTTTGGTTCACCCAATTCAACCCGAGCACCTGAAGGAAACCCACGTGAACATGGGGAGAACATGCAAACTCCACACAGAAATGCCAACTAACCCAGCCGTTTGACTATATGTTAATTAATTTAGATATTTTTGTTTCTTTAGTACATGTAGACACACAGATTGATGATGATTTGTTTGACAAAAGGTACTATAATGTCTAATGATTGCATTTATGCATGCCATTACAATTACAATATCCTTTAAATATTTGAAATACAGTTTCATGGACTGTTGTGATTGACATTTTGACATTCAACTTTCACATATTTTAAATTCTTTTGGCCCTGATGGACTTCCATATTATAAGTATTGTACATGTAAAAAAAATAATAATAATAATAATAAAAAATGATAATGATAATAATAAATAAATAATGATAATAATTTAATAATCTCTTTCTGGGATATTTAAAGGGATATTCACTCAAAAATGATAAATTTCTCACTCTTTACTTGTTTGAAGCCTTTCAAGAAGAGTTTCTTTCTTCTGCTAAACACAAAAGAAGATATTTTGAAAAATGCTGGGAACCTGTAACCATTTATTTCCATATTTGTTTTTCAATGTAATGTCAATGGTTACAGGTTCTCAGCTTTCTTCAAAATATCTTCTTTTGTGTTCGACAGAAGAAACTCAAAAATGTTTGGAACCACTTGAGGGAGAGTAAAACGTGAGTAAATTTTTACTTTTGGGAGAACTACATTTAATTATGTGTATTCTATTCGAAAAAACAAAAAACTTGATGAACAGATGAACACTGCTACAATATTACACTTTTTTTTACTGAAAATTAACATGACTCACTGCTGGTAACTTATGCTTAACATAAGCTTTAACTGTTAAACTTTGGGTAAATAGGACTTCAGCAGTGATTCATGGAACAGTATTATTTAGTGTCTTCTGAGTGTTCTCATTACTGGTAAATTCCTTCTTTAAAAAGGACATATAAGCAGACTTTGCGAGAGTAATAAGACTAATGACAAACATTTTGTCAAGCATTGAGATGTGTTTAGACTTTTCAGTATTTTGTTGTGATATTAAAGTGAGGGAAAATGTAAGCACACACAGCAAATCCAAATAAATTTGGTCATGCAAACCTTCACAGAGAACTGTGAACATTTGGTTTTCACAGCAGTCTAGCCCTCGTAATGGTAAAACAGTTGAATATTTAACATTTTTATGAAATTACATATGAATATGAGTTCAGATCTCTGACACAGTGGCTCATAGGGATTTTACATGGCTAATTCAAGCTCAGACTACACATTCACTGCCCAAGACTTATCTTATCCTGTAATGAAATACTTTTATAAAATACTAGAATCATTCAATTCATGTTGTCTAATAAAAAGACCACATGATCAATAGTATCTACACTTATGGATAACACTTTATTATGGGGTCCACATATTTATTTTTTTGAACTACCACTTTTGCCTCAATAAACTTCTATTTTACTGTTTATTGAAAGTTAGTAAGGTAGTTGTTGAAGCATATGGGATATGAATAAGAGATCTAGAACAAGTTCATGCAGAATAAGGCATTAATATGTGCTTTATAAGTATTAATAAAACAGTCAATATGTAAGCTAATACTTAAACTAAAAGGTGACAATTGATTTCCATACTAAAATGTTAACATTTTTGAGTATATGTATCTTTATTTAGAGGTTGCAGATATGTTCTGTTATATCATACTATTAGAAAAGTCCTGGTGTTTGTTCAGCCTTTTGACAGTTCCAGTGCTGATTTTTCTGTTAGTCTATATGTGTTCATTTAGCACCATCTGCTGGACATCTATAAAATATATCAGTAATAAATTCCAACCGGTAATGCGACCACTTCTGAATAAAAAGAAAGCATCTATCTATCTATCTATCTATCTATCTATCTATCTATCTATCTATCTATCTATCTATCTGTCTGTCTGTCTGTCTGTCTGTCTGTCTGTCTGTCTGTCTGTCTGTCTGTCTGTCTGTCTGTCTGTCTGTCTGTCTGTCTGTCTGTCTGTCTGTCTGTCTGTCTATCTTTTTATCTATTTGTCTGTCTATGAAAATTATAAATAATTAATTGCAATTGGTAATGTGACCACTACTGATTAAAAAGAAAGCATCTATCTATCTATCTATCTATCTATCTATCTATCTATCTATCTATCTATCTATCTATCTATCTATCTATCTATCTATCTATCTATCTATCTATCTATCTATCTATCTATCTATCTATCTATCTATCTATCTATCTATCCATCTATTTATCGATCTGTCTATTTATCTGTCTGCCTATCTATTAATCCTTGCATTCATCCATCTAACATTCTATCTATCTATCTATCTATCTATCTATCTATCTATCTATCTATCTATCTATCTATCTATCTATCTATCTATCTATCTATCTATCTATCTATCTATCTATCTATCTATCTATCTATCCATCCATCCATCCATCCATCCATCCATCCATCCATTTATTTATCAATAGTGACTGACCTGTTTAAACAATGAAATGATGGAGAATTATTTATCTAGAATTGCTTATTATTAATCCCCATAACACATTTACAAACAACCACACAGAGTTACGTATTTAGACACATTTATGCATGCAAGTAAACCAAGTTTTGCAGTAAAAGCTAATAAATAATCATTGATGTGTAGCTCTACATTTCACAATTTTCTTTTTTAATCCTTTTTTTTTCAAATGTTTTTTTAAATGTTTATGTTTTTCAATCACAAACCAACTTTTAATATACAGTATTACTATATAGTATACTGTGTCAATATACAGTAGTTCTACTTTACTATACTATTGTTTTTGTACTATTTTGTAAAGGATTTTTTACTTCAAACTAAACTAAATTAAATTACTAACTAAATTAATGTCAAACTAAATGAAAAAAGAAAATGAGAATCATTTGACTAAAATATATTTTCAACCATAGTTTTAGTTGAAAATAACCTGGATTTGAAAAAATAATTCAACTTTGTGTAATTTTTGGCCACATTTTTTGTAAAGTCCTTATTACGCATGCATTACCGACATTTTAAACATATATATAATTTATCACGTAGGCTGAATTGTTACTGTGTTTAAAATGTAAGAAATATTTTAAGAAGTATGACAGATATTCATGTTTACGAATATAAAAATAGCTTCAAGATGAGACGTGCAGAGTAAAACGCGCAACTCCTGCGCCCTGCCACTAGAGTTCTCCCACAGCCTGTGACTGTGTATGAATGTGTGTATGTGTATGCGTGTGTGTGTTTACCCCCTCCGAGCTTCAACTGTGTCCGGGCTCCTCCAACCAACCACTATTCTGACATTTAACTCCGGAAACACAAATGTAAGCAGCGCTGCGTTACATCCTAAAGTGAGACGGAACGGCGAGGCGCTTGATCAGCTGTCGGACAGCGGTAAGTACGCGCATAAACCGGGTCGTTTTCATGACATTCGCTGCAAAGAGGAACAAAAAATCCACTCCCAACTGGTTGGTTTTGTCTAGAAGCGAGGGAGGGATATCAACATGGCGTCCATGTAGCTCACCAACCAGCCAACAAGAATGTGTAGGCACCGATGAAGGGTTTTCCCTCCATTTGCAATCTGATGTGTTATTAATCGTGATTTCTAGCAGTTTGCTCTATACGAAGCGCGCGTCAAAAACAGCTTGCGCGTTTCCGATGTCTTGATGTTTATAGTTTAGCGACTCTTAGCCGTTTGTTGTTTCTTTTAGGCACTGCACTGCGTTTGATTGATTATTAATAAGCCACACAGCTGTCAAAGTCATAATCTTTTTTGGACGAACATTATTTCGATCGTTTCATTAACATATTCGGGTTCTTAATGATTTTGCGCCATACATTCCAGCACTCGAGCGGTGAACCACTTGAACAGTTGTAGAGGCATCTGTGGGGTGTTTTAAAAACCACTGGCAACATTTATTCACATTAACATTGTGAACTAAAGTTACGGCTGTCACAAAAACTTCCAACGTTGTTGTAATGTTCGATAAGGAATCGATCGGTTATCATTCTTTCTGCGCATGTATTTATTGCGCAATAAAGCGAGCAGGTCTTCTTGGCGACATCAAAGACACAATCAGTGATTTTAAAAAAAATCTTTACACATAAAAAAATAAAGACATACAGTAAAACTCGTGTAAATCCACATGAGGTGAATTGTACTGTATAAACCAGTCTGGCGCAAAAGCTGTTTAATCCTACATTGAGTGGGTCGCCACTTCATGGATGCTGCCATGTTGATGTCACGTGACCGGTCATAAAACTGACAAAGTTGCTAGTAATTATAATCATGTTTAACTACATAAGGAGTGTAATGACAGTGGATTGTTGTGAACCAGCAATACTTATGCTAATAAGAGCCAGTATAAGCAAAACAAAAACTCACCCATAGACAACCCAAGAATGTCGCCTTTTTCTTCAGTAGAGCATTAAAGCAGAAACTGTGGACCTTGGTGCTTTAAGATTACAAAAAACATATCTTGAATATAAGACATATCTTGTCTTATGAAGCAAAACAGGTCTGCACCAAGTCTGCAAGTAACTGACCATTATATTTACATCATAACCTTATATCCACTGCCTCAATAGACAGTTTGGACAGTCTTCAGTACACATCCTGGATGTTGCACTTGCAAATTTAGTTAGTATGCTTGATCTCAATCAGAAATATGAATTTTTCCCAGATTCACAACTTTTGATGCTGTTATGTAATAGGAAGCTCATGCTTCAGAACGCAAAGGACTGAGTGGAATTAAAGGTAATAAAGTTAAATTACCGAATTTTTTGTTTCTTCTAGAGACCATTAATTTTGCTTCAAAATACCACAGTGTAAAGTCAGGAGACCGTTATTAATTTTTAATTAATGCATTTCAGTTTCTGTTATAAACCCTCTAATGTTCTACTTAAGAAAAATGTACCTATATCTAGCTCGTGACTTTTTAGTTTGTGGGTGAATTGTCCCTTTTTTCTATTAAATTAACAATTTAACATTATTACATCACATAACACATTTACATTCTTTACAGGCCCATTTTTATTAAAGTGAAAATATCATTCATCAACTAAGTAGATAGATAGATAGATAGATAGATAGATAGATAGATAGATAGATAGATAGATAGATAGATAGATAGATAGATATTATAATTTTTATTAATTAGTTGGTTTAATTATTGAGTGTGTTTTGTTGTTCTCATGTTTCTGGAAATGCCTGCACTTACATTAGTAGATTTCAGCATACAGGAGTTGTTTCATTTGTTCTTCCTTTGTAAGAGCCATCTGGCAGTTGATTTTAGAAGCTGTAACTTACAGTATGCACAACAGCAATAAATGTGACAGTCATTTTTATCTCTTCTTCATGCCACATGGAGACATATAAAAAAAACTACAGGCACTTTGCAGAGAGGGTTTTCATAGAAAATCATTTGCTTTCTACATGCCTTTTTGATTGTATAAATCTCAGCTGTTCTATAATGAAGATGAAGGGAATTTAGTTTTTCCCTTTACCGTCTTTGGTATTTCTGACATTAACAGAGCTGTTTTGAAAAGTTTTATAAGAAAGATTAATGTTTAACCTGGTCTTTATTTATATGAAGATTCTGGAAGAATTTCCATCAAATTTTTACATGAGTTCTTTATAAAGGTTTGGTGTGTTCCTTATTGGGTTAATGTCAGAGCTTGTTGGCCCGATTCAGCATGTAGAATCTTCATTGGCTGAAGAGAGGGCTCTGATTGATCATTCAGAGTGCAAGTACAAAGAATAAGGTGACGTAGCAAGTAAACAATTCAAACCAAGACAGATTTTGAGTATCGCTGATAGAGCTGTACAATATTGGAAAAAATTGATATTGCGATCCCTAACCCGATTTCACCAAGAAGGACATGTTCCTGGATTAACATCTATGTTGATCCAGGAACAACATTCCAATCAGCCAATCAGAATGAAGGTATACGTTTCCCTTTTTTTGTTAAGTTTAGGCTTACGCAGGGTTCAACTCTAAATATAGATTTTTTTTGCTGATCCGACCAGTGGTTCAGGTTTTTACTTGCCCTGCCAAAATTTTCACTGGCCCACCAAAAAAGTTAATAGCTATTTCTTAGCCACATATTTAAAATAATGTGTCAAAAATAATGTCTATGAATCCAAAATTTGTTGTCGTGTTGTCCCCACGGAAATGTCTCCTTCCAAGACGTTAGAAACAGACATTTTCTTTTAGCCTCATAATTTGACGTTGCTTTCTCTTCGCTGTGTTGCCAAAAAATAACATGGTCAAAACATTTAATCAGATAAGAGGGACCGAAAAGCAAAATGTTGTTTACAGCATCACACAGAAGGCAGCATTTAGGCTTAAAAACAAAAAATGGTTTCTCGGGATTATTTGCACCGGATTTACAAATAGTCACAGGCAAATTAAACTTTAGTGATAAGGCAGCACTGGCCCAATCGGGCATCTCTCCCGCTGCACTTGGGCCATCGGGCAGTCCTTATTGTTGAGCCCTGTTATAGTTGAGTTTATGCACTTTTACATGATTGTTATCCAACTCTTATTCCCCTCTGATTTTGGGAATAAGTTACAGTTATAGTTGGGTTTAGGGGTAGGGAATAGGTGTGGATTACATTTTCGAACAAAAATGATCTTCCAGAATCAACATGGATGTTAGTCCAGGATCGCATCGTACTTGGCAAAATCACCATTGTTATATTTTGTTTTTCTGCTATATACTTTGCAATTTAAATATAATTTAACAAGATGACTTGAGGAACTCTGTTTTGAAAGTATTTATAATTTTAGGGGAGTATATGCATAAGATATGCAAACTTAATGCCAAAATAAAGCACAGATGAAAACAACAGAACAAAGATAAAAATGAAATAAACAGCGCAGTTTTCAGTGGAGTCGAACAGCACTGAGGTTCAGAAATGGAATAATCAAATGTAAATTACTCTGCATAGTCTTAATTGTATATATAATTAAACAATCAATCTTTGTTAAAGTGGCAAACTTTAGAATTTCTTCTGCCCAAATGCTTTAAGTTTGCTTGAAATTTTACAGTCACAGAGCTTAAAAATGCATTAATATAAAAGTCCTTCACACTATTAAAAGTCAGTAAAGCTTTATTATTGCCAACATGACATTGCAGATACACACATTACGATGTCGATGCTAAAACGATATATTGTGCAGCCCTACTCTCTGTCTAAACTACCAAATATTTACCTTCTGTTTGATATGCATGTACCTATTGCATTTTTTTTTTAGTTTAAGGCCTTGTTTCGGTTTTGTTGTAGGTTGGAACTGGCCACGATGTCAAGGGTGGTGAAGAAAAGGCAAGCGGACCCCAAAGTGGTTCAGTATGTTTGGTCGGCAATCGAAGTCATTCGTAATCAGAAACAAATCGCCAACATGGACAGAATCTCAAAGTAATTGCTTTAACTCTACTCTCTTAACTTGGATGATACTATTTAAAAGTGTTCATTTTCAATGTCTAAGAAACGGCCTTTGTGTTTTTGGTGCAGGTATTTAAGTCGTGTGTATGGCATGCACCCTAAAGACACGGCCAGGCAGCTGGTTTTGGCTGTGAAAGATGGTTTGGTGGTGGAAACACTCACAGTGGGCTGCAAAGGCTCAAAGGCCGGGATTGAACAGGAGGGCTACTGGCTCCCAGGAGATGAGATGGTGAGACACAAACCAGAGCATGTCTATTTTAAACATAACATACTTTATCTACATACCTCTAAGATAAAAATGCTAAAAGTAAACATGTCTTGGTTTTATTACACATTAATCAAGTGAAATAAAAAGCTTAAAATGTAGATATGCTGCTGGGGTCAACGTAGCCATCATTAAGACACATTTAATTTGCTTGTCTTTGTTTGTCTGGTAAAATTGATGTTTTTGACTGTTGACAGTAAGTTTTCAGCTGTAAACGTCCTCTATATACAGTAGTGATGGTAGATGGGGATGTTTCAGTGCTTCATCAGCAGCACATAGAGACATTCCTCTGCTGTGTGAGAGAGCATGCCTGATGGGAAGCACTGTTTGTTTTTGGGGTATGGCTCACAGCTAGAAGTGTATGCACCCATCCCTGGCTGTAGCAGCAGTGTGGGGCCTTCATTCAAAAAAATTCACCAAGTCTTTGAGTATTTATTCTTATGAAAGCTTTTTCGACATGTACATTACTGTTCAGCATTTGGGGGTCAGTCTGAATGTTTTGTTTTTGAAAGAGAATTGAATAAAGACAATTAATGAGACAGTGAATAGTTTCACATTGTTACATAGGCCCAGTTTGCTAATACCCATTGGGTATTAGATGTGTTTTCATCAACTGGTCACTAGTAGTGGATGATGCTAAAAACGTGTGTAAATGGAGGTCTAAAATATTTTGAGCTTGTCTATTTTTGACCTACTCCAAAGGTTGTTGAAATGCATTTAGACAGATTTGGTGGAATGTGTTTGAACAGCTACTAAAAGCCATTTCCTCTCCATTTGCTGATTGTACATATGGTTGCTATAAAGTTCATAATTTGCTGCATTGTAGCAAAATGCATGGATTATGATCATTTTTTTACTTGACACCTAAAATCCTTTTGATTCACGCTCTTACTTGCATAAAATTTGTCGTTTATATGCATGTGTATATATATATATATATATATATATATATATATATATATATATATATATATATATATATATGTATGTATGTATGTATGTATGTATGTATATATGTATGTATGTATGTATGTATGTATATTTTAGAAACTGTAATATTTGAACTGTATTATTGCATAAATACATATCAATGTTCATACGTTTTCAAAATATTTTAAAAAATCTAAATATCAAAAACTTTCAAGGATTTAAGATTATGATGACCGTTTAACACGTCATGAACACGGAAAAGGTCCATAGACTTTCAGAAACATGCAAAATCACACTGACCCTAAATATTTGAGCAGTATCGCATGTAAAAATGCATATTTAAGATTCTGTTAGCAACATAGATTGTTTATGTTGTTTGTTTGCACACCACACACACCCACCTGCGAGTCCATAACACGGAGCGCCTGTGGTTAGTTTCAGCCAATCCCAGCTCTCAGATTAGGATTTTAAACAATGTTTTTTGGATCACTTGCAATCGCAGGAGCAGATGTCAGAGGGAAGCAAGGTACGTTGACGTCCAGTTGGAGTTTCTTTAATTAACAAATATAAACTGCCCTTCAGTTAATAATATGTATAACCTGTGCATGGGAGAGCAGCTGAATAGAATGGAGCTTTTGCCTTCAGATTTTAAATTAAAGTAGATTTCTATGTTATTTTTAACCAAGATGTTATCATTATGCACATAATGGTGTCTAAAGCAAACCTGGCATTAACAAGCTTTATATCGCTTCACTGCTTTTCTGTGCGAGGGTTTTGTCGTCTTTTTGCCACTGAATGCTCATTATTAGTGATTTCTCTCTTCTCTAGCCATCTCTGCCTTCTGAAGCTCTTTTTCCAGATGTGCGTATGCTTCACACATATTAATCTTACATGTTTTCAAATCAAAATGTAGTTTACTTTGCAAGGTTTTGTCAATGTCAAGATCAGTTCAATGTCAACCTGTTAGACCTGTGTTTGCCAATATAACAAGCCATTTACTAGGGGCAAGACCAGTGTCAGAAGTGAAGTTTTTCATTCAAGGATAATATTTGCACATGAATATTTCTACATTTGAATTTGTAAGGTGTTTACTTCATTAACAGACATTCTTAATCTGGTCTAAATCTGTTACCTGCAAAATTACATTATATTTATATATATATTTATGAAAAATAAGAAAGCCTACAATAACTATATATTTTTCAATCCTTCTTGGACTGCTTTTGCCCCTTTTTAAGGATAAGAGTAAAAGATTTTAACTTTTTAACGTAAAACTTTGTTCAAAGCCTGCAGATTTTGTATTGTATCCAGAACAGTGAATGTGAATGGTGTGTGTTGGTGTGTTTTGAGGTGTGTGCTGTAGATTGATAATAATTTAGGAGTAGGGATGCACCGATCCCGATACCATACTAATCCTATTTTGCACGTGCACTATATTCTGTTTAATTTATAAGCCAACAAAAGCCATGAACATAGCCTATTATAAGGGCCTAGATAGTTGTCATGTTGGATTACTATATCCCAAATCTTCTGAAGTCATTCTATAGTTTAATGTGAAGCACAGATGAATATTCAAGTGGTTAAATTTATGTTCAATTCAGCGCTTCCCTTCAGCTCAAAGTTTTTGTAAGACTATTTGTTATTGTTAATATAAGTAATCAGTGGAGAAATGCATTTGGTTTTGCATTAAATGAGTTCGTTTTGACTTGCAACAAGGAGTTCATTGCTGTTTCTAAATCATGTTGTGCTATGTCTGTTAGATCAGAAGATCGCATTCAAAACACTGGAGTAGAGAGGGTTATTACCTGCTTTTCACACACACAAAGTACCTACCTGAAATTTTATATTAGAAAAGGCTCAATAATACATTAGACAGATCCTCAACGCACTGATTTCTTCCCTTTGTGCTGCTAAGTTTTGAAAGTGTCCACAGATACCGGAGGGCTGCACGCTGTGTCTCAGTGATGCATCAAGCACTTCATTCACACACCGGCTGCGCAGATGCGCTGTGCGACGCTCCGTAAAATTTTTCTGTAATATTAAAAGTTTCTGTGACTGAGTTTATTCTTCCAAGGGGAATACTTTCAGTGCTGTGAATAGTTTGTAAAGCCTGGTTCATTGTGGACAGAGTAGTTGATTAAATTAATAAAAGTGAAACTGATGGCGCAATATGGATTGTCATTAACAGAAAGTTATTTAGTCTAATGTAGGCTCCTCTGAAACTGTGAATATTTATATTAATATTTAACAGACCATTTTGTATTTTGATTAGGGTCAAAAGAGGTAGCCTATTACAGATTTCAAAGAAAAATCTTAATATTAAAAAAGGAAACATAAGCTGGACCACAACAGATCAATGTCATAACGAATGCTCAAATAATGTAGCCTTGTTTACAGCAAGCATAATGTTTTTAGTTAGATTGTGCCGTCTGTCAAATACAGTAGGCCTATAGGTCATTTTTTTTACTAAACAAGATCTATTATTTGAGTTTAGCACAACTATAGAAACTATGAAAAAAAAAATGGCACAGTATCGGGATCGGATCTATATCGGACATTACTCCGAATTTTGGTATTGGGATCGGTTCCACAAAATGGTATCAGTGCATCCCTATTAAGGAGATAGCATTAACAATTGGTGAATGTGATTGTGGCATGTGAGAATGTGATTGCTCACCATTTCCTTCAAAGAACCTCATAATTGAGGTTTGATTTAAATGGCCGCTTGTGTAAAAGTCAATGATGGTGTTATCTTTGTTTTAAAGCTGTTGCATAGCTAATCCAAGTTTAACTTACCTAAGTTTCAAGTAATTCCTATGTAAAGCATGTGTGGCTCATATGCATCTAATTTGAATTGTAAAAACATGGTAAAAGCAGCCATTTGAATTGAACCATAATGCAAAAATGTACATGCTTATGTTTCTCTCCTATTACCAATTACTAAACATTATACACTTGTGTTCTTTAAATAATAATAAAGTTAGTTTGATTCTTTATTATTACTAATGAGTGGGTTTTGGAAAATTCAGAAAAAAGCACTAATCATATAAGAGCACCCCTCATACTCTGTGTTTTCTCATCTTCAGCAATTCGACATTTTACACAATAAAAAAGAGAAAGAAATCAGAGTAAGAGAGCTGTTCTTAAAACTGTTTCATAAGGTTTTATTTGCAGGTTATGAAAGGGAAAATGTTCCTGGATCAGTGGTATTGTTCCTGGCCCAGGTGGGCGGGGATGTGCATTACTGTACTGTGTGTGTTTCAGGAATGGGAGGCAGAAAGTCACGATTGGTACTGCTTTGAGTGTCACCTTCCTGGAGACGTGATGGAGTGTGACGGCTGTTTCCGTGTTTACCACCTACGGTGTGTGTCAGAAGACCACCGGCCACGGGACACGACCTCCCACTGGCAGTGTGGGATCTGCAGGGTGAGTGTAGAGGCACTTATTGAAAACCTATAAGATTTGGGTAATGCTGTTAAACCCATCTTTGCCTTATTAATGGACCAAATTTTATGTTGTGGTGCTTGGCAGCAATTATTATGAATGTAGGTAGGAAAATAACCACATTACTTGTTATTTGGTGAAAGTATTTCGTATCAGTTTTGTTGTAATAACTAACTTTTTTGTTATTTTTTTCTTTCTTTTATATTATTCTTGCTTCATTTTTGATAATATTATGGTCTTTATGGATAATTCTTTCTACCGTTATACATGTCGTGCCGTTTTGTTTTGTTGTTTATTTTTTTTAAGATTTATTTTTGGCCTTTTTGCTTTTATTTGATAGGACAGTATTTAAACAGGAAACGAATTTGGAGAGAGAGTGGGGGGTAGGGTAGGGAAATGTCCTCGAGCTGGGATTCGAACTCGGGACGCCCTGATGTGCTACTGCACCGTATGTCGTTGCGCTAACCACTAGGTTATTGCGCAGACTATGTTGTGCAGTTTTACATGCACACACATGGCTATACCTACTGTCTTTTATCTTTTTTTTTTGTCTGTTATTTGTTTTTCTCAGTTTTCCATGTCATGTAATTTGTGAATCTCTTTACATAATAATAACAAAACTATAATTGTATGTAATCTAGATTAAAGGTGCAATAGGAGATTGTTCAGGAACTATTTTTGTTATGCTAGTTGAAAGTCTCTTCACATCCTGATAGAAATCATTCAATTAAGTGGTCCAAATGTGTTTATATGTTTATCCAATCAAAATGTAAAGTCTGAATATTACAATTGGCTGTCCTACGTGCCTGTCAAAATATGTAATTGCATACCTCTGCAGAAAACATTACGTCATCGGTGCATTCAGACAGGGAATGGCAGCCAAACATCGACAGCCTACCTTCTTTTAGGTAGTTGGTATTGTAATTAATTACTATATGTAATATGAAGTTTTCTCTTTCGTGAATGTTATGTGATGTATTATCCGCTTGTTAAGTTGTGACGTGATGTATGAAATACTGTTTCTAGGTCCAAGCCGGTACTCGTTTGAACTGAGAAAATATTTGTTTAGCACGACTGTTTAGTCATGTCACACAATCAAGCAAATTTTATATAATATCACAGTGTACACAACAGTCTCTGGACTGGCTGCATCAAACATCAATATTTTAACAATTTATAAAAAATAGGATATCACTATATACATATACAGTTAAATTCAGAATTATTAGCCCCCCTTTGAATTTTTTTTTCTTTATTAAATATTTCCCAAATGATGTTTAACAGAGCAAGGAAATTTTCACAGTATGTCTGATAATATTTTAATATTTAGAACAAACCATCGTTATACAATGACTTGCCTAATTATCCTAACCTGTCTAGTTAACCTAATTAGCCTAGTTAAGCCTTTAAATGTCAGTTTAAGCTGTATAGAAGTGTCTTGAATAATATCTAGTAAAATATTTTGTACTGTCATCATGGCAAAGATAAAATAAATCAGTTATTAGAAATGAGCTATTAAATCTATGATGTTTAGAAATGTGTTGGAAAAAAAATCTCTCCGTTAAACAGAAATTGGGGAAAAAAATAAACAGGGGGTCTAATTCAGGGGGCTAATAACTCTGACTTTTATATATATATATATATATATATATATATATATATATATATATATATATATATTAATAGTGATGGTGATTTTTCAAAAGTAATACATTGCTATGTAAACATTTATTATTGGTCTGGTGCACGTTTCAGGAGATGTGGTTTTAACATTAGAGTTTTCCAAGATCTCCTATAGTACCTTATATTAGATTCATTATAATACGTTTTTAACATGCGTACAATAAGCTAGAGAAAATCATATGCTAATAAATAGTTACTTTTTATAGTAGACGTATATTATTCACAATGGCAGCAAATCAGTTAATTGATGAATCCTAATTATTTTTCTCCTCATTTTCCACAAAATTAATTCGTAGTCCATGAAATGAATCATTTCAGTCCATGAAATTGGTGGGAAACACATTTCTCAATTATAGAGAATATGTCAATCGAAGTGCTGGGATTTTGGTCAGTCCTCTTTGATTTAATATTTACTTTAAGTGCCCCAAAAATATCCACGTTTTCATTAAAAAATAAAAACATTTAAAGGTTCAGTGAAAATAAAAGTTTTTTTAGATGTTAGTATCAGCATGTTAGTCTTCAAGGATATCTATAAGCTACAAAACAATGACGAAATTTGCATTTAGAAGATATACAGTCTCTGCAGGTTCTGTTTACTAAGGCAGACAGCATTCACACACGTCCTCTCTCTAATTAGGTTAACTAGGTAGGATAGTGTAATTAGGCAAGTTATTATATAATGATGGTTTGTTCTGTACACCATCGAAAAAAAAAATTAGATTAAAGGGGCTAATAATTTTGACCCAAAAATGGATGTAAAAAATTAAAACTGCGTTTATTCTAGGCGAAATAAGACTTTCTCTAGAAGAAAAAAATATTATCAGACATGCTGTGAAAGTTTCCTTGCTCTGCTAAACATCATTTGGGAAATATAAAAAAATAATAATAATTAAAAGGGGGGCTAATAATTCTGACTTCAACTGTAAATCAACGTGAAGACTTGTACGACCGCCTTGATGCTTCTCTCCTGACTGTGAAAATATAATTGGCTGAATCGTAGAAATAGCAGAATTAAGATTGTGTGTAGGGTCGAATCGAGATCGCAGTCTTTTTTCGTTTCATAGTGCAGCCCTACCAAATATCATAGAATAGCTTCGTGTCATGCTGACGATGGAAGGTCAAACAACTACTCACCCATATGAAATCCTCAGGAATATAAACTGAAGAATTTCACAAACATGCTTTTAATTTGTTCGTTTGAAACCTCAAACCATTGTGAGAGTAATTTACTGCAGATGATGTGGTTAATGATGAGTCATTTGCTTTTTGTGGTGATATTTACTAACAGGGCAGTAAAAGGAAGAATTTGAACAAACAGGAAATGACAACATACCTGAAGTTCATTCTTGGACGCATGAAGGAAAGGGTGCGTTTCACGCTTTTACTTCACACTTAATCATTTGTGTATTTTCTGTTGAAATAAAAAAAGGTGAAACAGATTTAGATGTCATCTTCTGATCTGATCTTTAAGGCTGTGGACCTGCACAAGAGAGGCAAAGAGTCAAAGCAGCCCATATACAAAAGACTGATCCACACACCTCTGGATGTGGAAAACATACAAGAGGTAAAAACGAATTGGAAATATAAAGATCTCCCAGCAGTTTTGGCATGTTCTTATGTTTATTTTTCTCTACAGAACATCTCAGATGGGAAGTACAAGAGCTTTGAGGAGTTCAGGGCTGATGCTCAACTTATAGTTCACAACACCGCCATTCTACACGGAGGTGAGGTGTATAAACTGATGTGATTTATAAATAAAACATTGTGTGGAGCAGTGTGTCAACCGTTTCCTCATTCTCTGTCAACAGTCAACAGCGATCAGACTGAAATTGCAAGACTTCTCTATAACGACACATGCCATGAGGTCAGAAAGAGCAAACACTTGTTGAATGCTTTTCCTTCTAGATTTATGTTAATATATAAATTATTTGTTTCAGCTGAATGAGTTAATGCTGTGCAGAACCTGCTTTTATCTCTCAAATGCGCGACCTGACAATTGGTTCTGCTACCCATGTGTAAGCACAGATCCAGACACTTATTCCTTCACATCTACGCCTGTTGTTTTGCATTTGCCAGTCTGAAAAAAGGTTTGTCTGTGTTCAGTCTCCGAATCATGAACTGGTGTGGGCCAGGATGAAGGGCTTTGGTTATTGGCCTGCCAAGGTGATGCAGAGGGAGGGCAACCAGGTGGATGTCCGGTTTTTTGGTCACCAGCACCAAAGGTGAGCCTAGGGTTACATTAGGGTGATCGACAATATGTGGTTTAGGGTATGTTCGAATGAAATCATTTGTCCTATAACTCAGTGCGGTTCATGTGAGTAAGTTCGAAAGCTGCAGTCTGAAATCTGAACTCATTATAACAAGGTCAAGCACACACAGTATTGCTTTGGCTGTTTTGCCTAGAGTAATGATGGCTCAAAAGCCTTATCAAAAGCTAAACAAGATTAATGACAGAGCTAGAGCTGGGTGATGTCGAATATTCACAATATATT
Organism: Danio aesculapii; assembly: GCF_903798145.1. Lineage (NCBI taxonomy): Eukaryota > Metazoa > Chordata > Actinopteri > Cypriniformes > Danionidae > Danio > Danio aesculapii. Next base: position 14,518,902 of record NC_079458.1, read on the forward strand.
AATTAATATATTTCAATTAATCGAAAGGAAACCAAAATTTATAACCTATAACTAATGCAATTTCCCCATGTCGGTCATTTAAAAAAAAATTTATTCTGTTGATATTTATGTAACGTCAATATGAGAAATCTTTTTACAAAATTTGTGACAATACCATGTATGGATGAGAGGAGGGGGGTGTTTATTGTAATTTTTTTTAATTGTTGTTATTATTATTCTTTTGCTTATTGTTAAACAAATGTCCTGATACTCTATGTATTCTTATATTCTACGTAATTTTATGTATATTTCCAATTCACGTATTTTGTGCGTATATATATATATATATATATATATATATATATATATATATATATATATATATATATATATATATATATATATATATATATATATATATATATATATATATATATATATATATATATATATATATATATACATACATATATATATACATATATACATATATACATAAATTTATTTTTATTTATTTTTTTTTTTTCCAATTTTTGTTTAACGGAGAGATTTTTTTTCAACACATTTCTAAACATAATAGTTTTAATAACTGATTTCTTTTATCTTTGCCATGATGACAGTAAATAATATTTGACTAGATATTTTTCAAGACACTTCTATTCAGCTTAAAGTGACATTTAAAGGCTTAACTAGGCTAATTAGGTTAACTAGGCAGGTTAGAGTAATTAGGCAAGTCATTGTACACGGATGGTTTGTTCTGTAGACAATTGAAAAAATATAGCTTAAAGGGGCTAATCATTTTGACCTTAAAAAATTAAAAACTGCTTTTATTCTAGCCGAAGTAAAACAAATAAGACATTCTTCATAAGAAATTCGGGCGGGCTAATAATTCTGACTTCAACTGTGTATATTTATATATACATTTTTAATAGTATGTCTTAAAAACATACTACCGCAAACTGAGCTAAGAACTTGTTTATTTACATTAAAACTGAAATGTTACTTTTTCATATGATATCTGTATTTCAACTTAAAGTATTCAACAAATAACAATAAGTTGTTTGTTTCCTTCAAATATTATAATATCACAAAGAATATGTGCTTTTATTAGAAAGATGTCTCGCCTATAATAGTTAAGTACATTTACAGTACAAATGATAACATGAACTATTGGTTGGGAAGGAGTGGAAATAATGAGTAATTACAGTAAAAATAAAATAATCATTCAATAATTGAAATCGATGCAAAGTGTAATTTTGCCCAGCAGTACACTATTTTGATACAAATTTTACCACCAACCATCTTGCTGAAAATTAATCAATAAGATGATCATTTTAGCTTAAATTAATTACTAAATTAATTACTAAATTAATCTTTAGATTAGTATTCCAATTGCTCCTTCTCTTTGACAGTAATTATGATGGTTTATTAGAACTAGTAAGTGAACAAATCAATTTAAGGGAAGAGTATGTAGTCTGTGTAAACATTCAAAAATGTTCAGAGAAGTCTCCATGTGACATGTTTTATATTAAAATGTTTTCAGTTTTTGGTGGTTTTGCACTTATTAGCATAGGACGATATTTAGACAGGAAGTTGGAGAGAGAGGATGGGATTAGAAAAGGTCTGTATCCCTGGATTGGAACTCTAGACATTAGAGACGCTATATGCCAATGAGGCTATCAAGTTAGAATTACTTGTTAAGATCTTAAATTCTTAGTTTTAGATGACTGTTTGAAATGTTACTTAAACATCTTATTTACGCAGTAGGTGACGACTGTACATATGCTGTTAGAGGTCAAAAGCTTGTGAAGTTATTGTATTTCCCAACTCTACTGAGTTTTGACTCGCCTTAATTGTAGACCTGGACCTAAACCCTAATATGAGCAAACTAGCAAGCTTGTGTCTGTTTTGCTGTAGGGCATGGATTCCTTCTGACAACATCCAGGAGATCACGGTCAGTGTGCAGCAGCTGCAGGTGAAGCGTAGCTCGGGCTGGAAAAAGGCCTGTGATGAGCTAGAACTCCACCAGCGCTTCGTGAGGGAGGGCAGGAGCTGGAAAGGCAAACCGGAAGAGAAGCACGACAGGTCGGAGAGGCACGAAAGGCAGGAAGAACGACAGGAAGAAGCCGAATCAAGCATCTCGTCCACATCCAATGAGCAGGTGAGCACTTTTCTGCTGCATGGAAAATGTCAGCGTTCACCTTTCAAGGCTTTATTGAACACCTTCTGAATTTTGCAACAGTCAAGAGTCAACCAAGAGCCGAAGGCTAAAAAGAGCCGTCGTTCCCAAGTCGCCGAGCCCAAAGAAGAGGTTTGTAACACATAATTTGTTGTTAAATTATCTTATTTGTTGAGTTCACATCACCTTTAGGGTTTACATCTGCTCACTTCATGTGTTCTCTTTGATCAGAATGCTATCTGATTTATGTAAATAGTTCTGTTTACATTTGGCCACACAAATGTGCCTCTGCTCAACGGATACGATTCTGATCTTCAAATCCAGAACTATATGCAAATTCAACTAGGTTATGGTGACTAAAGCATCACATACACCATATTTTATTTAATAAACGTAATTCATCTTAATCAGCATACAAATGATTGTATATATCGGCTACAGGAGGCTTTGTACTTCACTCATTGCCAAACATTTTCTGTGGTTGTCAATGGTAGTGTAATGTAGCGAGACTATGAGCGGACATTTTGCGGTCAGCGCTGAGCGTTCGGCGTTTTTTCAGCCGTTCCAAGTCAAAATGTGCAGCACCCATCAGTGTCACTTTTGAACTAGCCGTCCAATCACTGTGGAGGAGAGACTGGACAATGCCACTCAAATGTCAACAAATAATCTGCTAAATGCTGTGTCACAGTTCGCATACTTAAACTACGTTCTAAAAATGTACTATTGTGAAGAAAAGTGCATAACAGAAGAGTATGCAAGCTTTGGGACATACTACTACTTCATTAACGGACCGTTATGTCGCGTAGTTACGCCCTGTCAATCATCTCGACACATCTACATTTCTTTCATCGATTCAGCAGCAGGTTAATCAGCCATTCATGAATCTTTCATGCAGAGGTGTTTAGCTAATTATGCAGAATTTAGAAGTTAATGTCCAGACATGTCTTTATATAAGTTGATATTGTTGTTGCAGATTAAATATAATACGAAAAAACATGATTTCAATATTTTCCCATTGGCTAGATATTAAAAGTCATTCAAACTAATTTACCAAAGCCTTTCTACTTGACTGTTGGTCTCGCACATCAGCCATGTTTGTAGTTTGTTTACTCTCTTTCTGAGTTTTGTAGTTCTAATCGAATTCATGTCCAAGATGCAATGTGATGTAAGCAATATTAGCGGTTCGAGTACATGGTTCTACATTTTGAAACGGAAATAGTAGCCCATCCAGGAACCTTTGGTATACTCTTTTCAACATGTTCTATTTTCAAATACTATTTAGGATGGTGGGCATGCAAATTGGGACACAGTAAAAGATTTTCAACTTGTAACGGTACAACGGGGATACTGTTTAATAGCAACTGACTGAAACAAATGCTACTTTGCAAAGTCTTACAGCTGAGCATTTCTAGAACATTGCTCACATTTCTGCAGCACAAAAATGCTTCAGTGGTCATGCAGTCTTAGGGGCTGATCACACAGAATGTGCTTTTACGTTTTAAAAACGCGAGGTGCAGCACACTGCCTTTTTTTGTTGACAAGAAAAAGTTAAGTGCGGTGTGCTTTTTATGTTGCTAGGCAGTGACTAAATCAGTTGCATATTGTGTGGGTTGTTGCTAGATCGGATATGGATGCGGCCGGAAGTCAACGAGAATTATTTATATAATTTATGAAATTTCCCATTTATTGTATTTCATTAACGTCTACCCCAACCCTAAACCCAACCGTCACAGTAATGCAGCAGGTGGTTAAAACGCGAGGTGCATAAACGGCATGCAAAACACCCATGGCCGTTAGTAGATCATTTAAAAATGATGCCTCTTAACGAAAAAAGCGCGTTCGGTGTGATCGGCCCGTTAGTGTCTATTTATGTTGTACATATATGTGCAAGACATCATTCAAAACTGTAAAGAGTTTACATTTAATTTGCGTATAACCATATTTCCAAAAAACTCTAAACAAACGAAACAGCATATTTTGCTATTATTTTACCTCTCCGTTAACAGAGACAGGCCACAGGTCTGTGACACATCTCTGCTTTTAATGCTGCCATTCCATATTATTTTTTCAATTCTGATTTGATCATTTAATGATTAATGACTGGTCAAAAATAGAATGAAACGAAACAAACGTTGTTTGCAATGCTTGTTGCATTAGTGAGATTACAGTTGAAGTCAAAATTATTAGCTCTGCGTGAATTTTCCCCCCCTAAATATTTCCTGTATGATGTTTAACAGAGCAAGGAAATTTTCACAGTATTTCCTATAATATTTTTTCTTCTAGAGAAAGTCTTGATTGTTTTATTTCAGCTAGAATAAAATCTTTTTTTTAAAAAAAAAAAACATTTTAAGGTTGTTATTATTATCCCCCTTATGCAATATAGTTTTTTCAATTGTCTACAGAACGAACTACCATTATACAGTGACTTGCCTAATTAACCTAGTTAAACCCCTTTGAGCAGAATACTAGTGTCTTGAACTGTCATCATGGCAAAAATAAAAGAAATCAGTTATTAGAAATTAGTTATTAAAACAATTATTTTTAGAAATATGGTTAAAAATAACAAATATTGGGAAAAAAATATACAGGGGGGCTAAGAATTCAGGAGGGCTAATAATTCTGACTTCAACTCAATATCTAACTATGTGATAAAGCCCAAAACATGCTTATCACATTTATTTTTTTACATTTTGGGTGGAGTAAAATTTACATATGCGGTTTCAACAACCATTTAGACATGTCCACTTTCATCTCGAATGCATTTCAGAGGCTCATTTACATGGCCATTTCACGATCTGATAGCTATCCGATCAGAAAAAAATGTATAAAGTGACCAGGTGTAAACAGCCCCTTACACTCTCCTCCTGTATTATCAGCAGCCTGAGCCCGAGATGGAAGCAGTCAGTTCTAGTCAAGAGATTCCAACAGCTGTTCCACATCAGCCGGAGCGTATGTCCGTCTCCACACAGACCAAAAAGTCTAGCTCCCCTTCGTCCTCTTCCTCTCCGGCCCCTCGCATGACACACAAAGGCACACAGACAGTCAATGAAGGCAACTGCCAAAACATGTGCCACGACAAATACTCCAAGATCTTCAGCGACGTTAAAGAAATGATGAAGGCGGAGAACAAACGGGAGACCGAACGAGTCCTGAAAGAGGCTCTGGACAAGGTGAGAAATGTTTTTTTTTTTTGGACCTACATTTGGCTCCCTCTTGTGGCCAGATTTTTTTTGATGAAACCCTCCTCATTGATGGAAATGGGTGAAACAATAGCTGCAAACTCAGCAGTGTGGTCGTCCTTACAGCTGCGAGGGGAGATGGAGGAAGAGAAAAGGCAGGCGGTGAACAAAGCGGTGTCCAGCACGCAGGCCGAGATGGACAGAAAGTGCAAACAGGTGAAGGAGAAGTGCAAAGAGGAGCTCATGGAGGAGATGAAGAAGATGGTGTCTCAGCATAAACAACTTCTTTCACAGACCAAGAAGAAGCAGTGGGTGAGTGGACCTTTATTGCTGATACAAACTTGGTAGACACCAAAAAAAAAAGATTTAAATGAAAATTAATCTTAAAAACATGTCAACGTAATCTAAAACAAATCAGTCATTAATTTTTATAAATTTAAGGAGTATTCCAGTATAATCATATACAATTTACTCAGTTTGTATTGCTCCTTTTAGATTCTCACCTACAGGGACCTTGAAGGGACGTGATGGTGGGGGGAAATGGGTAGAAGAAAAAAAAAAACAGAGTGATAAGAAAATATATTTGTGTTCCTCTGTTGTTCCACAACAGGGTTTCTACAGGTTTCATCAAGTCAAATTTAAGAAAATTTAGAATGAAAATGTAGACTTAAACAAGGCTAAACGCTAAAGATTTTTTCTAATGGCCCAGTTAAAACATTCAAAAAATATTTATAACGAATTTTGGGAAGATAATTAAGGAAGATAATTAAACCATATGTTTATATATAGAAATATAAATATAGTTGGTAAATAGAGTTCATAAAGAAGAGTTAATAAATAAACTTTTGGTAAAACGTTTAAGGTGATGGAATGTTAGTGATTGAATTGGTGTTGGTCAGATTGGGTAGCTTTCATCAGCAATCATTTGTGTCTTTGTACAGTTTTACAGCCAACTGTGTGCTAGTTTCAAGTGCCGAGCTTGTACACGGAAACTAATAACCACGCACACTGAATTAACTTTGACTGAGGCACCGGATGTGCCGCTCGAAGCCGTGACACGGCACACCAGACACTCTCTGTGGCGCGGCAGAAACAGGAAGTGTCCCGAATCGTCGCGCCACGCATTTTTGAATTCTAAACATAGGTTTCATCAGGGTACACACAACAGCGCTTCAAGTCTGCAGCGGTCCGCGGCGCCCAGCTGTCGACTTGAGTGTACCCTGATAGAAACCTATGTTTAGAATTCTAAAACGCATGCTGGTTAAGATCACAGGGAGCTTCTGGGATTGCGAGAAATGCAAATGGATGACGTATAAGGTAGACTCAATGAGAAGTACACATGTTTGCAAACCTACCTAAAGATACAACCAATAATTCCGATTAGAGCGATAATGTGGAGAATATTGATCTTGTGTTGAGCACAATGAGCCTTGCATCTAAAAATAGAGCAAGGGTGTTCCTTTAGTGATATTGCTTATGAGGGTCTATACACCATTCATGCACATATATCTGTCCAAACAGCTTGAAAAGTAGATTTTTTACCATAGGTGCCCTTTAACTTTTTAAGGCCTAAAATTTCGATTTTGAAATTTAAGACATTTTAACACTTTTTAAGACCCTGCGGAAACCCTGCACAAACACTTCCTGTTCACTTCATACATGTCTACCCTCCCGTTTTTGCCGGGATTCTCTCGTATTTTACCATTTTATCCCGCTATCATTAAGTATTTTCCCATATTTCACCCGTATTTTAATCTTGAAAGCACGCTGAACTAAATATCAACAAGTCTGCATTCACTTTCTTTCCATTAAAGCTGTGCGTCAATCATCGCCCTTCATATGCAACCTCTGAATAAGCGAATGCATCTATAAGCGCTCATTGACTGACGTGCTCCGTATGAAAAACTGATCCCTGATCAGCTTCTGTACACACCATTTAAAGAGGGAGCTAAAGTGCAGGACACTTTAGGATTGGGGTGTGTGTTTAAACAGACAAATACACTTAATCATATGTAAACGTGTCCATCCTGCGTGTTTTATTTTAAACACAACAAATTTTCTCTTAAATGAGCACAAACACTTACTAAAGTAATCAAATGCTTTCATTATAGATCAGTGCATTCTAACAGAGACACCTCTATTATCAAACTAAAAACGAGATTCATTTGCTGCTCCTCACTTGTTTGATAACAGAGGTGTCACTTTAAATGGTGTGTACAGAAGCTGATCTGGAATCAGTTTATCATACAGAGCTCATCTGTCAGTCAGCACTTATACATGCATTCACTGATTCAGAGGTTGCATACAAAGGGTGACGATTGACGCACAAGTTTTAATGGAAAGAAAGTAAATGCAGACATTTTTATATGAATTTCAACATGCAGAGAAATATGGGAAAATACTTAATGATTGGATGATAGCGGGATAGAATGGTAAAATACGGGAGAATACTGGCAAAAACAGGATGGTTGACATGTATGAAGTGAACAGGAAGTGTTTGTGGAACAACAGTTTTGCGAGGGAACGCAAAATCTTAAAAATATATATATTTTCCTATCACTCAGTTTTTTTTCACTTATCCATTTGTTTCCTCTCACTCAGTTTGCTTTTTTTCTTCCACCCATTTTTTTTCCCACCATCACGTGCCTTCTGGGTCTCCGTACTCACCAAACGTCAGTACCAGAAGTTTATTCTTATGAATATGCACCACAATGTTTATTTATGTTAATCAACTGGAAATATTTGAAAATATGTTGGTTTCATAAATTTGAACTCTATTTGATAGTTATGAGCTGATTATACACTGAATAAAATGTCTCATTCTTTTCAAATTCTTACTAAATTGAAATTTCTCTTTAGTATTAAAAGATATTGGTGACACTTTATAATAACTACACATCATGAACCATTTATTAAGCAATAGCATATAGTTAATTCAATATCTGTTAAGCACTGACTCTATATTAATAAACGTTAGTAAGCAGTTTATAACTGCAGCTACAAATGGTCTATTCTTGACTTATAAGTCCATTTATAATGTGCTTAATAATTGTGTTTTCATACTTTGATAAATTTTTTATTACTAAATTATTGCATTATTTACAAACCACTATTTTAGAAGTAGTTGGTGGGGTTTTAAGATCATTCATAATGCGTAAGTAAATGATTAAATGTAAGTAAATGATTAATAAATTATTCAAATTCACATTCATAATTTTTATTATTCTATATATTAATTATAGGCATATATTAATAGTTAATTTGTATGTTAATAAATGCTTTATTAACTCAACTTCATCCAGTTTTGAGAGCTAAAGTGAGGACTATTTATGCTTTGTAAATCCCCTATACATGATAATTAAAGGCTCAGTTAAATTCTAAACAGGAAAGAACATAAATGACATTATTCATTTGGAGATACACAAATTAAACTGTATCCTATAAAAAATAAATCTTTGCAGCCTCATCTAAAATAAAATTCCTGTACAGTTTAAACATTGCTAAATAACATTGAAATGTTGCATCATATTATAGTTTTTTTTTTTTATCCAATTTTATGTTGTATTTTGACACTCCTGTTATTCTGTAATGTTTAAATTTGACAGAAACGTTATTTTTTAGATGGGATTGCAATGATTATTGTTAATTTAATACTAACCCTTTAATTGTCATTTATAAGGGATTTATGAAGCATAAATTGTCCTCGTTTTAGATTAGGTCACAAAACTGCATGAAGTTGAGTTAATGAAGCATTTACTAGCATACATAGTAACCATTACGGTATGCCTAAATACTAAGATATATAAACGTTGATATTAATAGATTATTAATAAATACATTAACCCTCAACTACTCTTAAATAACTGGTTTGTAAATAATGCAATACTTAATTTAGTAATGACAAATCATTCAGTCACAAAGTATGAAAGCACAATTATTAAGAACATTGCACATGCTTACAAGTCAAGAATAGAGCATTTGAGGCTGCAGTAATAAACTGCTTACTAATGTCAATTAATGTAGAGTTAATGCATAACATGTAGTGAATTCATTATATGCTAAAGCTTAATAAATGATTTATAGTGTGTAGTTATTATAGTGTTACCAAGATATTAGTTAACACTTTTGTTTTATAACCTTATGTTATACTGGATCCAACGCAAAACTCAAATGTTGAATGCATCATGAAGTCTAATTATTGCTAAAATAGTCTGCTGTTTGAGTCAGGTAAACTCTCATTCAGAATACAGCTCATGTAGCATCTCCTTCTCGAAGCCTTGTATTTAAACTCCATTATTTTTTTATATTTTATAAATGTATAAAATATTGTTTTACTTTTTTTGTTATTTTGTCCCCAGTAGACCTAATTTACACAGCATGTTGTTGTATATACCATCTATTTATAGCTTCTAGCAGTTGCTAGGAGATGAGAAATGGTTCTCCAGCTTATTACTCACCTGAACTACTGGGAAATGTTTCCGCTCCAAGGGCAGAAATAGGAAATGAAGAGCAATTACTGAGTCAATAACTGTGATTGGCGGTCGTGTTGTTGTTCTGTCGATGAACAAAACGGGATTATTTGGCAACTCTGAATATTTCACGCAATAAATTAAGAAACTTTCAGAACCAGAGCATTTAGTGAAGCTCTGAAAGATTACCTTGTGTTTAGGTAATCATGGTTTTGTTCAGTAGGAGGTATTCCTGCATCCGTTTGTTTGTGCTGAAACATTTATACGTTTTTGAACGGCATTTACAGGCGATATTTAGCACCATGTTTATAACATATTGCTAAGTAAACACTCGAGCGAAAAAAAACACGAGTGAATGAGAAATAAAGAGCGGCTATATGAAATTAAAAGTTATTAAAAGCGCAATATGATTCGAAAAATGAATTCAGCGCCCAGTACTTCTGACAGGAAGATTTACCCGCGCTCTCTTTGACAAGCGGCAAAAGGGCGCGCACAGAACTTCCGGTCAGTGGGCATCGCGAAGGAATACGCATAAAATCATGTTATAACAAGTCTTAACGGCTACTCGTGTAAACAAAGGCGGGAATGTCTTATAAAATATATAAACATTAGGCATACTGGTTGTAAGTTAACACACTGAATGTGTCAGTTAGGCGTTAAAGAGACATCAACATTACCATAGATATTTTAGCTTGATTAATCAATAACTTTCCAGAACTAAACACAAACATATCCAGACCAGAACTAAAACTAACCCCCGAACATATACAGAATATAACAATAACTAAATGCAAACATAACCAGATCTAAACCTGAATATATCCAGAACATAACTAGAACTAACCAGAAATAAACCTGAACATATCAGCAAACTGTCTCTATTTTTATAATTTAAATTAACAAATTTTAAAGTTAAACAACTGCTTGAAATAATTTTCTAAATGTAATATTAGTACACTGTACAACCCGATAAGTTAAGTCCAACTTTTTGAGGAAACTGGTTGCGGCAAACCATTTAAGTTTGGAAACAAAATAGTTTGAGTACTGTAAAGTTATAATGTATATATATACAGGGGCGTAGCAGACATTTTAAGCTGTATGAGATCCAAAAGTTTACATGCATATAATTATTACTCACCTGTCTCTAAATTTAATTTCATTAAGTCAAAGTAACTTTTTTAATTATAAAGTTAAACCAACTTATTTCATTTAGTGATTTTTCACTGTTGGGTTTTACAGTGTAGTTTTTCTGCTATCTGTTTTAGTTGTTTGTTTAGGGTTTAGCTTAAAAAAGCATGTACTGTTATTAAAATACTTCTTGAGGTAATAGTTTTGAGTCTTTTAGTCGTGTTTCTCAACCACATTCCTGGAGGACTACCAACACTGCATGTTTTGGATGTCTCCTTTGTTTGTGACACCCATTACAGGTCTTTCAGTCTGAATCAGGTATGTTTGGTTAGAGAGACATGTAAAATGTGCAAAACTGGTGTTCCTTCAGGAACGTGGTTGAGAAACACTGTTTTAGTCCATACACAGTATATTAGCTTTGAGATTTAAGAGATTTTAAATAGGCTTGTGTGTTCCAAAGCACTGACAAAATTCATATTTAACAGAAGAACACATACATATAGATTTTTTTTGTTTCTACTGGCAAAATAAACAGAAGATATGATGTCTCAACCTGCACTACAGGTGCTTTTCGTCCAATCAGACACCTACACAGGTGTCAAATCCAGTTCCTGGAGGGCCACACCTGTGCACAGTTTGATTCCAACCCTGCTTCAACACACTTACCTGTAGGTTTCAAACAAGCTTGAAGGCTTCCATTAGTTTGATTAGGTGAGTTTAATTAGGGTTAAAGCTAAACTGTGCAGAGCTGTGGCCCTCCAGGAGCTGTGCTCTAGAAGGACAACCTCCTTTCTACTACGCAAATGTGGAAGTGATCTAAACTGGTTAACCAAAGCTGTGGAAGTTCAGGAATACATTTAACTTGAGCTCTTGTAGGTGTTTTTGTGTCTAATTAATATCTTTATTTATTGTCCTTTTCAGTGTTATAACTGTGAAGAAGAGGCCATGTACCACTGCTGCTGGAACACATCATATTGCTCAATCAAATGCCAGCAGGAGCACTGGCACGCCGATCACAAACGTACCTGCCGCCGGAAGAGATGAGCTACAGCAGGACACGCCCCCTCCTCTTGACTCCACCCACCACGAGCCACGCTATTGGGTAGATTTTAACACTTCCCACCCTCCCCCTCTGCCCACGGATTCTTGATTTGTAGCCAGCATTTTAAACCCAGCTCCATAGAACACTTTTATCGGGGACGTTTTGCTGAGTTGCGATGAATGCTAACAGGGCAAGCCGGTGCGGGATTGCACAATCTTTGCGGAGGTTGATTTTAACGGTATCCTTTTTCTTTTCGCATATCCCTTTTTCTGTTTTACACTTTTATTTGCTGTACGACAGAAATCAGCCTTGCTCGCTTACAAGACAGACTAGCTGAAATGTGAAGTACTAGTTATCTTTTTCAACACAACTTAATCTGAAGCTATGTAGATATTTGACTTTTTTATACGAGCGAATAATGTCAGCCTCTTGCATTGAGATGGTGAAGTTGGTGCTTTTAAACTCAACGGTTGGTTTTTAATCAGTAGTTGTGATGTCTTTTTTTTTTTCTTTGGGGAACAGGGTTTGAAGATGGCAAGTTATGTCTGTCTGAATTATACAATCTTCCATTAATGATTATGCACATTTCATGGATACACCTTTTAATAGGCCTTTTCATCAGTAACGTAAAACTAAGTGATGTGCTAAATTTGGCTTCCATTTCTGTAGATTGCGTACTAAATCTTAAGCGTGAAGCGTGGAGAAATATCACCAGTCCTTTAAGGCAGAATGAAGGAAACCTGATGATTTTATATTGCAACGTTAAAATCAGACTTAAGATTGTACAGAGATCAGTGTAAAGTAAACAATCAGAAATTATCTCTATAGTGGTTTTATCACCGAGGATGACTTTTTGTGGCACTTTTTGAACTTAAAAATGATTTAAAATTCTCCTCAAGCCGCTCCAAACCTGATAGAAAGTGCTGCTCGATGAAAATTTCTGCACTTAGACACATTTTTATGGAAATAGAGCAGCTTGAACGCACTACTAAGATTCTCCTTTTGTGTTTTTCATCAAAAAAGCAGGTTTGGAATGACGATGAGGAGTAAATGGTGGAATCTGAATTTTGAGGTGGATTATTATACCTTTAAATAATGCAATAAGAAATTCTAAGTACAAATGAGGTAAGATCTATCTTAAGAGAGTTTTGTCTAAGCTGAAGGATTTAGGGGAATTTGAGGTTTTCGCACAGAACCATACTTTGCGCGCGCACCTGTGTTCTGTTTCTCTTAAGTTCTGGATGCGTCTCAAATCAAGTCTGATACATCCAAGTTTCTGTTTCTCTCTCGCTCCCTTCCCAACCTCACCGTTGCACTACATGTAAATAACTGTTTGCCGCTAACAGTGACTGATGACGTTTGCACGTTAGCATATGTACATTTCATGAACGCATCGACTGTGTATTTGATAAAGTCAGTCTGTAAAAGAAAAAAAAACAACAACAATATTTGTGATTTTAACGGTAATCTGTTCCATTCCAGTGTGCATGAAATCAGGTTGTGTGTACCTAATTTTAATCTTGCGTGTCATCGGTGATGCAGTATGTTTACTTTTTGGTTTTCTAGGGTAATCTGACACCACTTTGTAATGCCAAGTAACCCTTTTTCAAATGCAAATTTCATTTTTAACTTATATTTATGCGGACAGAATAATGACTACTGAGAATTTCTGACACCCAGAGAGAAGTGTGCTATACGAACATCTGTCTTACATGTGCATACGAGTTAAAATGTGGTGTAAACGTTTCCCTTTTCTTGCATTACATTATGTAACAGTACTATGTATAAATAAAACATATCAGCCGGTAATAGTTTGGCGCTTTTTGCTTTCTAAAAATGACAAGTTTACCAATCAAAGCACTTTATTGCACCATATTTTGTGAACGTAGGCCAAAGCAGGCTTCTATAAAAGTGTCATTTAATACTTTTAATCATGTGTACAAAACAGAATTTCAAACACACCTGCACCATACAAAATAAATTGTTTTTTTGTCTTTTTTTTTCGCTAACCAACAATATTTACATACACCATGCAGACTCTCTCACGTCCAGATTTCCAAAAAAAAAAAAAAGGGAGAAAAACTTCACAGGTTGAAAGTTTATGTGCACATTTTTTTCCTTTTTAAAATGGCCGCTTGTATGGGAATGGCAACACTAAAGCTTCCGAACAGCTTAAGACTTCTTCTTTCCTTCATATTATTAGAATTTTTTCTTTAAAAACAAAAGTCAAAATAAGCGAACATTGCATCATCACTCTCGGAATAAGTGTAAACTCAGTTCCCATACACAGTATTGACGTCTATGACACCGATTCTAAAAAATAAAACAAAAATCAGACCCCCGCATGGCCAAAGGGTGTGATATCTGCAGTAGATCTCCACGATTATCATCTGACGCCAATCATCAATCGCTGAGGCAGGATGCAGCAAAGAAAAAGAATCAAATCCTCAATATTCAGTTTCATCGTTAACGGATTTGATGGAAAAGGCGTTCGGTAAAACACGTCCTTTCTAATGCAGCTGGTAGAATGGAGAATGATGGCACGGCTCTCTTTATTATCTCTTTGCTTTTGTTTGTGCTATTATAGCCAGTCGGTCATGTTTTCATGCTTTGCCCATATTGCATGTGCCAACAATATGCCGGCGTTTATTTAGCATGTATTTCCCACATAATCCGATTAAAAACAAGAGCGTAATCCACGTCAGATGATAGGGGTTCAAGAGTAAATTGCGAGACATTAACGTAAATACTAAAGATTGATGCGTTATACGTGACAATATGAGCGGTAAAAAAAACGCACTTGTGTAAAGAGCCTGTGTCAATAAATAATGATAAAATCACACGTAATGATTAAAAAAACAAGTAAAAAAATCAAAATACGGTGTCGAAAAGCAAATGTAAACACAATTCCAGGCACATTTTTAGGGTTTGCTCTTGATAAGGGCGTTTTTTATTTTTTATAGTTCCGGCTACACACGTTTGACATCATCTTAAGAGTTTGTATTATTGGTATCGGGTAACGTTCGATTGGTCAGTTGATTCGCTCTACAACAGACACCATGCAAGTGGGAAGTACTGCATTAGAAATGTTTCATTGGTGATTCGTAGATCTTATTTTATATATATATATATTTTTCTTTTTTATATATATATTTGTATGTATATTTATATTTTTACATAGACTTGATGTGATACGACTCACTCAAGATGATACAATGTTTTAATATCAGCAATATTATTTAATGAGGAAAACATTTCCAAATGTCTTCGCTCACCGATTCTAAAAAGAGCAAAATAAATAAGAACTATTATCTGTACATAATTACACAATATCAACTGACTTTGTGTTCGCCTTCAGCTTTGTACAATGTTATTAAACATGGAGGAATCGAAAAAGCAGGGGACGTATTTTCGTTTTGTTTTTCGCTTCCTGCTATTCGAGGACATTTACAAAGGTTGAAAAAACAATTGCAGAAGGACGGCTGCGACGTACGTACCAAAGTCGTACCTTTTTTTTTTTTTTTAAATGAAGTGTCTGATATTAGCCTGCTTATTCTTTCAACAAGTTAACTCCAAATTGTCGGCAAACTTGGAAACTTAAAATGCACATTTTGCCACGGTATGCAGATATTTAAAAATACCCTTCGCTCGTGTAGGGCAGAGTAAAAACAAACGATGTCGCAACACCTCACGTGAAAACAAAGCGCGACGCACACAAGCAGAAGCAAAGGCGATTCTTCTTCCCATCGGGAGACTGAATCCTTTTGCCAATCGAGAGTTTCCATTTGGCTTTTTGTTGTAAAGTTTCTCCCAGTAAGTGTCCGTTCGCGGAAGGTCGCCCGACTGGTCGTGCGCAGTCGGCAAAGCACACGCACGCAAACATACACGCGTACACTCATGCTACATGTTATATGCCACATAGATTGGGTCCAGCTGGTCGGCCAGAAAGCCGTCCCGCAGGTGCATCCTTTGTTTCTCTCCACGAGAGTTAATGGGAATGACGCCGATGTCTACCACCACCACTACACCTACAATCAGATAATGCTCTTCCAGGACTGCATTGGTCACTAGAGGAACAAGGTCCAAAGCCTCTTGTTCTGAACCTTCCAGCTCCACCACCACCACCAGGAGATTGGTCCAGGGAAACACCGCACTGGAACACACAGAACATGTCTTATCATTGGGTCTTGTTACAACAAAAAGCGTCGAGATGTATTCATTTATTCATTCATTTTCCTTTGGTTAGTTTATCAGGGGTCACAATGGCAGAATGAACCGCCAACTACTTTGGTTTATGTTGAACAGATGCCCTTCTAGTAATGGGAAACACCCATACACTCTCACATTCACACACACACACTCATACACTATGGCCAATTTAAGTCATCCAGAGTCAAGATACAATTTTTGTGTAAAAAAAAGTATAATATTATTCATTCATTCATTTTATTTATTAATTAGGGGTCGTCACAGTGGAATGAACCGCCAACTTTTCCAGCATATGTTTTATGCAGCGGATGCCCTTGCAGCCGTAACCCATCACTGGGAAACACCCACACACTCACATACACTGATGATAAATTTGAAAATATGAAGTGTCCTGAGTCGTAGCTGGGCATCGTAGACAGCTGCTGACTCGCGTTGCTGGTGTGCGTAGCCTGATATAAACTTATGTTTACAACTGCGTGGCGAAGCACATCCAGTGTGCAACCCTCTTTACGATGGTCCTGCTGCGGGCAGTTACAACCCTTTTTGCATCCTTGTTGGAACTCTGCTTTCGATCGAAGATTTATGTTAATTTGGTAAGCTGAACGCATTCTGTACTGTACAGGAGACACAAAGGAGATTGATTGACTATGGTCTACAGCCAATCAGGACGCAGAACACTGTAAAAAAAAAAAATCCGCAAAACGGTAAGGCCCTGAAAGTTGAACTACGTTAAAGTGAGGGACCGCTGTAAATTTATTTTGACAACAATATAAAGATTCCTAGTGTTGGGTTGCAGCTGGAAGGGTATCCGCTGCGTAAAACATATGCTGGATAAGTTGGCGGTTCATTCTGCTGTGGCTACCCCAGATTAATAAAGGGATAAGGCTGAAAATGAATGAATGAACGATATAAAGAATATATTTTGCAGTAATGGTTTGCATCTGCAAGGGCATCTACTGCTTAAAACATATGCCAGAGTAGTTGGTGGTTCATTCTGTTGTGGTGTTCCCTGATAAATAAGGACTAAGCCTAAGGAAAATAAACGCATGGATGAATAAAGCGTATACATTTAGTTCTTAAATGATGAATAAATCCAAATTCTGAAATCTGTGCATCACCAAACCACACAGTGAAGTTTAGTTATAAACAAGTTTCGAGAGGATCACGTGCTTATGATTGCTAGCGGCTGGATCCGCATTATCCAATTCTCAATGCACCAATCAGATGACTCCTAAGCTACTACAAATACCCTGGGTTACGTACCACCGCTATCTTCGTTTTGAAGAATCCCCCCATCCACCCCTACTCCTCCTCCTTCCTAGATGGGTGACACGGTGGCCCAGTGCTTAGCACTGTTGCCTCACAGCAAGAATGTCTCTGGTTCTAGGCTTTACCAAACCAGCAGACATTTCTGTGCGGAGTTTGCATTTTCTCCCCGTGCTCACGTGGGTTTCCCCCGGGTTTCCCGGTTTCCTCCCACCGTCCAAAAAACATGCAACATAAGTTAATTGACTAATCCAAACCGGCACTATAGACATGCTCCTAGTAAATGGTTATCTCTCAAGAGCAATCACTGGCTGTTCATTGGTTATTACAGCGGGGGAGTTCTCGAGATCTACCTGAGCTCAAACTCCCTTCTCACCGTGCAACGGGAGGGAGCCCTGGGCTCGAGGATCTTATGAGCTCAGGGCTCTCTCCCGGGACAGCATGCCAAACAAGCTTATAATTAATCATCAGCTAAGTGTGAACTCTTGAAATGATTATTATCATTTTTACTTTGACAGGAAGTAAGACGTTCATACCATTCCATGATGCTCTTGTGTGTGCGAATAACTGAGGTCTCGATGTCGATGGGGTGATACCTCATCCCTCTCAGCTCCATGGCCTCATCCAGAGCTCCAACAACATACAGAGCATCATGCCGCTCTGGAAACACAAAACAACTCCAGTTCATGGTTCAGATCCTACCATAACCATCTAAAGCAGTGTTTCCCAACCCTGTTCCTGGAGGCATACCAACGGTACATATTTGGCATGTTTCCCTTATCTGCCCCATTCATTTCAGGGTTAGGTATTTCAACCTCCAGGTGTGGAGTCTTCTGATGAGTTGAATCAGATGTGTTTATTTAGGAAGAGGTTGAAAATGTGTACTGTTGGTGTGTCTTCAGGAACAGGGTTGAGAAACACTGATCTCAACTACAACCAGAGTGGGCAAGGTTTTAGACATTTTATTATAGTTCTGCCATGTCTGCTGCCATGACATTATCATAAATTGTAAACAAACTCACATTGATGAATCTTATTTAGATCCATATTACTGGCTTAGAACTTAAAACTTAAGGTACCAGGAACTACACAGTGGAAAATATGAATATTCTTGATCACCTCCACTTGCGTCTGTAAGTTCAGTCCTGCGGAGGAAGCCCAGGTATCCTGTACGAGCCCAAACCGTCTGCGTATCTCCAAAACTCAAGCGCGAGTTAAAGTGATCAGACTGCAGGGCCTCGTCTCCATACACCGTGAAGTAACCGCTGCCGTTATGAGCGCAGTGAACCCAGATCTAGCGACAGAAATGTGATGCTGTGAACAAAACTGTCATTGATGATTAGAAGTGGATCTTTATGCTGCGATCTGAAATTACCTCTCCGAGATGAGAGTCCCCCAGTGGGCCCTTGGTTTCAGGATTGGCGATGATGATTCGAACTCCAGGTAGTATCTGGTAGAGGACAATTTTGAGTAATTGAATCAATTAGAAACACATGGATGATGGATTTGCAGTGATTTTGTTGTAAGGAGGACTGCCTGTAGGTACCTTTCCAGACTCCATGAGAGGGAGACTGTGAGGAGATCCTCGCTCGACCAGCCGGACTCTGAGGAAAAACAAACAAGTTGTTGATCTACTGACTTTCAACTACCAGCTCATAAACACTAGTGGATTTTCAAGAGCAGACTTCAATACTTTTAAATGATTATTATTATATTTTAAAGTGAGGAAGAGTAAAATAACACAGAAGAAAACAATGCATACAAGATATTCACTACAGATGTATTCTATATCAGCAACAGATTATATACCAAAAACTCATACTAAAGTCGCATTTCGAACAGTAATCGTTTGACGACACAGTTAAAAATCGAAAGATCCAAAATACTTAACCATTGTCATTATTTTAAATATTTACTCTTTGCCATAAAACGCACATAACAGGTTACAGTTTATACAAAAAATATAATAAAAATATAGAACAGCGATTTCTCAATGTAAGTTTCAAACTACAGCTGAACAAATCATTATAAATCAGGTAAGTGACATTCGATGTCTCTCTTTTGTATTTTGTAGTGCTGTCTTTATACCATAGTACTATAGTAATCTGGTAGTGTTTGCGTTGCTTTGGTTTTTTTCAGGGTTAATTATTTTGATTATTCCACTATCGCGCCTAAAGCGAGTGAGCTAGGGCCAGCTGCGTTTCCACTGTCACTTTAGGGGCCTGATCAGGCCAAAGCGGGGCTTCCTAAGGGCCAGTGGCCGGCCTTTTTCGGCCCACCGAATACCTTGGGCCAAAGAGGGCCAGCTGGGGCTTTGGGGTGGAGTGAGAGGCGGATTTTGCCAGAGTCTGGTAAAGATGGCGTGCCACCATTACACTAGTTTTCCAATTGCCCAGGAGTACAAACAAATAAATAAATAAGGGAAAGAAAAACATAGCTGGTCAGCATCACATTCGTAGCAGTGCGATATGGCTGTATATCATCACCTGTATATACAGCCACACTGCTACTCTGGTGATATTGTTCATATATTATTATGTATTTTAACTACAGTCCATGGGAAATTTTAGAGACTATACATTATGTGTGGTTCATTTATTCAAATGATTTTTAACAATAATAAACAAATCTTTAATTAAATTTAGGGCTAATTTTAGGGCATTTATTTTCTTTTCAGCTTAGTCCCTTTATTAATCTGGGGTAGCCATAGCGGAATAAACCGCCAACTTATCCAGCATATGTTTTACACAGTGGATGCCCTTCCAGATGCAACCCAATACTAGGAAACATCCATACACACTCATTCACACACATACACTACAAACAATTTAGCCTACCCAATTTACCTATACCACATGTTTTTGGACTTGTGGGTGAAATCGGAGCACCCGGAGGAAACCCACGCAAACAGGGAAACTGGTCCAGCTGGGACTCAAACCAGCAACCTTCTTGCTGTGATTTAGGGCTAATCTTAAGTAAATATTTAATCATATTTAAATATTTTATTTTATATTTTATAGATACAAAACTGCAAATTACAATATAAGTAGGATATAATAAAATACAGAATAGAATAAAATATATTTTTAGCAATACTTCATCATATCTTCAACTTTTATACTTTAATAACCATGTTGCCATGCAGACTTTTTTGGAAAAATCCAATTAACTAAACACCAGGCAAAGAAAAAAAAAAGATTAATATTATATATTTTTGGTCCTCACAAACCAAAACACAAATTAGATAAGATAACATTTGATATTATCCATTATCAATGTACGCTAGCTCCATTAACAGTGCAAAAGCAGTTTCACATCATACAAGGCCTCCTAATGCTAAAAATAAAAACATAATGGTAATTTCCAATTATATTCCAAATTATATCATTATTATACCTATTATTCCATATTATTATTTAATCATAGCTCACTTAATTTTTTTTCAGTTGTCAGTACTTTGCCACTGAAGCTATGCTGTGTAAAGTCTCACCTGTCATGTCTGAGGGCTCTCATGTCCACATAAACAGTAGTCGGGTCCGGTCCTGATGTCCCCTATAAACATATATTATCAAGACATTATTCAAACAAAAACACACACTAGTCTTTACTGTACAGAAAACTAGCTATGAGGAAGGGCAAAATTGGTCAATTTTATCAACTCACTTCAGCTGTAAAATAGTTAGTAGCAGAGCCTCGAGATCAGACTGAAAATAGTGAAATGAGGGGGTTGTGGAACAAAAACAAGCAGAAGAAAGGATCCAAAATTGAAACCATCACCCTGAAAGGCACACGGTTATAAATGATGTGGTGAACGGAGGCGTTTTTGAGAAAGCGGAATGAAAAACGGGAATCATTTATGAAGCCGGGATGACAAATGTGTGGGTGTTTGTGAAGTAGAGGAAAAAGGCGACGGCAGATGAAAGCTGACAGACTCTTCAAAGATCTGAATGTTTTCGCTGGCAGTGAAAGCGCTCCAGGACTGCAGATCTTGAGCCACTGGGTGGACGAGAGAGAGTTTAACAGCAGATTTAGAAAGCCTTCAGTGCACCACTCAATGCTTTGACCTATAAAAAGTGCTGCAGATAGAGTAATTAATGGACAAATTTGGCACTATATGTTATACAGTGTTAAGTGGACAACAAGTCCATTTAAAATCATATTTATTTTATTTCTTTCAGTTTATTTTATTAAGGCAAATTTAATTAAATACCATTTTTGACAGATTTTGAAATTGATCAAAATATTGAGTTTGAAACACACTATGTCAATATTGTCTCTAATTGTACATGTATAGGAAGCAAACAGTATTGAGAACAGTATTTAAATAAATCTTTTTTATTTAGTCACATTATTTGATGTTCACGTCTTCAAATGAGTACTAAATCTCAGAATCCAAAAACACGAGAAGAAGCAGTGAGAAGTTACAGGGTCTGTCTGCACACTGCAAGAAAGGGGCATAACGTGAAGTGGGGCGTAACTTGTAGTAGAGGCGTAGCTTGACGTTATCGAGGTCCACAAGAGATTCACAATATTAACCAAGAGTGCATCAAGATTGTGTACTGGGTCAGGTCTAATTTATAATGGATGTTCTAACATGCATGTGTGAGCTGTTGTTGCTAAAAAATTTATAGTATTCACCAAATTACCCTTTACATTGTGTGTAATTAAATTTCACCTGATCCACCCCTAAACCTATCACAGTTATTAAAGTCTACACTACACCTACCACAACCCTAAACCCAAACATCACAGTTATTAACGTCTACACCTACCACAACCCTAAACCCAAACATCCTAGTTTTTAACATCTACACTTACCCTAACCCTAAACCCAACCATCACATTTATTTATGTCTATACCTGCCACAACCCTAAACCCAACCATTACGGTTATTAACGTATATACCTACCCTAACCCTAAACCCAACAATTACAGTTATTAACATCTAAACCTACCCTAACCCTAAACCCAACCATCACAGTTATTAACATCTACACCTACCCTAACCCTAAACCCAACCTTTACAGTTATTAACATCTACACCTACCCTAACCCTGAACCCAACCATCAGTTATTAAAATGTACACCTACCACAATCCTAAACCCAACCATCACAGCTTTGTACTATTGCACCATTGTACAGTTATTTGCAACAACAGGGAGAGCAAGCAGGCTAACTGTCATTACAAAAAGTGTAAAGAAGTCAGCGAGTGGAGTTGCTAAATGAATACATTTAATAATAATTAAATGAATAGGTTGTGGATAAATTTGGAGGAAACGCATGAAAACATTTGCTGTGAATGTTCTCCAGAAGTATTATTTCCAACATCTTGCTGAAAACATCTTGAATGGATCAATGGGATCTCGAAAACTTTACGGGAACTCGAAAAAGTTACGCCTCTACTACAAGTTACGCTCTCATCATGTTATGCCCCTCTCTTGTAGTCCAGAACAATTTGAAAAAAGCGAAAGAAGCACTGAAAGTTAGCATTTATTAATGTTGTAATAGACCACTTGTATATAAACAAGGGACGTAAACAAAAACAATGGTAACGTATTTCCTGTTTTACAATTTTAATTTCTAGAACTTCCGAGAATCCAAAAAGAGCCCCATATTGATAATGTTATGATAGCTGTTTTAACATTAAGTTATGATTGAATTGCCTCTTGTTATGAAAGTTATGAAATAGTTTGATAACAAGCAGGAAATGTTCATGGGAAAATGGCATGACCACATTGAAATGGGCAATATGGAAAATATCCTAAACCAATCTAATGCAATCCAAATGTAAACGTTTTGATTGTAAACTCATGCGAATTTTCATGAAGTAATTAATACATTTAAATATGGTTGTGGATTTGCTCAACCACAATGATGATTATGTTTAGGGGTGGTGTTTGGGGACACCTTTTAAAATTGTACATTTTAATATGAATGAAATCATATGAATTAGCCACTTTATGACAATACTTGAAATAGTTTTGTTTCCTTGTAAGATCAGGTTGACCAATCATATTTCAAAAATAGTTGAAATAATTTGAATCTCTTTTGAGCATTGTAGGAAGCTTTCTAAATCTTTATTATCAAATAAGATTTTCCTTTATTTATGACATGAATTGTTTGAACTTACAGTCCACTTATAAAATTATATTACAGTACAATGTTTTATTTATCAAAGTAAACAAAATAGTATCATCACATCAACAAAGATTTGATCATAAACAAGCATTAAGTTTTTTTTGGCAATCATTTGCCATCATCTCTAATGTACATTTATTGCGACATTCAGTTCAGTGTATCATATTGTGTGTCAAATTATAGTGATGCCTAAATTCACTTTCAAAAGGATTTATTTGATTTATTTCAGTTTATTTTATTAAGACAAATTAAATCAAATACTATTTTAGAATGATTTTGATATAATCTTGAATAATCGGTTTGGATGTTAATATTGTCTCTAATTATAAACGTATAATGCACAGTATTTGAATAAATCACAGTATATGATGTTTGCTGCATTATTTAATGTCCAATAAATCATGTTCTTTTTCTGTGTTGTTAGTGCGTTACACAAATCTCCTCATCATTGACTTTTTAAGAGTTTGATGCATCTGCGGCCCATTTTCGTGACTCATGTGAAATGACCTTCATTAAACAATACAACTGAGAAATGAACAGACTGAAGACGAACAACTGCTGCCTCTGAGTGCGAGCAACAAACGAACACTCATCTTTCCGATAAAATGAATGCAATTATTTTCCATGACTGTTCATTATGATGCGCTCAGACGCCCCAACTCCATCTGACCGGGGAAATAAATATCAGCAAGTGCATGATTTAGCCCATGACATAACCAGGCCAGCAGAGGTCTCTCTACGTCTGAAGAACAGGCGACGCATTTCAGATCACTGACTCACGCCGCGCTGGAGTCTGTGATATTTCATGTTCCGAACAAAGGCCCTTGTGTTTGTGATGTCACGTTAAAACAATGTGGCGGTTGAGGGAGGGGAAGCACCATTCCTGCTAATGGCTGTGATTCTAGAGCTCTGCACTACAGGAACACTACTAATGACTGCAGCTGCACACAAGCACACATCTCTTCTTGACCCAGTGAAGTTCAGGATGGCTGATCTCACCTATAAGAGTAGTGTTGCCAGTGCAGTAGGCGGTACCAGGCTCAAAATGTACTTTTCGTATAGAGGTAATATTTGATTCAATTCCAGAGATATTTTTTACCCTCATTAGACGAGTAATTTACCTTGAATGTTGACTATTATATTAAATAATTAAATCAATCAGAATAACTGTTACCAGTAACAACAAATTGTATGCAAGTTATGCCTTTGATTTTTAACAGATTATGACAATATTATTACATTATTATTGTTGATTATTGGTTGTATAATGCTTATTATAAATGATTTATAGAGTACATACCTGTATGAAAACATTTCTGTGGCCCGTCACATTCATATCTTACATATTATACAATTTACATTGCATACTATACACTCATCGGCCACTTTATTAAGCACACCTTATTAGTAACTGATTAGACCCTATTTTGCCTTCAGAACTGCCTTAATCCATCATGGCGTGGATTCAACAAGATACTGGAAACATTCCTCAGAGATTTTGGTCCATATTGACATGATAGCATCACGCAGTTGCTGCAGATTTGTCAGCTGTACAACCATGGTGTGAATCTCCTGTTCTACCACATCCCAAAAGTGGTCGATTGGATTGAGTTCTGGTGACTGTGGAGGCCATTCGAGTACAGTGAACTCATTGTCATGTTCAAGAAATCAGTCTGAGATGATTCGCACTTTATGACATGGCGTGTTATACTGCTGGAAGTAGCTTTCAGAAGATGGATACACTGTGGTCATAAAGGGATGGACATGGTCAGCAACAATACTTTGGTAGGCTGTGGTGTTGACTCGATGCTCAATTGGAACTAATGGGCCCAAAGTGTGCCAAGAAGATATCCCCACACCATCAGCAGCTTGAACCTTTGATACAAAGCAGGATGGATCCATGCTTTCATGTTGTTGACGGCAAATTCTGACCCTACCATCCGAATTTCTGCTGCAGCAGAAATCGAGACTTAACAGGCCAGGCAACATTTTTTCAATCTTCTGTTGTCCATTTTTGGTGAGCCTGTGCGAATTGTAGGCTTGGTTTCCTAATCTTAGCTGACAGGAGTGGCACCTGGTGTGGTCTTCTGCTGTTGTAGCCCATCCGCCACAAGGTTGGACATGAGTGGTTAGAGTTACTGTAGCCTTTCTATCAGCTGGAACCAGTCTGGCCATTGTTCTCTGACCTCTGACATCAACAAGGCATTTGCACGCACAGAACTGCTGCTCACTGGATATTTTCTCTTTTTCAGACAAGTCTCTGTATACCCTAAAGATGGTTGTGCGTGAAAATCCCAGTAGATCAGTAATTTCTGAAATACTCAGAAAAGCAAAAAACAAAAACAACTATGCCTCGTTCAAAGTCACTTAAATCACCTTTCTTCCCCATTCTGATACTCAGTTTGAACTGCAGAAGATTATCTTGTCCATGTCTACATGTCTAAATGCATTGAGTTGCTGCCATGTGATTGGCTGATTAGAAATTTGAATTAACAAGCAGTTGGACAGGCGTACCTCTTAAAGTGGCCAGTAAGTGTACACTGTTGAAAGTGTACTTTCTATATTTCAGTGGAAAACTATATTATGTCTCTATAATGTAGATCTTGCATTCTTTTGTTTTATATGTGTTAGTTGAGTCTGGTCATTATGATGAGGAAAGTGAAGGAAAGTGTCCGTGACACCTCCCTCACCACCCGCGTCCTCAGTTATATCCGCAAATGACAAACAAAAATCCCTGATATTAAATGACTAGGAAAAAAATAAACACTTCCAAGACTTTCAATGTTTGTAATAAACTTTTTAAAATACCCTGTTATTTGTTGCAACTCTCTGAAATTTTCTGTATACTATCATAGATCATGTAAAATCTGTAAAAAGCTGTATTTACTACACAGCAAATGTATTTTTCCATTGCTTTTACAGTTTTTTGGATATAATTGTTTCTAGTTCATGCTCATGTTTGAGTTAGTCAGAAAGATTCTGATTGGCTACTGCATTCACAAGGTGTCTGCGATTGGCTATAATATTCAACACTGCAAAATATTGTAAACAGAAACCTTTGGCACCCCTGAGCATTTGAGACTCTTGCTGGTGCCATTTTGTTTATATAACCTGAGAACTATAGAGTGAATCCAGGGCCTTACATACTTGCAACATAAAATAAAGTTTTGAGCAAAAATTGTCAAAAAAAAATTTCAAAAGGAAAATTAATTTTTGAGAAATAAAAAGGAATTTTGCAAAACAAAATAATAATTGCAAATAAAAATCAAGCAGTGCAAAATTAATTAATTCATTTTCTTTTCGGCTTAGTCCATTTATCAATCAGGGATCGCCACAGCGGAATGAACCGCCAACCTATCCAGCATATGTTCTACACAGCAGATGCCCTTCCAGCTGCAGCCCATCACTGGGAAACATCCACATACTCTCATTCACACACAACCTAGCCCATCCAATTCCCTTATACCACATGTCTTTATACTTGTGGGGAAAACCAGAACACCTGGAGGAAACACAGGGAGAACATGCAAACTCCACACAGAAATGCCAACTGGCCCAACCGAGATTCGAACCAGCGACCTTCTAGCTCTAATGCGAACGTGCTACCAACTGCGTCACTGTGCAGGCTAGCAGTGCAAAATATATATGCAAAATATTTTTTCTGCCATTACAAAACCCCATCAAGCTTTTCAGGTAACCGTGAGTTTGCAATGCTGCTTTCACTTTGCACATTTCTGCGTGTTTCACTTTCTGGCCCTGATTTGATGAGGGGGTGGAGTCAAGTGAACTGGGGTGTGTTTGATATGCCAGACCTGCCTCCAATAAAGTGACGTCATCAGCTAGAGACATGGAATCACAGAGGAAATCAGTCTAGAATCGCTGTCATAAATCTAATGGAATTTAAGTGTAATACCTGAATCGTATGGTAAGGATTTTCTCATTTTCAAGAGAAGGTTCATTGCCCAATGTTATGATTAGCATGTGTGTAACAGCATCAGCTCTGCACCAAAATCATGTCGTATAGCCCACATGAAAAAATTACTATAATATACCATCATTTTTTGCTTAATACTTTATTTTTTGTTTGCAAAAACAATATTTTGGGCGGCACGGTGGCTCAGTGGTTAGCACTTTCGCCTTCACTGGTTCGAGTCCCAACTGGGCCAGTTGGCATTTCTGTGTGTATTCAGTTGGTATGGGTTTCCTCCGGGTGCTCCGGTTTCCCCCATAGTCCAAGGAGAATAAGAGAATTGGGTAAACAAAATTAGCTGTAGTGTATGTGTGTGTGTGTGTGTGTGTGTGCGTGATCGGAGAGTGTATGGGTGTTTCCTGGGTTGTGGCTAGAAGGGCATAAAAACATATGCCAGAATAGTTGGCGGTTCATTCAGCTGTGGCGCCCCATGATAAATAAGAGGCTAAGCTGAAGTAAAATGATAATGAAAACGGTATTTTATATTGCAAGTATATAAGGCCCTGGATTGACTCCATAGAGAACCACCTAGGTCAAAATAACCTTTGCCAACTCTAGCTCTGAGGTGAGATCAAACCGAGGGTGTCTTTCCTTCAGCCCTTCAGGTCAGCCATTAGTCTGATAAATTAGTCACACTGATTCAGATGAATCCGGCCGGTCGCTTCCACTACATTAGCAAAAGCCACACACCGCAAGAATCAAGAGCCCAGCAGCAGCAGCAGCCGAGGGGTCAAGAAGCTAAAGCTGAACCCCAATTAAACCTCTGGACTTCCATACCTGATCCGCAAGCTTCCCGAGCCTGTGTGGCTTCAACAGCCAGATGACAGATGAGTGAAGGAGAGAGTGAAAAGAGAGGAATACAGTGAAGGTGACCAAGAAAAGAATAAATATGAAACAATACTAAAGGAGGAAATGAGATGCGTGAGGGGCCAAAAAACAACATGCAGAGTGACAAAATTATAATAAGGGAAGATTTGAAGATATTTATGTAATAATATAACAAACAGTTCTGGAAAATTAAGAGTTTTGTGTTATCATTTATAGTCACGTGTTTGAGTAAAATGTCGTTTTTGCCTTATTCTGTAAACTACTGATGGCCTTATTTTCTCAATGTTAAATAAATATGGTGCTGTTACAAGCATTATTTTGCATAAAATTGGAAATTCCTTACATTTTCAGACACGTTTATATAAATATATATTTTTTTGTAAAACAATAGCAATGTTTTAAATTCATAAGTGTTAAAGAGCCCCTATTATGGGTTTTTGAAAATGAGCTTCCATGCGGGAACACAGCTCTAAGTGAATGAAAACATCCAGCTGAGGTTTAAATCTGGAAGTGCGCCATGTTTAAAACTATTGATTCTTTAGCGAAATAGTCGACTCAGAGTCGAATAAATGAATCGAGTTGGGTTTGGATCTTTTGCTTGAATGCATCAACGTTGAATCGGTACATCACCAAATATGTAGTACCAGATCCGGTAAAACGTGAACGTGCCTTTCTCTTCAGACTCTAGCGTAGCGCGGTGGATCACAGGACTGATCATTACATGATCATGATCACTGACAGATGGAGATTTGGCTGTGGGGAATAAAGTGTTAAAGTTCATTTTCACAACAATACCTCAGTATTGACAACCTAGTGCTGTATTTGTTCCTGTCATTTTTCTGATTTTTGATACATTAACCTACGCTGCAACATGGGACTTGTTTGCTATTAAAGCAAAGAGCAGCACAGACTATTATGTATGGGACTCTGTCAGACTTTGACAGGGACTTTGTCAGTAACTGTTACAGTTTATATGGACCAGTTTCTTCTTCCTCCGCATCATACCATTTAAGTGTAATTAAAATTGTTGCCTCATTTTCTGTAGTTTGCAAAATATGTATTTAATTGCGTGTTGTAACTTGTAATCGGTCGGCGTGGCTTGTAATCACTTCTATTATAGATCAGTGCTTGTACTGTATCTCTCTATTCACATATATGCTATTCACATGAGTCAAAAACCACGCTGAAAACACCTTTACTGATTTAAATGTGTTTCTTATCTTGTGATCCTCTGTCATTTGCCTTGGCTATGGCCACCATCAGCAGTTCCTCACACTTGTGTGATCAATTTTCAAAATAGTTTAACTTTGCCACTGTGTGGATTTATACTGAATGTGTGTCGTTATTGGGGTTAGGGTTAAGTGTTGATTAATATGGTGGTGTTTAACTTTAACTGCATTGCTTTATTGAATTCCTGCATTCGGCTCACACATATACTCTGCACTCTGAGTACTTCATAAGTGTGCTGGGTGTTACTCTCTGTCTCGCGCTGAACCAAGTTGACCAATCACAACAGACTGAGTCATCGGACCAATCACAGCAGATTAGCCTTACGCAAAGGAGGGGCTTGGGATAATTAGGTAAAAAATAAATGCTTATTATAAGACAATTTTTTTTGACCTTGCATGCATATTAGCGTGTTGTTGGAGACCCCCTAAACCAAAATATGACCTTTTAAAATGCATAATAGGGGCTATTTAAGAAATTAATATCTGGAAAAATAGGCCTGGTTTTCAATTTAAAAAAAAACAACTATTGTTCTGACTGTTATTTTCACAAATGTTCCCAATAATGTTTTATTATATATTTATATTTATTTATTTTATATAGCAAATAAAAATATATCATTTTTTTTTTATCAGACCTTTATAGAATAATACAAATAATATCATTTTACTTTAAGCCATACTTAGGAAATCCTGTAAATCTAGAGAAAAAGAGAATTTCTAAGCAGTAAGTCTCTTAATTTTTTCATTACTAAAGACAATATTTCATATTTATTAATCTATAACACCAAGCTTCTCAAAGACTCATTTCTGCACATCCAGATGAAGAAGAAACCGTGAGGCTGTTCAGAGAATCTTATGATTTAATGGTCATTAGGCTCCTAATGTAAAATATCTCTAGTATGTAACCATAGAAACATCTGCTGTTTAATCAAGTGCTGCTGAGATGATTTTGCTTGGTAACAAAAAATCTCCAAAATCTTTCATGAAAGCAGGTGGGTGGAAATCCTTATTACTCTGAATGTACAAACTGTTTTTATATAGTTCAAATGAGCCTTTTGTCTCATAACAAGGTTTATTATGTGACACTGACACTGCATTTTATCTCATTTAAATGCACAGGCAGGTACTGACCAGATGATAAATAAATATATAGACATGAAAAGCTGACTGTAATTTATTTGATTATATTTTATAGATTATTGTTCAGTTTCTCACCAAGGATACATTTATTTAATCAATAAAACAGCATTGATATTATGAAAAATATGTTTTTAAATACATATATTTATTAAAAGCTAGATTTTTAGCATCATTACTCTAGTGTTAAGTGTCAGATAATCCTAATAATAACAATTTGCCTAATATTTTCATTATCAGTGCTGAAAACAGTTGTGTTGCTTAATATTTCTCTGGGAACAGTGAGATATTTGAATCATTATTTATTAATTTTTTACATTTGCAGTCTTTTTTGGTTACAGAATTCTAAACTAACCAATTAGAATCAAGTATTCTAGAGAGCTGCATCTATTAAAACAGCATTAATATTATTTCAAATGTTTTTTAAATATAATATTTATTTATTTATTTATTTATTTATTTATTTATTTATTTATTTATTTATTTATTTATTTATTAAAAGCTGGATTTTTAGGATCATCACTCTAGACTTCAGTGTCAGATAATCCACCAAAAATGCTATTAATATAACAATTTGCCTAATATTTTTACTATCAGTGCTGAAAACAGTTGTGTTGCTTAATTTTTCTCTGGGAACTTTGAGATATTTTTGTATTTAAAGATATATAAAATATATATTTAGAACAAAAATCTTTAATAAATAAGTTTTCATTATAAATTTCTATTAAAATGTCTTATTAATTTTTAGTAAAATAAGTAAATATTTAATACAGTACTAAATATTTATCAGGAATATTTTTTAATCATTATTCATTCATTATTCACGTTTGCAGTCGTTTTTTTATCCCAGAATTCTAAACTAACCAATCAGAATTAAAAATTCGATAAAAACAGCATCGATATTATGAAAAATGTTTTTTTAAAGTATATATTTTGAAATATTTTTATATTTATTTAAAGATATTTAATGAACACAAATTTTAAAAGATTTATTTAGAATAAAAATCTTTAGTAAATAAGTCTTCATTATAAATTTCTTTTTAAATTTCTTATTAATTATTAATCCTACAGACTCAACATTCCTGAACAGTAGTAAATATTTATCAGGAATATTTTGGAATCATTATTCATTCATTATTCATGCACTATTTTTTTGGATCACAGAATTCTAAACTAATCAATCAGAATCAAGTATTCGGGAGAGCCGCATATACCAGTGTTATGTCCTAAACAATAATCGACAGCAGCTTTGGAAAGCCGGATATCACCTGAATGATACTATCTTTGACATTGCGTGCTCCACCTATATATTTACTTATTTACTATATTTAGCGCTGACCTGATTTGACCTCTACAAATGAAAGGCACAGCGAAATCCTCTCAGTGAACTCTGAACGCTAATCTAGGCTTGCCAAAACAACGCTGGGATTGGGATTAGCAAGCTCTGCGTGGTGTTTTGTGGTCAGTGGCAGATTATGCGCTGGTAAACGTAACTAACCTGCAGGCAGATGGCCAGGTTGACTCTGCAGCCGAAGGACGTGCTGACGGCTCGCGGGTGAAGGCCGAGGTCTTTGAAGAGTTTGGAGAAGGACTGGGTGAGGGCGATCCGCGGACGCTCTTCAGCCACAACCACACACGTCCTCACACGGGACAGGTCAAGACCACGGGCCTGATGGATGGGACAGAGAAAGTGTTAAGACTTTAGTTAAGTTAAGACTTAAGAAGAGTTAGGACTTAAGAGTTAAGTTTGTTAAGTATAGCATTGTTTATAACATTTATCAAATTTTATATTATAATATACTGTATATATATATTGGAATTATATAGACATTTTCATCTAAAATGACAATTTTTTTAGACTCCTGTGTTTATGTTCAGTTATTTCAGTTTAAAGGCCATGCAAAAAAAATACTCTTTGCCATCAAATTGCTATTACTGAACCTACACACAGGAGTCTGAGAAAAATGTGTTTATGTTTGTATGATCCAATATAAAATCATACAATACTATGTTATTTTAATAGTAAAAACAGTTCTACTAAATGTATATTTATTTATTTTATTAATTTTTATATATTATTAAATATATAATTATTATAAATATTATATTATTTTTAAATTTTGATTTATACATTTATATAATGATCATCCTTTCTTATTAGCTAATGTGATCATAGTTTTTATTCTAATATTAATTCAATATAATGCATAGTAATGTATACATTAACATTTTATATCATTACATAAAACACTCACCGGCCACTTTATTAGGTACACCTATTCAACTGCTCGTTAACGCAAATTTCTAATCAGCCAATCACATGGCAGCAACTCGGCATGTAGACATGGTCAAGATGATCTGCTGCAGTTCAAACCGAGCATCAGAATGGGGAAGAAGGGTGATTTAAGTGACTTTGAACGTGGCATGGTTGTTGGTGCCAGACGTATTGGTCTGAGTATTTCAGAAATTACTGATCTACTGGGACTTTCACGCACAACCATCTCTAAGGTTTACAGAGAATGGTCCAAAAAAGAGAAAATATCCAGTGGCAGCACTGGTGCCTTGTTGATGCCAGAGGTCAGAGGAGAATGGCCAAACCGGTTTGAGCTGATATAAAGGCAACAGTAACTCAAATAACCAATCGTTACAACCGAGGTATGAAGAAGAACATCTCAAGCTTCTTGAACATGACAATGAGTTCACTGTACTCAAATGGCCTCAACAGTCACCAAATTCAATAAAGCACCTTTAGGATGTGGTGGAATGGGAGATTCGCATCATGGATGTGCAGCCGACTAACCTGCAGAAACAGCATTATGCTATCATGTCAATATGGACCAAAATCTCTGAGGAATATTTCCAGTACCTTGTTGAATCTATGCCACGAAAGACTTAGTTTTAAAGGCAAAAGGACTAGTAAGGTGTACCTAATAAAGTGGCCGGTGAGTGTATATACAGTCACTGAATAAACACTATGTTAATAATTACATTTTTAAGAAAGTAAATAAATATTAACAAGGCTTCTTTCATATCAAACATTCTATTAGCCTTCATTAAAACGAGAGCTGCAGATGGTGAGAAGATGAATTGTCGGTAGGAGAAAGTAAGAGAAAACATTTTCACAGTTCTACCTCATTATACCAAAAAATGACTTTCGGCCAGGACTCATTTTTCCTCCTCATTGATTGTCAAGATGTTAATAAACTCTACTCGGCTCTCAGACTGCGGTTAGTAACTATGGCAATCTCAATGACTAAATCAGAGTAAATAAAACAGGATTTTATAAGACAGGCACGCCAGGAGGCATGAGAGGCCTTTCCTTCGCTAACTCACAACAGACGCTAATTACGCACAGTCACACCTCCTGAACATACACACACACACACGCTCGCAAGACCACCAACAATCACCGTCTGTCACAGACACAAATATAACATAAAATCTGATGAAAAATTATTTTGGAAAAGAGCAAAACAAATGTATTGTTCCATCAGCTGAGCTTTACAAAGTGGTCGATTTGATATTGATTCTCAAAAGCTGTGAATTAATTTGATCAATATTCTGTAACTCAGAGGTTTTCTGTGTGTATGATGCGGCTGCATTCACTTCACTTTTTTTATGTGAGTATTCATGTAAACAGTCAGACGCATATAAATTTGAAGCAGTTCAGACATATCATCCATGGATGATCTCTTTAAGAGATGGCAGTCCAATAAAACAGTTTATGCCATAAATATTAATCAAAGAAAATAATCAAAAAAAATTGACTGCTCATGGCTGAATATCATAGATTTATTAACATGTAGAATGTATTTGTTTTTCAGAACCTATCTATCTATCTATCTATCTATCTATCTATCTATCTATCTATCTATCTATCTATCTATCTATCTATCTGTCTATCTGTCTATCTGTCTGTCTGTCTGTCTGTCTGTCTATATAGATAGATAGATAGATAGATAGATAGATAGATAGATAGATAGATAGATAGATAGATAGATAGATAGATAGATAGATAGATAGATAGATAGATAGATAGATAGATAGATAGATAGATAGATAGATAGATAGATAGGTTCTGAACAGAACAAATACATTCTACATGTATATATATATATGTACATGAGTGTGCATATACCTTGAATTACCAAATGTCCCCACAAGTATAGTAATTGACATTACAGCGATATTTTTTAGGCCCCATGAGAAAAAACAGCTCATAAATCAAAATGTAAAATGCAGATGTATGTGTGCGTGTGTGTGTGTGTGTGTGTGTGTGTGTGTGTGTGTGTGTGTGTGTGTGTGTGTTTCTTTGACTTTGAAAAACCTCTGCTATATTTCACATCATGATCACTTATTCTATTCTATTCATTCATTTTCCTTTCGGCTTAGTGCATTTATCAATCAGGGGTCACCACAGCAGAATGGACCGCCAACTTATCCAGCATATGTTTTTTACACAGTGGATGCCCTTCCAGCTGCAACCCAGTACTGGGAAACACCCATACACACTCATTCACACACATACACAACGGACAATTTACTTTATTCAATTCACCTCTACCACATGTCTTTGGACTGTGGTGGAAACCGGAGCCCCGGAGGAAACCCCACGCGCAACACGGTCTCCCCATGTAAACTACACACAGAAATGGCAACTGACCCTGCTGGGACTCGAACCAACCTTCTTGCTGTGAGGCAACAGTGCTAACCACTGAGTCACCCCTTATCGCCATCACTTATTCCATACATCTGAAACACATCATGATATGGTTTAATTAGTGCTGGGCAAAGATTGGGATTAATCTTTTGTAAAAAAAAGCTTGTTTTGACATTAATATCTGTGTGTATTTATTATGTTTATAAAAATACACACACACACATGCATGCATATGTTTGAGACAATGTTTATTTATATTTAGATATAAATTATGTGTGTATATGATACAAATTATAGATCAATTTAAATATCTGTGCAAAAAAAAAATGTTTTTATGTATGTGTTTTTATTACATATACCAAACAAATATATATAAAACACACACACATATCTTGTGTCAAAACAAAGTTTTATTTTGAATTAATCGTGATTAATCTTTGCCCAGTACTAATGTACCCACGCACCTAAAATAAAAAGTTCACTGCTCATTTTTATAAATTTCAATCGCATTTGCATTAAATCTACAGTATGTTCACAGAATCGAATCAAGACTGTCGAGCTTGTGAATCAGAATCAAATCAGGACATCTAAATCGTCAGCCCTAAACAGCAGTCGAATGATTGATGCTTGAGAGAGGATGTTGTACCTTGAGGGACTCCGTCTGCAGGCCTAAGCCCTTGGTGCAAAGCTCCATGACGGAATACGAGCAGAACGTGTCTCTGACCCGGAACTGACTGACAGCCAGCAGCCACAGAGCAGGGTTCACCTCCAGCTCGGACGGGGGAATCAAGATGGACTGATGTCCTGAATACACACTTCACCCAGCAGAAAGAGAGAGAGAGAGAGAGAGAGAGAGAGAGAGAGAGAGAGAGAGAGAGAAAGCACAACGTTACCACAACACAACCTGCACACCCTGACAAATAAGACACATCAGTCGAGCGAGACAGGAGCTGAGTGCACACTTTCTGCTAGAGCAGACACAGCACAGCATAAACACACACACACACACACACACACACACACACTGGTTTGAAGGCAGCCCAGATTTTTAGAGGTAGTGCTTTTATTGGTTCAATATTTGTGTGGTTCATGAAGGCTGTGCTCGCTGACCAGGAAATCTAAAATACTCCAGTGATGAATTTTAGCCTGATGAGTGAATTGGTATGTGTCTGAGTGAGATGGTCTGGGTTTACAATAGTAAATATTATCACTTTGAATTACAGTAACTAAAACAATAGAGTTTAAAAGCAAATGTGTTATTGGAGCTAAATCTGGGTTGAGTGTCATAAGCTGAAATTTTGATTGAAAAGATCAGTAAGCAGTAAAACCAGGAGGAATGTATATTTACAATGTTTAGATGTTCTTGTGAACAAATAAAATAAGAATAAAATTGAGGGTTGAAGCAATTGAAGCATTGAAGCAATGGTCAACTAGTGATGTGACGTTGTGCACCGAGGCTTCGAAGCATGTATCACAAAAACGATACATCTCGCAGTGAAGCAGTGTACCGGAGCTTGATTCATTTTGCAATCATCACTTGATCAGTGACGTCCGGAGCTTCATTTTCGCCTATACCCACGTGACTACTTCATATTTTGATTCAAAGGTTTAAACACCCTCATGGTTTAATAAAGTGTATAGAGAGAGATTAGACGTCGATTACATACATTTCTACTGTTTTAAAGCACTGCAGCGGTCCCACACACCAGTAATTAAACTAAAATACAATAGTAATTTATAGTAAAAAGGTTTTGAAGCATACTAAAGTGTATTAGCGTATTTTTTAACAACTATCTTGTAAAGAAGAAC
The DNA here is from genome assembly GCF_903798145.1 of Danio aesculapii. Lineage (NCBI taxonomy): Eukaryota > Metazoa > Chordata > Actinopteri > Cypriniformes > Danionidae > Danio > Danio aesculapii. Next base: position 14,556,126 of record NC_079458.1, read on the forward strand.
ACCACTGCATGTCGTAGTATAGTGTTTAACTGAGGCCAGCTGGCGAGTGCAACCCCGGAAGCATCACTCACATAGCCTCCTACTTAGAGCATTCGCCTCCCATGCAAGAATTACCAGTTCGATCCCCTCTTGGAACGGGACTAGTTGGAATACAATAAATGTAAATACGTTTGAATACCTTGGATTTTACTACAGTCATCGGTCGTGTAATGTAACAAACCTTATGTATAAAAACTACAGTAATTTGTTTATATTATTGTTGTTGTATTACTACATGAATGAGTTGGTCACTTGTGAACATTTGACATTATTGCAACACAGTGCTTTCCCACACTTTAACCAGAAGAGGTCCTCATCGAGCACTGATTTAGAAAGCTTCGAGTAACGAATCTTTTTTCCGATGCAATTGAGTCGAGCGCTTCACTGGTTCAGAAAGCTTCATTTCACCATCACTATGGTCAACACAGGGGCAAACGGAGTCCAGAGTCGTAGTCAAATACACAGGCAGATGGTCAGAAAGCAGACAGGAGTAAAACATGATAAACAAGGCAGGGATCAAAACACGGCAAGCATAACAAAGGAAACTTAGATATTAGAAAAAACCGAACAAAATTATAAAGCATTACAAGCATATATAAACAAATTACAAGCATATATAAATACAGTAGAGCAAATATACAAATGAAGCAGTCTAACAGTATTCAGTAACAGAAATAAAATAAACAAATGTACAATAGACCATATAGTTTTCATTGTATAAAATAAATAAACGTAATTAATCTTTGTTCATCTTTGATGCAAATGTAAAGCCCAAAAACGCTTTAAAGCGCATTTAACCCCTTTTCCTAGATTTAAGATAAGTCTTCTGTGTTTCCAGAATGTGTCTGTAAAGTTTCAGCTCAAAACACCCATCAGATTATTTATTATAGCTTTCAGAATATTGGATTTTCTGCTCTGAACACCATGTAGCTGTTTTTGTTGTCTGTGCCTTTACTGCTAGTTCTCTCCGCCCACCGTTCCCATGTACCTGTAAGAGTGAACCTCAATCTCCATCTCGGCTGATAAGCAGCACAGTGACAGACATCACAGACAAGTAAGCAGATATCACGTAACACTTGTGAAAAATACTACAGTAAGAACTTTGCCAATGAGTATTTGATGTATTTGTTGTGGAGTTAATTCAAACCTTTCTGCGACAATGACAAAGTTCATGTACATACACACACACACACACACACACAGCACACGCATTTAACTTTGCACTGTTTTTGCAGGCAAATGTGACAGGATACACATTAATATCCACTGCAGTATAGATATCCGTTATGTTAATGTACAAAATAAACCTGATTTAGCGTTCACAAACCGGGATTGAAGCCTCTTCTTTTATAATCGTACTGATATGTGGCTGTGGTTATAAAGACACACAGCACAAACATGCACTGTTTTAAAATGTTTTAAACTTGTAAAACTCATTGTTGATCACATTTGATGATGACTGATGATCACAGAGAGCTCAACAAATCTTTTAATCTCAGTTGCTTTGCGCACATTCTGTCTTGTTGATATATACTTGTTACTACACAGACATGTTCATACTCGGCAGTCAATCAATTTGGTAGGTGGGGAAACTGCACTCCTACGTCACGTTGCTGTGGGCCTCAAAATGGGAGGGATTTGGATCCTATTTTAACGTCAGTATAAAAAAATAGACTTATTGTCTTTATATCACCCCAATATGACTGTGGACACACTATACCTACACAGAGCCCTGTTCAAACAGCTTCCAAAAGATGATTTTCATCAAAAAGTGCCCTTTAAAATTGCTTTAAACGTTTCCACAGGCCTTAAAAACACAAGCAATTCATAAACTTTCACTTTATTGTTAAACTAAAATGACTCCAAAATTCTCATGTGTTCTGAACTACTTGTTCAACTATAGTCCTGACTTCACACTATACGTCCAGCGATGTGAATATTGCAGATTCATAAATTGCGATATCAATGCTAAAACAATATATATTTGTGGCCTTAATCCAAACTACTGTATGAATTAAATTAGTGCTTGCTTTTATAAACTATGAAATAAAAATTATTTGGAAAATAAACTTGTATTCCACTTCGAACATTCCTTTTAATGTAAAAAAAATTGCACACAGAGTGGAGTTCATAAAGATGCATTGCTTCATATTGTACAGGTATTTAAAAACTAAATGTTGATACACCTTTCACCTGTTCCATTAGTATATTTTTGCGTGTCTCACCTGCAGAGGCACCAGAGGACGAAGCCGAGGCCACAGTATGGATCCAGGCAGATAGCCACCTCCCGAGAGGGATACAGCTCACACTGGAGCTTTATAGAGCGGCAAAAGGCACTGGTGGCTGTGTGGGACATCTGACAACACACAAAAACACAAACAAAATAAATATTAACAACCACATGTTACTTAATTGTGCTTTATCAAATACATATTGAGATGATTGATAAATGATGGGCATAAGTGTCATGTAAAAGTGCAAATAAAGGAGTATGTAACCGTATAAGGCTTCGGAAGGCCCGAATAGATCAGTTTTTAGTCAAAGGACAGAGAAACTCCACAATACTGGGTGGTCTCCACAAAAATCATTCATGGCTCCCATGACAGAAAAGCAGCTGCCTGGTTTTCATCTCTAAACAATAAAAGAAGAAAAGTTCCTCTGTGCGCATGACACCTGATCTCCCCGATTGTGAACTGAGAAGGGTTAGTTTCTCTTTTCAAATGCTTTCTTTTAATTTGTTGTACATTTATGTGTGTGTGTGTCTGTTCATGTGTGTGTGTGTTGAGGAAGTAAAGAGCAGTGGTTTCACATTTCACCCAAAATGAGAAAGCTCACCTTTACTCCAGCAAGCATCCCGGTAGTGGAGACGCTGAAGTCCAAGTAAGCCAGCGTGTCTGGATTGGAGGGTTTGTAGAGCTGAGGAGGCTTCTTCTTTGGCAGATCATCTGGAAAACATGCATTGAAGATATTAATGTCACCATGAAATCAACACTGGCCTATTGCAGAATAATTTGATGGTTTTTTTGGACATTCTCTTTTATCTTTAATGTAAATATAAAATGTCAGCAAAGATTCAAATATTAAAGTGCATTATAAATAGAATTATTGTCTACAAAAAGAATGAACTGATTCTGAACTGCCTGAAACAAGTTGTCAGTAACTCCAGTGTTACTTCCTGAACAAGCCTACAGTATGTGGTTTTGTGGAAAATAATGCCAGCACTTGGTTTTTAATGACTTCATGCAAACAATGATTACTTTGACCCTTGAACACTGTAGTTATAGCTGAACCCTGGAAGAGTTTGGTTTGTGTCGTCAACGTGACAAGAACCCATTGTTTTCTGTGATGTGAAAATAAATCCAAATTGCCAGAACTGGTAAAAATGACGCCATCTTTAAAGTTTGCATCACTGTTTCCACATATGCTGATGAAGCCTTCAGAGCTTTGTTTTCGATGCAGGCACTATAAGGAATAAACTAATCAAAACTGACTGTACAATCTAGACCAATCACAGCAGAATAGACTGTCAGAAAGGCGGGGCTTAGAGAGACTGAATCTTTAACGAACCATTTCAGACACTGTGAGGAATGAGGTGATGTTGCAGTTCGTCTTGTAAGAAAATTAAACTAGTTTTTTTTTTATCTTGGATGAATGTCAACCTATTGTAAAAAAAACCTTCAAAACAAAATCAGAATAGCATATTATGTGCAGGGCAACAAAATTAATGGGCCCTCGCAAACTATAATTCTAATAACTCTCCCTCCCTGCCATATTATCTCATCTCTGAGCTAACAACAAATGTCAAAAACAATTGCTAAAGGGCAAAATTAAGTACTTCCCAACTTTAAACACGTGGTTTAATGCATACTATCCATATAGCATAATATTCACCTTTTAAAGAACAGGTCAAGTTGCAACAATATGCTTTGGACATAATATGATTTGGTATTTCTTTCCAAAAAGCTTACTTCCGGGTGGTAAATTTGTTTTTTCTTGAGCCTGGCTCTGTGTTGCGTAACAGAGAGCAGATATTTTTTTATGGGTGCTTTTCCCCAGAAAATCATGCGAATGAACAACACAAGAGCACAAATATCACCCCACAGCAGTGCTTGGCTGAGAATGAGTCCCAAAAAGTGTGTTTTTAGATGTGAGTGAATGCTGATCTTGATTAGCCAAAGTTAATTTAACCCCATTCACATGTGCATTTTGAATAGTTCTGCTGATTCCCCTTTGGGAGTTTTTAGAATGCATCGCTTTTATATTTCCATGCTGATGCGCCTGGCAGAGTAGATTAGAGCTGCTGGATTTACTACAAGACAATACATCGACTTCTCCTAAACTACATGAAAGTAAGAGGCAATTTAACTGGGAGAGGAATAGAGTAAATGTTCTAGTTTCCTAAATCGTGAGTACTGTTTGCTTTAAATCAACTGTCAAATATACACGAGGCTATGTCAAAATCACACAAAAATATAGACCTTCACATAATGTTGTAAATGCCTGTGAATGTAGACCTATGTTAGACTGCATGCTGGACACACTACTAACACAGCTCAACCAGATCCTGTCTCTTGAGCAGTTTTATTTAAATGGAGGAGATTGTGTTGTGTACATTGTTAAAAACTCAGAACTATCAATCAGAAAAATCAATCTAAGAGTTCAGAAACAGTGCTTACTGACATATACTTTGCAGATCTTTTTAATGCTCAAGCAGTAAAATGATGTACTAAAGGACAAGTGTAAGACAGGACCTCTATAAATTATTCTGAAGAAGCCGTCTGATGTGACTCACCTGTGTCCAGAACAGGAGGCCACGTCCTGACATCAACTGCAGCCGATGCCTCCTTTGACTTGAGGAGCTTGGATATGATCTGTGTGGTCATCACACAGGCCGATCGACTCACCTGCACACAAATTCATATGTTAGCCATCGTTTTTGCCACATATCACATAATACATAGTAGTGTTGTCAATACTGGTATATCTAAAACCATACCATCTTGCTTTTGGTTAGTATCGATATCGGTTTGCTTATCTTTAATAAAAAATAAAAATGGGACACTCTTAATTTTGTGTGTATGGGGGGTTCCTTCCAGTATCAAAAATGATATTGAATATCGATATTTTTCAAGGTATCGTTTCGAAGTTAGTCTTAAAGAGATTGGATATGATCTGTGTGGTCATCACACAGGCCGATCGGCTCACTTGAACGCATATTCATACATTAGCCATTGTTTTTGTCACATATCACATACTACATAGTAGTTTTGTCAAAAATGTTGATATTTCGATAAGTATCGATACTGGAATATCTAAAATGATATGATCTTGTTTTTGGTTAGTATCAATATTGGCTTGTTTATCTTTAATAAAAAAATTAATTGGGATACTCTTAATTTTGTGTGTATGGGGGTTCTTTGCAGTATTGAAAAAGTTTTCGAATATCTATATTTTTCAAGGTATCGTATCGAAATTACACTTGAGCTTGAATATGATCTGTGTGGTCATCACACAGGCCGATCAGCTCACTTGAATAGCTATTCATATATTAGCCATTGTTTTTGTCACATATCACATACTACATAGTAGTCTTGTCAAAAATATTGATATTTTGATAAGTATCGATACTGGAATATTTAAAATGATTCGATCTTGCTTTTAGTTAGTATTGATATCGACTTGTTTGTCTTTAATAAAAAATAAAAATTGAACACTCCTAATTTTATGTGTATGGGGGTGGATTCCTTGCAGTATGGAAAATGATATTGAATATTGATATTTTTCATCATATCGAGTGTAGAAATTTCAGTATCGTGACAACACTGCTACCTAGAAAAGGTTATGTGGTCAAAACTTACTTCCACAATCATTTTCACAGTGGGCAGGGTGGTGGCGATGTTCTGGGGGTGTGGTGGTCGTACTGTAATCGGTACACAGCCAGCATACAGGCATCCGTAAAAGGCAGCAATAAGATCTATACCTGTAAATTAATGAACAAATATACATGTGAACCGTGTTTTAAAGAATAGACATCATTTTATCATATAAAATGGGTTCTGAGTATTTATAATGGAATTAATGTCAGGCAAGCAACCAATTTTAAGTAGTGCTGAATGAGTTAGTTATATGAGTGTTTGTAAAGTGCATTTTAAGCATGCCACTAGAAGTGAATGGCACTACAACTTGTTCTACACTTATCATTTTGAATATTTTATAATATTTTATCATTTTGAATACTGTTCAGTTTGAAGGATTTGATATGGAGTGAGGGAAATTAAAACACATATTTATAATGTCTGTAAACATTTAGTTTTTTAACATTAAATTAAAATTAAATTATGAAATATGACATTATCGCTACTTTTGTATTATTCATTAATTCATTCATTTTCTTTTTGGTTTAGTCCCTTTTTTAATCTGGGGTCGCCACAACGGAATGAAGCGCCAACTTATCCAGCATATGTTTTACATATCACTCATTACATTACACTCATTCGCACGCATACATACACTATGGACAATTTAGCCAACCCAATTTACCTGTACCGCATGTCTTTGGACTGTGGGGGAAACCGGAGCACCCGGAGGAAACCCACGCAAACGCAGGGAGAACATGTAAACTCCACACAGAAACGCCAACTGATCCAGCCGAGGCTCGAACCAGTGACCTTCTTGCTGTGAGGCGACAGCACTACCTACTGCGCCTCTGCGTTACCCCATTTTTGTATTATCACTCTCAATAATAATTAAATCTGTCTTTTTTATGAAAGATGTGTTTATCTACTCACTAACATGGCACAACATGATTTGTGAACATCAGTTAATGCTTTGGTTAATAATAATTTAATTACATTAAACTCGGTTCATGTTGGTTAATAAGAAATAAGTAATTGTTTGCTTATTTTAGCTGAACTCTATTTAGTAGTATTAATTGAATAGAATCTTTTTACTTTAACTAACTAGCATCAAGAATCACACGAAAAATGACCTGAAATGTGTTAACTAATGGAACCTTGCTTTAAACTATTACAGATGAATGAGCTGTGACCATTGTATTAAAACTAGACTGTGATGTTTCTGGTCTGCTACCTACAACAGGACTGGAATTATCGAGAAACATGATTCAGTATTAATAGAAATATTATTAGTAAAATTAAACATTTTTACCACAGTAAATTGTTCATCTGTGTACCTGACCTAATCTGAGACACCTGGTTTAAATGAGCATCATAAAAAGATACAGAGCAACTGATCACAAAACTGGGGTGTAGATTTGTAGCTGAATGTATCGTACCAGGTGGATAAACCAGTGCAACGTGATCCCCGTCCTGCAGGTGTCCTCGCTCCATCAACATGGTGGCAATCTTCTCTGCCCGCTTATGCAACTGAAGACACGTCAGTGAGCTCAAGACTGTACCCTGCATCCACAAACACACACACACACGCACGCACGCACGCACGCACGCACGCACGCACGCACGCACGCACGCACGCACGCACGCACACACACACACACACACACACACACACACACACACATCAACATCACATGTTCCCAGTTCAGGATGAGTTATCAAAACTCTTCTAAAGAGGGCATATAGTGTTCAAAATAGCCTGTTATGATAAATGGCTGCATTTTAAACTATATTAAAACAATGTATCCCTCACAAACCAGGCCGAGATCATTTATGAAAGCAATTCCTGCTCCCTGGAGGGGGGAAACAGTGCAGAAATAGAGACATTTCTCTGTAGTCTTTTTTTCTAAGCACAGGACCACGTTCGAAACACCTCTAGAAAATTAGCTGGTGGTTTCTTAATGCAGAATTGTAGTAGATTTTTTTACTAAATACTGTATATTTCTGCTTGCAATTTATTGGTTAGTCTGGAAGTACTGGTTATTGAAAACTGAGGGAAAGTTTATTTAGTTCTGCAGAATACTTTGTTATTTAAAACCAAAACCACCGCTACCTAAACTTTATCATTCCTAACTTCAAACTCATTCATTCTCTTATCGGCGTAGTCCCTTTATTAATCTGGGGTCGCCACAGCGGAATGAACCGCCAACTTATCCAGCACGCTTTCACGCAGTGGATGCCCTTCCAGCCGCAACCCATCTCTGGGAAACATCCACACACACTCATTCACACTAATACACTATGGACAATTTAGCCAACCCAATTCACCTATACTGCATGTCTTTGGACTGTGGAGGAAACCGGAGCACTCGGAAGAAATCACGAACGCAGGGAGAACATGCAAACTCCAAACCGAAACACCAACTGACCCAGACGAGGCTCGAACCAGCGACTTTCTTGCTATGAGGCGACAGCACTACCTACTGCGCCACTGCGTCGCACTAACTTCAAACTAAAATACCTAAATAAAAAATTATTTTATAGTCTTATTTAAAACTCTTTATTACATTTATTATAAAACACTTTTTTTATTACACTGAATATATGACATTTTATTCAAATGATCCAGAGCTATTTTTTAAACTATTAATGCAATTTTAAAAAAAGAGTTAATAAAAATAAAAGTATAGAAAAGACTTTAAAGAAAATGCATAACATTATTTTAAAAAGTTCAAGTTTATTTAGTTCTGCAGAATACTTTGTTATTCAAAACTAAACCACCACTACCTAAATTTGATCATTCCTAACTTAAAACCAAAATACCTCATTAAAATAATTATATAGACTTATTTAAAACATTAATTATAATAGCACTGACCAAACACTTTTTTATTACACTGAATATAAACAATTTTATTCAAATGATCAAAAACTATTTTTAACTATCAACTCAAATTTATTTTATTATTTTTATTGTACTCCTTTTTATTTACTATTATTATTACAGTTATACAGTTATTGTTCCTGCATTTATTGTTATTATTATGAAGTCATGCTATTTATCATTATTTTATTATTTATAAATGTTTTATTGTCTTGTTATGAAAGTTTAAAAGGGAAAAGTGGGAAGTCTTTTACTGTCTGTCATATCAAGCATTTATGTTCTTTTTACTCAATTAAAAAAAATATTTAATGAATAAAAAAGAGAAAACATTTTTTTAAAAATGCATAATTTTATTAAAAAGGTAAAGTTTATTTAATTCTGCAGAATATTACATTATTTAAAACCAAAACCACCTCTACTTAAATTTGATCATTCCTAACTTAAACGTATAGGCTCTTTAAAACAGTTTTTTAAATTAAATTTAATATAAAACACTTTTTTTATTACACTGAATATATGGAATTTTATTTAAACAATCAAAAACTATCAACGCAATAAAAAAAAATAATAACAATAAAAAGAGAAAACATTTTAAGGAAAATGCATACTATTATTATTAAAAAGGTAAAGTTTATTTAGTTCTGCTGAATATTTCATTGTTTAAAACCAAAACCACCACTACCTAAACTTGATTATTCCTAACTAAAAACTAAAATACCTAAATAAAAAATAATTATATAGACTTATTTAAAACTATAGTAATAATAATAAAACGGACAAAATACATTTTTATTACATTGAATATGTTACATTTTATTCAAATGATCAAAAGCTATTTTTTTAATTATCAACACAATTAAAACAAAAAATTATGAATTAATAAAAAAGAGATGCATAATATTATTAAACAAGGAAAAGTTTATTTAGTGCTGCAGAATAATAAAATGACACTAAATATATATATGAAATAAAAGGTAAATTAACAAGAGCTAATTTGTTCCTTTAAAACAAAAAACTATCAACCGCATTTAAAGAATTGAAAGAAAATGCATAATATTATTAGAGATCGTACCCTTGAGCTGAGGAGGGTGAAGAGCACATGATCTGGTGTGGTTTGGGCTCTCCACTGCAACACCTCAGACAGGAAGAGGAACTATGGGTAGAAAAACGCCCAAGATTATTACCACAAAATTCAAGACATTAAACGGAGATGATGTAATATTCCATATAAAGTATACCATTATTATTGTTTAGGTTTTGCATTAAAATCTCAAATTGAATATAATATAATCAACACAACCATTAACCACAGCATGTTTTCCTGCAATTAGCAAGACCTGTTAAAGTCATTAGCGATCAGTTTGTTAGTGTTATCTTAAAAGTAAGAAGTGAATGCAGACGTGCGTTACCTCGTCTCCCAGTGTTATTCTCACATCGGTTTGCAAGATCTTAAAAGCATGAAATAAAATTTCCATTCACTCAACGGGCCCGATTTTCATAGGCATGAATGGATGGAGGCAACAAAACAACACAAGTTTTGGAGTATAAAAATGAAGTAAAAAAAAAAGTCATGCATGACTGTGATTCTCCGAGCAGCAGATGGCAGAGGTAACATTTGTTGGTGTCAGACATGCAGGAGTGTGAAGGAATGAGTGTAAGAAGGGAGAGGACAAGAAAGGCATGCAAGAAGCAGCCAACAACTGTTGCATTTTCGGGTTTGTGCATATGTTAGTATACAAAATTTGTGTGTGAGGCCGACAGCTGTGTGTGTGTGTGTGTTTTAAGGTTATGGTGTTGTGCACAGCGGACAAGCTGACGGAGTAATGGCTGCCATCTTTCAGCCTGAGAGGGCAGAGTAATGATGCTAAGGTGCTTGACTGACAGTACAGTAAAACCAAAGACATCAAGTCAACACAAAAACAAGCAGAGCAGCCCTCCCAAACAGAGCCCAGAGTGCAATTGTTATTCAAATGGCATATGTTTCTGTAAAACTGCTGTTAAAATGGTAACTTTCACATTTTAGAAGCATAAAACTGTCAGGTTTTGATTTGGTGAGAATGAATGGTGGAACCCTTTAAGGTGATCTCTATGAAATCATATTTTGGGGGCCATTTATTGGTTAAACTGTGTACTAAGCCTTTTTTTCAACCAATAGACAAACCAGATGGACAACCAGGTGGTTATAGTGCCTGTTAAAAGGTTATAGAGTTTTTTTTTATATCATATATTCCTGCTGATGTATGTTGTAAATAATGCTCAGTTTCTTGGACTGACTGATCAGTTTGTTTCATAATATCTCAATGGAGTAGGGATGCAGCGATTATAGATTTTGGTTGTACGATTAGTCTGATAGTCTGAGGAATAATCATGGCTTCACAGTTATCACGATTATTATGCATTCATTGATTTCAAAACACTACTAGTTTAGAAAATCGCATATAAACCCATTATACTTTAAAGTGTTATTTATTGTTGCACAGTAACTAAATAATACAGCAAACAATAGTCCACTTCACTTTGAACTTAAAAATAAGTAAAGAAAAAAAGGTTTTGACATTTAAACATAATTAATAATTTTGCACTGAAAATAAACAACAGAACAATAAATAAATAAATAAATAAATAAATAAATAACAATGAGAATAAAAAAATTGTGTTTGTCTAATGTAAATCTAAGCTGATTGGTTCAGTTCTTGTCATATTACTCGTGGCATTCTTTCAACTAGGTGGGCCTGGAAAGCATGAGCACGTTGTGCAAGTCAGTCGCTTAAAGCTGTATAGAAGTGTCTTGAAAAATATCTAGTCAAATTTTTGTACTGTCATCATGGCAAAGATAAAATAAATCAGTTATTAGAAATGAGTTATTAAAACTATTTTGTTTAGAAATGTGTTGAAAAAATCTTCTCTCTGTTAAACAGAAATTGGGGAAAAAATAAACAGGGGGGGGTAATAATTTACGGGGTTTAATAATTCTGACTTCAACTGTATAATTTTTTAACTTAAAAGTGCAGGTAGTAGTAGTAGTATTTATGTTTATTGTTTAACTAGAATAATTGGCTTTTATATGGAAGAAAAATATTAACATTTTACAATACATGCACTAGAAATGATAATTTTATTAAATCTAAGCATCAAATATCAAATGGTTAAAAATTAACTCTTACAAAAGAATATTTAAATGTACCTTTGGGTCCATAAATACATCCATAAAAAATCTATCCTGTTAAAAATCACAGTAAATGTTACAATAAATCAATACAATAAATCACACTAATGTCATTTTTGTCTAAAAGTGCTGGTAAAGGTTGACTTAACTAAAAATCTTTAATGTTCTACATTTTAGATAATCTGAGTGAATAAAAACTAACAGCACATTTTAATTTTCGGAAGAATGGTTTCCCAGAATGCACTTTGTAGGGGTCGTGTGTGAAGTGACTCAAAAGGTCTGACAAGCCATAAGGGGTCAGTTCCTCTAATGCTAAATACAGTTGGGAGAATTACTGCAAGCCACACAATCTCCAAATAAATGAACTCTCAGTGAGCGCCAAATGTGCGTAATGCGTTGGCAGGTAACTTTATAAGGGACTGCAGTGTGTTAAAGTCGAATTGTAAGATTGATTACATGACTCTGATGTAAGTGACACAAGCAATTCAAACACACACCAGCTAATAAAGAAAAAAAATCACCTACTGACAAGCAACTTGGAAAATGTAACATCAGACATTTAATTAGGAGGCCTGAAGTTCTCCAAGTAATGATAGAGGCTGAATATTTCAAGCATTAAACCACCAAAATAATAGCACAGCCTTAATGTTTTAGTGACAGGTGCAGAAAATTGTCTTATTTTTTGTAATAAGAAAATGACCATAGAAGAGAAAAAACACATTTACATTCCATATTAATAAAAAAAAAATTAATGGTGTGCACTTTATATAAAGACAAAAAAAACCTATGTACTTTTTTGCGTCTTTCCTTAAAATAGCATGTTTAATTTTCAAAAATAAATGAGCACAATTAAAACAATACAATAAAAACTAAAAACATTTTTATATAAATGTTTTATGTTATTAGAAATGTTATTGTATACATGTTATTATATAAATGTTTATGTTATTATAATGTTATTACATAAATGTTTATTATAAATATTATTATATAAATATTTATGTTATTTTAAATGTTATTATATAAATGTTATTATTTAAATTTTATTATAAAAATGTTTGCTGTTATAAATGTTAGTATTTAAATGTTTTATATATGTGTTTATGTTATTATACACTTTATTACATAAATGTTTTATATAAATGTTTATTATAAAGGCATTATATAAATGTTTATGTTATTATGAACGTTATTATATAAGTGTTTATGTAATACATGCTATTATATAAATGTTTATTATGAATATTATTATATAAAGGTTTTATATAAATGTTAATGTTATTATAAATGTTATTATATAAATGTTTATGTTATCATAAATGTTATTATAAAAATGTTATAAAATGTTTATGCAATTATAAATGTTATTATATAAATGTTTATGTTATTGTAGATGTTATTATATAAATGTTATAAAATGTATATGCCATTATAAATGTTATTATATAAATGTTTATGTTATTGTAGATGTTATTATATAAATGTTATTATATATATGTTTGTTGTTATAAATGTCATTATATAAATGTTTGAATGTAAATGTTTATATATAAATGTTTGTTATTATACATGTTGTTATATAAATGTTATTATATAACTGTTGTTATAAATGTTATTATATAAATGTTTGTTGTTATAAATGTTATTATATAAATGTTTGTTGTTATAAATGTTATTATATAAATGTTTGTTGTATAAATGTTATTATACAAATGTTTGTTGTTATAAATGTTATTATATACATGTTTGTTGTATAAATGTTATTATATAAATGTTTGTTGTATAAATGTTATTATACAAATGTTTGTTGTTATAAATGTTATTATATAAATGTCTGTTGTTATAAATGTTATTATCTAAATGTTTATGTTATTGTAGATGTTATTATATAAATGTTATAAAATGGTTATGCCATTATAAATGTTATTATATAAATGTTTATGTTATTGTAGATGTTATTATATAAATGTTATTATCTAAATGTTTATGTTATTGTAGATGTTATTATATAAATGTTATAAAATGTATATGCCATTATAAATGTTATTATATAAATGTTTATGTTATTGTAGATGTTATTATATAAATGTTATATATATATGTTTGTTGTTATAAATGTCATTATATAAATGTTTGTATGTAAATGTTTATATATAAATATTTATGTTATTATAAATGTTGTTATATAAATTTTATTATATAACTGTTGTTATAAATGTTATTATATAAATGTTTGTTGTATAAATGTTATTATATAAATGTTTGTTGTATAAATGTTATTATATAAATGATTGTTGTTATTAATGTTATTATATAAATGTCTGTTGTTATAAATGTTATTATATAAATGTTTTATATAAATGTTTATGTTATTATACATGTTATTACATAAATGTTTCATATAAATGTTTGTCATAAATGCTATCATATAAATGCTTATGTTATTATAAATGTTTTCATATAAATGTTAACATATAAATGTTTTTATTATAAATGTTATAAACATGTTTTTTGAAAAATGTTTGTTATTATAAATGTTATTATATAAATGTTATTATAAACATAATATGATATTTTATTATGATATAAAGATATGATGATTTGATATATAAGTTTTACTTTAAAAAAATTCAAAATATTATTTGTGTAAAACTCGGAACAAAACAATATCATTTTATATAAAGAAATATGATATAATATGATATTGTAAATCTTCATCTCTCAATATCAGTTTTTTAATGTGCATATTTTAGTTCCTATCCTAAATGGGTCCCGGTTTGCTTGAGGTTAGCACTGAATGAGAGGGGAGGGAGGGAGAATGAATGGAGTGACTGCTGAAAATCGAGGCCCCATTGAACCACACACACACCTTTCTTGCCTGATCATTGTCTTCGATCTGGCCCAGATCTCTGCCGCTGGCCTGAGCAATCCTCTTCCCCGAGACCAAATTACCCACCATCACAGAGGCGGGTCCGATCTCTGCAGAGCCCAACAGAACAAGCACATCACAAACCAGCAGACCACACCATTTCTGACATTCGAGGTGACCTTGTGAGCCGACAACAGACCTGGCTGTTTCTGTCTGGGTTTGGGCAGGTTGGTGACGCAGGTGTGAGGGCACATTAGGACGTTACAGGGATGCAGGGAGCCTTCCAAAAACAGCTGCTTGGTCTCCGATAGGTGGATCCCTCCCAGCGGGGTCTTGGGAAGGGTGTTAGCGGGCACCAAAGCCAAGCAAAACACCCCGACGTTGTGGATGCTGTCTATCGCCTGTGGAAAACACATGGATTGTCAGTTTTTTTATTTTTCTGTTGACAGAGGTTGGGAGGGTTGAACTTGAATTGGGAAAGTTTAACAAGCCTGAATTTGAACTCAGGAGGTCCGATGGTGAAGTTTTAAAAAGACATATCTTGAAAATGTTTTTTCATTGTTTAAGTGCTATAATTGGATCCATGGCGCATCTATCAATGCAGAAAATGTCAAAAAGTACAACTCAGTAAGCAGGGCTGCACAATATATATAGTTTCAGCATTGAGATCACAATGTGTGTGTAATTACAATAAATATTCTAAAAGCAGCAGCTCATTAGTATTTAGAGGGACACACAAAAATATTGATTATTTATTATAATTTATTATATTATATTTATTATTTTATATATAATAATTCTGACTTCAACTGTATGTATATATATATATATATATATATATATATATATATATATATATATATATATATATATATATATATATATATATATATATATATATATATATATATATACAGTTTACAGTTATACACATGAATTTTTTTTCTTTTTTAAATAGTTCCTAAATGATGTTTAACAGAGCAAGGGAATTTTCACAGTCTGATAATATTTTTTCTTCTGGAGAAAGTCTTATTTGTTTTATTTTGGCTAGAATAAAAGCAGTCTTATTTTTTTTTAAAACATTTTAAGGTAAAATTATTAGCCCCTTTAAGCGATATATTTTTTCCGATAGTCTACTGAACAAACCATCATTATACAATAACTTGCCTAATTACTCTAACCTGCCTGATTACCCTAATCAACCTAACTTAGTTAAGCCTTTAAATGTCACTTTAAGTTGTATAGAAGGATCTTGAAAAATATCTAGTAAAATATTATTTACTGTCATCATAGCAAAGATAAAATAAATCAGTTATTAGAAATTAGTTATTAAAACTATTATTTTTAGAAATGTGTTGAAAAACTCTTCCCTCCGTTAAACAGAATTTTGGAGGAAAAAACAGGGGGGCTAATAATTCTGACTTCAACTGTGTGTGTCTGTGTATATATATATATATATATATATATATATATATATATATATATATATATATATATATATATATATATATATATATATATGTATATGTATATATATATATATATATATATATATATATATATATATATATATATATATATATATATCTAAATGCATATTATAAAACTATTTGGATGCACCATGAATTGCCACATGGTGACAAATAAAGTGTATTGATATTAACTGAATTGAATTGAATTAAATTAAACTAAATTGAAAACTGTGGGAAAATTGAGGAAAATTTGACAAGAAATAATAATAATAAATGGTGTGTTTGGTATTTGAACTAAATCTTCACAGATAAACCAGCTATATATTTTACATCGTATGAAAAGGAGCATCATATTATGGAGCTTAAAGTATGACAAAACAGTCTCCACTTGAATTCATTCATTCATTTTTCTTCAGCTTAGTCCATTTATTAATCGGGGGTCGCCACAGCGGAATAAACCGCCAACTTCCACAGCAGATGCCTTTCCAGTACTGGGAAACATCCTTATACACTCATTCACACCAGGAGGAAATCCACACGAACACGGGAACAATATGCAAATTCCACACAGAAATGCCAACTGACCCAGCCGGGACTCAAACCAGCGACCTTCTTGCTGTGAGGCGACAGTGCTACCGTGTCAGCCTGAATTATTAACAATTGTATTTTAATAAAACTGAAAATATTTCATTTTTTACTTAAAAAATTGAACACCTGAAATGTAATTTAATTTATAAATTTACCTTTGGCTTAGTCTCTGCTTTATCAAAGGTCACCACAGTGGAATGAACCGCTAACTATTCCAGCATATGTTCTACACAGCGGCGACAGCACAACCCAATGAGCCACTGTGCCACCCATCTGAAATTTAGGACAACTGAATTTTAAGTTAGATTTTGAGTTAGATATCCAGTTTGTAAAAATACAGTTTCATATTATTTTATAACTAATTTTAAGCTCCATATAATATGCCCTTTTAAAAAATAGAGTGTGTAAGGAAGCTGCCAGCTGAGACTTGACCTTTACAGATGCCTCAGGGACAACCAAACTGCCAAACAAGAATTAGAAATACGAAATTTGCAAGATTAATGACCTACAACAATGAAGGTGGAAATGAAGGCCAGTCTCCATGCCTGAGTGCACCTTGTTATTTTTGCTGGTAAAGTGCTTACAGAAAGTTCGCAGGTCAGCAATAGCATGATCTCTAATTCAGTTTGGATGTGGACTGGGGTTATAGAGCGAATAAGGTGACTCCTGTCGGACTGGACACAAATAGTGAGTCGCCGCTGTCCAAATCGATTGGCATGGCAAATACCTGCAGCACTCGGCTCATCCACTGGAAGCTGTCCTCTTCTGTAGAGTCCGGCCTCTGCTCTGCTACCACCACAATCCTCTCATCATGCAGGACGGTCACTGAAAACACTGCTATCCTAAATAGGGAGGTAGAGGAACCAGAAGTCAGAGTTTTAGTGACAGGCAACAGCAGAAATACCTGCAATCAGGAACTGCTTCTGTTAATGGATGTGGCCTAATTTGGTCGAACTTTAAGATTTAGAATGAAAGAAAACATAATCATTTGAATAATAAAGAACAAATAGAATAATTTTTTCATGCAAAGAGATACACACATTAACATGCAAAAATATAATAATAATATAATATAAATGCAAAAGAGGGAAAAACTAAAAACAGAAAAAGAGCTTAAAAGAACAGCCAGGTGTGTGTGTGTGTGTGCTTGTACATGTAAAGGTAACTGGATGGACAGGTCAAAGTATATAAACAAGAGAACATTAAAAATATATGCATATAAACATGCATAAAAGTATAAAGCATATCGTCAATCATAAATAGTATATAATAATAGTAATAGTAATAAAAGTAATCTAATAATAATAATAACAGTTAAATAACTTCAATAATTAACATAATTCTGCAGATTATGAATAATAAATGTTTAGAAGTATAATAAAATGTATTTATTTCTTAAAGTTATTAGTTATTTACTAGTTATTATTCATTCATTCATTTTCATTTTGGCTTAGTTCCTTTATTAATCTGGGGTCACCACAGCGGAATGAACCACCAACTTATCCAGCATATATTTTACACAGCGAATGCCCTTCCAGTTGCAACCCATCACTGGGAAACACCCACACACTCTCATTCACACACATACACTACGACCAATTTAGCTTGCCCAATCCACCTATAGCGCATGTCTCTGGACTGTGGGGAAACCGAAGCACCCGGAGGAAACCCACGCGAACACAGGGAGAACATGCACACTCCACACAGAAGTGCCAACTGACCCAGCTGAGGTTTGAACCAGCGAACTTTATTGTCGCCACTGTGCCACCCACTAGTTATTATGTTGACTTTTATACTACTCTGTCCTCGAAACCAAACGTATCTCCTCCTAGGCCGTTTATGCTACAAGGCTCAAATTTGGTCAAAATGTGCCGTCTGGATTTAAGATTGTTGCTATATCTCCTCATGCCAATCAGACTTATCGTTTTTGAATAAGAAAATGTTAAATATTACATTTTAATAATCCGGGAATATTAAAAAAAACAAACAAGCCCCAAATTTGGCCAAAAGCTAGCTTTATCAGACTTATAATTTTCCAATAAATAATTATTAAGCATTATTTTGACTTAAACTCCATATTTTTTCCTGATATGGGAAGACATTTTTACTTATTGTCCATTTCCAATTTTTAACTGTCATAGAGACTGTCTTAGAGACATCGGGGTTGATTTATATCACTCATATTGGTAAGAAGTTTTGATGTATCATCACTGAGCTGTCAACTGTCCCCATGGCAACAAAACAGGCTGACCTAGCCACCATTTAAAAACAGCAATATCTCTACATCAGAACATCATAGTGACCTAGGTATTGGCTTGTTTGACTCACACTAGCAAAATGGGACTTCCTGTGTAGTATGCACGGTAACAATGATAAGCCAAGTGCTAATAAGGATTAGCTACATGCTATTAATGATTATCTAAATGCAATAACATATGCTAGAAATGCCCACTAAGTATTAGCATTTGATGAAACATGTATACGAGCGTTGCCATTTAGCAACTGTTTAGCAACCACCTTGCATTGCCATAAACATTTTAGCAACTGCCTAGCAACCACTTAGCAACTGCTGTGCTTTCTGCCAACTGCCATTCCCAGTCCTAGCGCAGTAATGTTGGCTTTATTTATTTATTTATTATTAAATAAAATGTATTATTATTAGATAAACTAAAATGTTATTATCTTACATTTACATAGTACATCTTGTATATATCTCCCGTTCTACCTCAGAACTGTTTACTTCACCTCACCCTACCTCCCCCTCTCATCCCCTATTTTGCACTACTGATTATCGTCTACAGTTATTTCTACTGTAACTTGTTGTTTAGTTTGATCTGTACTGAAAGGATATATTTACAATTGCACTGAGTAGTAAGATGCACTTAATCTCATTGCACATGTTTATAATGTACATTGTATACGTGTACAGTACGGTGAAAATAAAATGCATTCTATTTTATTCTAAATGTATAACACTTCAAATTTCCAAATTTTACCAAAAAAACCTAATAATAATATTAATAAAATGTATTTAATAAATTATAATATGCTTATTTTTGTATCCTCTAATAATAATCACTTAATTATAATCATGAAATCAAATAATTAAAATCCTAATTCAAATTATTACATTTTTAATCAAATTATTATTGTCACAAAAACATTTTTAGAAGTTTATTTTTGAACATTTATTTGTTTGCATGTACTATATCAGTTATTTTTTTATTTTGGATTTAGTTTCTAACCAAAAATAACATACCAACACTAATATTACATTATTACTGCAATACACCAGTTTTATGACACTGTTTAAAGCTCCATGAAAATAAAAAACAAATGAAACTAAGCAACTGCACCACAACACGCTGAGCTCAAGCTCTCGCTCCTGCCACCCCAGCAGGTGTGAAACGCATTTAATTTACACTCTGCATGTCCAAAGCAAACAAGCTCTTGTACTATATATAAACCTCCCATTCTTTGATGACGCAGAAGAACACCACTTGTTTATTCGGACTTCTCACCTGCCCCTGTACACAAACTTCATGGGTTCCACCGCCAGCGCCGTGGCCACAATATCATCAGCGTTGTGTCTCCGTCCACTCACCACCATCAGACCGTCCATCTTTCCAGAGACAAACACCAGGCCACCAGGACCAATGAAGCCCAGTAGCCCTGTGCGGATAAAGGGATACTCGCTGATAGGAGCCCCAGAGATGGTCATGGGAAACACCTGACAAAACAAAAGCCAGCAATCTGGATTAAACTTTGCAACTTTTCCCTCATTTAACATTGAGTGTGTATAGCTGCAGATAAGCAGAGAAAGTAAACTTTGCATTTAGATTTAAAACAAAATCAATATATTGTTTTCTGTAAGCAAGTAAACAAGAGTAAACAAGAAGATTCTCCCATAAATTTGAAGCAAAAACTCTAGGCTACAAGATCCAGTTCTCAAAAGTCTTGTGAACAAATATTCTGTGTGTGTATTATGAAGTTATTTCAGTGACTTCGAAATGTTAGTTTTTCACCCGCCGTGCATAAACAATCATCAAACCATCTGAAAAACAACATAAAACATAAATGTTGCTAACGTAATACTGTAGACCACTTTGTGCTGTTTACAGCGGTATTAGACTTTAGCCATGTATATGTTTATAAGCAACTGAAAAAAGCAAATGTCAGGGCACATCAGAACTTCTCCAGGCTCCCAAAACACCCTCAAACCCTACACAGGTGGCAAACTCAGTTTCAGGAGGGCCACAGCTCTGCACAGTTTAGTTCTAACCCTAATTAACCACAACTGATCAAGCTAATTAAGTCCTTCAGTTATGATTGAAACCTACAGGTGAGTGTGTTGAAGCAAGGTTGGAACTAAATTATGCAGAGCTGCGGCCCTCCAGGAACCGGATTTGACACCTGTGCCCAAGAAGGTTAACTCATAAATTTCATTATCATTAGATTTAGTTTTTTGGAAATGATAGAAATCTATAAATATTAAAAAATGTATTTAAGATTTGTTCAATTTCACTGGCCGAGTGCAAAGATGTACTGTGATAATCTGCTTTTGTTTTAAATGCTAATTATGTTAATTACAGTGCATCCGGAAAGTATTCATAGCGCTTCACTTTTTCCACATTTTTTATGTTACAGCCTTATTCCAAAATGGATTAAATTCATTTATTTCCTCAAAATTTTACACACAATACCCCATAATGACAATGTGAAAAAATATTTTTGGAAATTGCTACAAATTTATAAAAAAAAAACCTGAAAAATCACACGTACATCAGTATTCACAGCCTTTGCCGTGAAGCTCTAAATTGAACTCAGGTACTTGATTCCACTGATCCTTCTTGAGATGTTTCAGCAGCTTAATTGGAGTTCACATGTGGTAAATTCAGCTGATTGGACATGATTTGAAAAGGCATACACATGTCTATATAAGGTCCCAGTGTTGACAGTGCATGTCAAAGCACAAATCAAGCATGAAGACAAAGGAATTGTCTGTAGACCTCAGAGACAGAATTGTCTTGAGGCACAAGGCTGGGGAAGGTTACAAAAAAATTCTGCTGCTCTGAAAGTTCCATTGAGCACAGTGGCCTCCATCATCCATAAGTGGAAGATGTTTGGAACCACCAGGGCTGGCCATCAAAGATGAGTGATCAGGGGGAAAGGGTTTTAGTCAGGGAGATGATCAATAACCTGATGTCACTCAGTCTGAACTCCAGTGTTCTTCTGTGGAGAGAAGAGAACCTTACAGAAGGACAACCATCTGTGCAGCAATCCACCAATCAGGCCTGTTTGGTAGAGTGGTCAGATGGAAGCCACTCCCCGCCTCAGACCATAAGAAACTAAATTCTCTGGTCTGATGAGACTAAAATTTTACTCTTTGGAGTGAATGCCATGCGTTACGTTTGGAGAAAACCAGGCACCGCTAATCACCAGGCTAATTCCATCCCTACAGTGAAGCATGATGGTGGCAGCATCATGCTGTTAGGATGTTTTTCAGCAGCAGGAACTGGAAGACTAGTCAGGATAGTGGGAAAGATGAATGCAGCAATGTACAGAGACATCCTGAATGAAAACCTGCTTCAGAGTGCTCTTGATCTCAGACTGGGGTGACGGTTTATCTTCCAATAGGACAATGACCCAAAACACACCCCCAAAATATCTATGGAGTGGCTTTACAAGAACTCTGTGAATGTCTTTGAGTGGCCCAGCCAGAGCCCAGACCTAAATCCTATTGAACATCTCTGGAGAGATCTGAAAACGGCTGTACACCGAAGCTTCCCATGCAAACTGATAGAGCTTGAGAGGTACTGCAAAGGGGAATGGGCAAAAATTTCCAAAGACAGGTGTGCCAAGGTTGTGGCATCATATTCAAAAAGATTTGAGGTTGTAATTGCTGACAAAGGTGCATCAACAAAGTATTGAGTAAAGGCTGTGAATACTTCTGTACATGTGGTTTTTCAGGGTTTTTATTTTTAATAAATTTGCAACAATTTAAAAAATAACTTTTTTCACATTGTCATTATGGGCTTTTGTGTGTAGAATTTCGAAATTAATCCATTTTGGAATAAGGCTTTAACGTAAAAAATGTGGAAAAAGTGAAGCGCTCTGAATACTTTCCGGATGCACTGTATCTGTCTCTCAAAATAAAAAATAAGTATATATATATATATATATATATTATATGTTGATCTTTATTATCATAAATGTGATTTAATACCCCTCATGTCTGACCTTGTATTTCTAGTTGTGACTTTATATCGCATATTTGTAACATAATATTGCAGAATTACTATTGTGTATTGCACATTTGCAATATTTGCATTTGCATATTGTAATAATTGTGCCTTCATTTCAGACAACTGCATCTATATCACACATTTGCAACTTTACTTCTGACAACTACGACTATTTCTGAAAAAACTGCAACAATCTGTAATAACTGTGTGCAATTTGTCTTGCAACTTCATACCTCACAACTTCAAGCTTTAAGATGCCATCTTGCTGAAATGTCCACTCTGGTTTCATATTTATCATCCTGCTAATAGATGTTTGACTGAATCAGCTAATATTATTTTACAATACGGAAGGGCAGAGAGCTGCTGAAGAACCACTGAGAGATTTCAGCTGTTGTCTGGGCTTTCACTGCCTTTCTACACCTCCCTTTCTTCATGTGTTCAATACTTTTTTCCTGTGTCATTTCATTTTATTACACATACCTTAATTTGTAAACTAATTAGATTTGTTTTCTTTGGTTGTTTTCAAGATCTGGTGAAAAATTCAAGTCAATAGCACCTTTAGAAATATGTTTTCTTGAATACTCATTTCCCTCATTGTATATTGTGATTATACCACATAGGCTTTTTGTGGCTTTCTGACTGTTATTTTATCTCACAGCACTGCAATTTTATTTGTCATAACTACGGTTAAATATATATTAGCTGAAATCATTTCATGTATCATTACATGTTTATTTCCCTTTAAAATTTTTTTATGTAATTGCAAAAACAACATGTTAGATACTATTTTATTTCTAAATTAAAATTATACCTCACAATCACCTGTTAGATTTTTACGCCTTAAAAATAAAAACAGACTTTTTGAGAACTGACCTTGAGAAAATGCCAGACTCATTATTTCACAGCAATTTAACAAAGCAGCCAAGGAAAAGGCTTTGATGGGAGCGTTTTAGCATCTGTGTGAGCAGAGCCCGGGGAATTCTTGGTAGGAGAATCCACCTAAGTAGAGCCAAATCAATCTCGGTCTGATAGGACACAAACCTCAAAGGTGTTTTTTGTCATGCCCGAAAGCCCATAATATGACATTCCTGTGGCGATGGAACAAACACACAGCTCTCCGATCTCATCTGTTCGACACAGCTGAGGAACTCCCTCCGGTTTGACCACACACATCAGAGCTGCGCATACACAACGTCAATAAACACATTACACACTTTGTGAAGTACTAAATACAGCACGCAGAGACACATATTACAACAAGAACAATATTTACAAAGGTACATTTGAAGAGCCACTCTTGTATTTACTAGTTATGTCACCATACTGCAATGTCTAACAATGCGATACTTTAAAAATATTGATACTCGATACACTTTTAGCTTAGCTTAGCATAGGTCATTGAATCGAATTAGACCGTTAGCATCTTGCTCAAAAACAATTAAAGAGCTTTGATTATTTTTTCCTATTTAAAGTTTGACTTTTCTGTAGTCACATCATGTACTAAGACCACTGAAAAATTAAAAGTACTGTGCGCCAATATCATGGCTGCAGCAGGCACAATCATATTACACAGCAAATGAAAATTAGCTAACTTTCATGTATTCTGGCTCAAATAGATACATTTCAGGATCTGTACAAAAGTAAACATTTCTGAATCATCTTAAATGTCTCCATGGTTGCAAGGAGTGCAAGCATGTGGTCACATTGTTTAAATTGATGGAATGTGATTAAAAATGGTAAAATTCGAGAGTGTTTAACTCTATGAGAGTTATAAATTGACTCTATTTAAAAATGAAAGAGGAGTGTTCCTTTAAAACGGGGGTCACCAATTTCGTTCCTGGAGGTCCGGTGCCCTGCAGGGTTTAGCTCCAACTTGCCTCAATACAGGGTTGGAGCTCAAATCTGCAGGACACAGGACTCCGGAAAGGAACGAGTTTGGTGATCCCTGCTTTAAAACCTCAAGCATGGGTCAGAATTAATGGTTCTTAATTCTGGTCTTGTCAGGCAAATTCTGCCAACATTTTCACAAGCCCAGATGAATGAATGACTAAATAAATAAATGAATGAAAGAACGAACAAACAAATGACTAAGTGAATGAATGAATGACTAAATATCAATGAATGAATGACTAAATGAATCAATGAATGAATGACTAAATAAAACAATGAATAAATGACTAAACGGATAAATGAATGTCTAAATAAATGAATCAATGAATGACTAAATGAATGAATGACTAAACAAATGAATGAATGACTAAATAAATAAATGACTGAATGAATGAATGACTAAATGAATCAATGAATGAATGGCTAAATGAATAAATGAATGACTAAATGAATCAATGAATGCATGAATGACTAAACGAATGAATGAATGTCTAAATGATTGAATCAATAAATGAATGACTAAATGGATGAATGAATGAATGAATGAATGACTAAACAAATTAATGAATGACTAAATGAATGACTAAGTGAATTTATGAATGAATGAATGAATGAATGAATGAATGAATATAAATGAATGAATGTCCAAATGACTAAAAGAATGAATGAACAACTAAAGGAATGAATAAATGAATCAATGACTAAACAAACGAATGAATGTCTAAATGAACGAATGAATGAATGACTAAACAAATGAATGAATGTTCAAATGAAAGAATTAATGACTTAATAAATGAATGAATGACTAAATGAATGAATTAATGAATGACTAAACAAATGAATGAATGTTTAAATGAATGAATGAATGACTAAATGTATGAATGAATGACTAAATATAAATGAATGAACGACTAAATGAATGAATGAATGACTAAACAAATGAATGAATGTTTAAATGAATGAATGAATGAATGAATGACTAAATGTATGAATGAATGACTATAAATGAATGAACGACTAAATGAATGAATGACTAAACAAATGAATGAATGTTTAAATGAATGAATGACTAAATTAATGAATAACTAAATGAATAAATGAGTGAGTTGATGAATAAAAGAGTAAACTAAAAAAGATGTTATTGTTTTGAATATTCTAATAAATTATTCATATAGCATTCTAACAACTATCACAATTCTTGATCCCATTTTAATATTAGACGAGAAACATATGTAAAACATTACTGAACACAATAATAAAGCAGAGAATAATAAATAATAAACGGTTCCACATTGATATGGAGCATTAATATGTACTGAAATATGGATCATTTTGACAACACTAGCATATACATATGTGTACCTCCAGGCATCACAGTGCCCACGTCCTGTACGGTGAGCACAGACAGACGCTCCTCTGAGTCCACTCGGATGACACCATAGCTCAGACCCTGCATAGACAGCACACCTCGACCCGGCGGCTGATTACTGTCATCTGTGGGCCTAAAATGAAAAAGATCAGATTAATATATGGTGACTTTAATGCAATGTAAAACAGAAGTCGAGGATGCTGATTGGCCCAATCACTTCTTATGAACAGCACACATATAAAGTCCTTTAAAAAACGCACACATCTGATTGAAGAGAGATGTTTGGCAAGGTATAGCAAACCATATTCGAGCAGAAAAAAAAACATGAAACAGTGTGCTGATTCAGTTTACCAGAATTAGAGCTCTGTTCCAAAAATAGCATGCTGACTTGATGTCTGTACACATATAGGAAGCTGTCCCCTAAGGAACTGATGTTTTTTTTAACCTCTTAAGGCCCAAGGTGTATTTTTACATGCATTTTTATTTCTCTTTGCTATTTATGCTTATTAAAACCTAATTAGAATAAAAACCTATGTATCATATTTTGATACAATGTACTTTTAGAGAAAAATGATGTCCATATATGTGGACTCGTGGTCTGAATTTACATAAAACACTTTTTCCTGAATTTTTAATGCATATTTAACATAGACATTTTTTTTTACTTGCTTTCACTATCAGAGAGTAAAAGCTAATTTTTTCGTCATTTTGGACAGTTAAAAACTGTGTTTAAGAACATTTCAATGCTGCAAAACAGTTGCAGGATGACACTGTATGTCTGTAACAAAATATAAAACATACAACTTGACTTCTAGATGATCATTTGGAAAAGTGGCAGAAGGTAGATTTTTCAGATGAATCATCTGTTGAACTGCATCCCAATCATCACAAATACTGCAGAAGACCTACTGGAACCTACATGGACCCAAGATTCTCAACGAAATCAGTCAAGTTTGGTGAAGGAAAAATCATGGTTTGGGATTACATTCAGTATGAGGCGTACGAGAGATCTGCAGAGTGGATGGCAACATCAAGAGCCTGAGGTATCAAGACATTTGTGCTGCCCATTACATTACAAACTACAGGAGAGGCCAAATTCTTCAGCAGGATAGCGCTCCTTTTCATACTTCAGCCTCCACATCAAAGTTCCTGAAACCAAAGAAGGTCAAGGTGCTCTTGGATTGGCCAGCCCAGTCACCAGACATGAACATTATTGAGAATGTCTGGGGTAAGATGAAGGAGGAGGCAATGAAGATGAATCCAAAGGATCTTGATGAACTCTGGGAGTCCTGCAGGAACGCTTTCTTTGCCATTCCAGATGACTTTATTAATAAGTTATTTGAGTCATGGCAGAGATGTATGGATCGATCCTCCAAGCTCATGGGAGTCATACACAATATTAAGTATTTTTACACTGCGCCATGACTTCTATACTGTACTTTATTTTCTGTTAAGTGACAAGACTTTTGTCTAAGTAAAATCAGACCTTAATGTCCTAATTAAGTAATTAAAAATCAAGGCATGATCATATTTTATTTTGGTAAATAAATAAGCTCATGGGAGTCATACACAAAATTCATTATTTTTCCACAGCACCATGACTTTTTATTCTATACTGTACATTATTTATGTTACGGGACAATACTTTTTTTATGCAAAGTCAGATATTACTGTTCTAATTAAATAATTCAAAATAAAGGCATGATCATATTTTAATTGGGTAAAATAAGCGTAATCTAGAGGCCTTTCATATAAGCCATATCTGATACCAAATGATCAACTAGAAGTCAAGTTATTATTTGTTATTCCTAAAACTTGTATAGGCAACAAGACTTTTGTCAGGTAGTGTATATACACTTTTATGTATTCATTTATTTTTTCCCTCGTTCCCTTAACAACATTCATGCAGTCTGATGCTTTTAAATGCAAAGTAAGCAGCTCATTTGGGACAGGCTAAAAGTGTAGAAATGTTGGATCAATCATCCAGAGCTCTGAAATGTGAACGAAATATTGAGAGGAAGGAAATTATTACCGCAAACCACATGAACTAAACCAAAGGGTGAAAAATGAGGTTACTGTTAGTTTGCTCTGTAAATCCACAAACGACAATGATGTAACTTTGATGACAGAAACAGCGGAATTACGTAGCGCCTCTCGCATTTGAAACAGCTTTTTCCTCTGACTTCACTGGTTGGCGATGTTTTTGTCAATGACACCAGGCCTTTTTATTAGGGTGCAATTCATCTGACATTTGTTCAAATTCATACAAGCTGTTCTCCTCCACAAACTTGTCGGTAAAAGCATCCAGCGGCAGAGTTAATCCTGTGGAATGATAACCATATGCTGTGCGCTCTGTCGCCAGTTTGATTCAGTCACAAAACAAAGATGTCGGGCTGTAATTATAGAGGCGGCCTAAAAAAACATTATTTTCTGGTAAATGGTTATGGAAAATAGCACTGAATATATACACAGACTCTCTCCATGAACCATCAGCTTCGATCTGTCTGTCTAACTGACACAAAAATGGCTTGTATCCATATTTCCATTACTTTTCCTGATGTTTTGGATTCAGAAACTAATAAATGAGGGACAGGAAGACCTAAATCTTTGGATATGATGTGTTTGGTGGATGTGTCACCTCCTGATGGCCACAGTTAGGGCTTCAGCTGAACTGGCACATGGACAGATGACCTCCGGCCGCAGACCTTTACTCTGGAAGACATTGAGGAATGCGTCACATGATGAGATGGACCCTGAGAGAGAAAGAGAGAGAGAAAACATTGCATACTAGGGCTGCACAATATATCATTTCAGCATTGATATCACAATGTGCACATTCGCAATAGTCTGAAATATAGTTGACCAGGAGCTAGAGAATTTTATTTAATACTCTATTACTATAATATAGTATAAATATACAATAAATATAGTATAAATATATAGTATAAATATTATTTACATGGCATTTATACAATTTATGCACAAAAAAAACAATAATTCTTACTTACAATTTTAATCTTGTTTCTAGTCCAAATATCTACATTATATACATTATAATTATCACTATAATGGGTACAGAGCTCTTATAAATACTTATAGATTGTTATAGCTTTGAAGCTGTTTTTTTCCATTTATTAATGTTAATAAAATTATATTATAATTTACATAAAGAAGTCAAAGAATATTTAATATGACCAATGCATGTGTTGCCTTGTGTCGTTAAAATTTAGCACAATGTTTCTATAAACTGTCATTTTTGTGCTGGAATAAACATATTTATTGATTTAAGAAATTACTGACAATTGTATTTTATTTAAAGGTGCCCTATAATGAAAATCTGGATATGCCATAGCATAGTAGAATAATAAGAGATCAGTATATGGAAATGGACATACCGTAAGTCTGACAGACCATTGTTTACACGTTATCAAGTAAATATGTAAAACCCCGGTGGACAACGGGCCAATCAGAGGACAAAACAAACTGTGAAGAGACTTACAGGCCATGCATGTATGACTACTTTAGGTCGTTCATCCAAACCTGACGTCATTAAGAGAACCAAGACTCACATAGCTCTGAGATCATTAATATGCATGCCTTAGGTTGTGTTTTATAAGCAACAATGTTTGCGATAATCCAGTTTTGAACAAAAGACATGTGAATAAAGCAGCATTTCCATCCAACAAGTCAAAGCAAACAAAATCATCACTTCCTGATTAATTGGCGCCAAATATCAACAGTAAAAATGGAATTTTCTGCAGTGGAAGAAGCTGCGTGAATCTTTTCTTCATTTAATAAATGAACTGTGCCTCAGAAGGCAATCCTGACACGCAGTGAATGCGCGGTGGCGTTTGAAGGCATGAGATGCGGAGCATAGACGCTCTTGATTCTGGAGGTGATTAATAATATAATAACACTAATATTGAAACGATTAAGGCATTTTAGAATGACAAAAACAACATTTCAGATGTTTTACAATGTACTCAGCCTGCTGGTTTGTCCATTCACACACATGATCTCTTATAACAAAATCACATGACCTTTTTTAATGCGCAAACTGGAATTTGTTCAGTAAAAGTGTTTGCATTACAGTTTATGCGCATCTTTTCTTATCGAATAAAAATTTTATCCTACTCAGTTAAGCGCATTTGCTTTTTATGCGCATTTCCAAAATGTATGCGCATCTTGGCGTCTACATCAATCGTTTATTTATGCGCATATATAAAATGTGCATAAATATAGGTGGATGGAAACGTAGCTAATAATAGTTTCCCTCCATTAGTTATTGTAAAACTTTTATTTAACTTACTATGCATATGGGACTTTTATTTTGACAACGCAATCGCAGATTGTTTTCTATGAGTTACTGGCAATGACAGTATGCAAGATTTACAGATTATACATTTATTCAGCTTCACTCCAAAGAGGCATAAGGTATGTTTTATTGTATCTTTTGTTAATTTATCGTGTTTATTGTAAAATTTGAAGTGTATGTTTTAACAAACACATGTAGATGCTGAATCATGTCAAATCACTCAGCTCAACTGCAGATGATATTAAGTTCTGGTTGTGTTTTCTTTGACATTATAGCTTACTAATACAACACAATACATCTCTATCACTCTCTTTTGTCAAGTTTAATTATAATTTAGCCTTTAGCTACTACTGGTGACCAAAATAGGCTAACGTTACTCTGATTGGTTATATATTTGTCCGTGTTTAGCATATATCATGCAGTGTGTGTATGTGTGTGTGAGAGTTGCACATCAGAGCGGAGCTCATTAATATTCAAGACACAATCTATATATGGTCAATTATGGACCTTCTGATTCTAAGGGTATTTTATGGAGTAATAAATGAGCTTATGAAACTGTTTCTGGAGATTTTCTGAACTTCCCGAAACCATAAACCTACCATGTAGAACAATTTAACTTATTAAGCCAATGCAGTAAATGGCACCATTTCAGTACAAGAAAAACTATTTCAATGTATGTTATAATTCACATGACGTAATACTGATGATTTGAATAACTAGTGAATATATAGTTCAATATTTAGAAGCTTTACGTTATAAACAATCATCTATGTTAACACAGCACATTAATCTTTCCATCTTAACAGACCGAAAAAAATCCAGTTTCCCCTTTTATGACCCTTCTAAAACAGTTTTACTTCTATTCGAAATGCTTCTGCTGTCTCGTACTGGCATTTGCATTGGTATTTGGATGAAACAGGCGGCAGAAGGAACGGTTTGTCCTTCAGTGTGTCCATTTGTGTATTATGCATCAGTATATTTAAGGAAAATGGCTTCTGGGCATCATCTCGCCTGACTCATCTCTTCTGTGAGTTATATTATTACACACTTATGAGGGATGCTTTTAGCTTTTTTTCGGGTTGCTGGAAGTGTAAACAGCTGCTTAACCCAGCAGCTTGTTTCCTGACAGAGGAGTATTTCAGGAAAACAAACAGGTGTACAGCAGGACAGGGAAAGGATTAAAGGTCTTCTAAAGTGCTCTGAAACGTGCAGATTTGTTTGTTGTGTGATGCAATTTCAACTGAAAAATAAATACAAGGCGGAGCAAATCGAGCAGCTCTTCCACTTTTCAAAATAGCCAATAGCGTTTTGTTTATATCTCAGCTTGGCTTCATCCTCTTGACA
This sequence comes from Danio aesculapii, assembly GCF_903798145.1. Taxonomy (NCBI): domain Eukaryota; kingdom Metazoa; phylum Chordata; class Actinopteri; order Cypriniformes; family Danionidae; genus Danio; species Danio aesculapii. Next base: position 14,588,162 of record NC_079458.1, read on the forward strand.
GCCACAGTTTTAAATAACAATCCTGAGTCTGTCTAATCTTTCTCCACTATAAAAACAGCATTCAATTCATGTCATTTAAATAGGGCTGATACCTTTTGTAGTCAAAACTGATTCGCAAAAATGATCCGCTCTGTGTTGTCATGGACCAGAGAAGACTATGTGTGTGTTTGTGTGACATTAGTGCAGAAACAGACTCAATTCCTCAACTGGAAAGCATATTAAAGGGGTCATTTACATTTCAATTCATTAATTTTCCTTCAGCTTAATCTCCTATTTATCAAGGGTCGCCACAGCGGAATGAACTGCCATCTATTCCAGCATATGTTTTACACAGCATTCCAATGCACACTTTTAAGGGGGTTGGAGGGAGGGTTCACCATTAATGGAAAGGATGGTGGAGATTACAGACAGGAAAGTGAGGGGAGCAGAGAGAGAGGAAGGATCGGCAAAGGACCTCAAGCCAGGAATCGGGTTGTCGTGAGCACCTAAGTGCTGTCTTGATGCACTAACCACTAGCCTATTGGCACCTACAAACAATGTGCACTTTTCCATTGTTTTTCTATGTAATAACAATAATAATAATAATAATAATAATAATAATAATAATAATAATAATAATAATAATAATAATAATAATAATAATAATTCATTCATTCGTTAATTTTTCCTTCGGCTTAGTCCCTTTATTCATTTAGGGGTTGCCACAGTGGCATGAACCGCCAATAATAATAATAATAATAATAACAATAAATTATTATTATTATTACATAGAAAAACAATGGAAAAGTGCACATTGTTTGTATGCACCAATAATAATAATAATAATAATAATAATAATAATAATAATAATAATAATAATAATAATAATAATAATAATGCAGTTTATTTGAAGGTGCCTTTCTCGACACTCAAGGTCACCGTACAAGACAGCAAGGACAGACAGTTCAGATTAAACAAAAACAAAAAACACTCTTGCACCAAATTGCACCGTCATGTAAACACTCTGGATGAACATGCGTCTTTTGCTATGCCTTTTAAGTTTCACTTTTACAAGCAGCTCTACTCATCGATGTCAGTTCCAAAGCAGTGGACCAATCAGAAAAATGCATTTCAATAATTTTTTTACAGCAGCTAGTTTGAATGCCAACTGCTCTGTTTGACATTAACATGACAGAGGATGCACTTTAAAACAGAGTATTGCATCTCTGTGAACGGCCACTAACACTGTCTGAACTGTCTGCCATTCGATTTTGGTGTTCTTCACCACATTTTTTCAAAATGTAGTTTCGATTAAAGGTGGGGTAGCACTGCATTTTTCATCACAATGACTTCCATTTCCAGTACATGTATGCGAATGCACCAGACCAGAAATACTCTGAATTTCACTGCATTCCAAAGTTTGGTGAACTCTGAATTTTCTTTTTTTATCAGGAAGTGTTTAGACAAACCCATGTGAGGATAAGGGTGCTTTCAAATCTGTGGTTCGGTTCATTAGGTTCGGACCAAGCCCAACAAATGATACATTGTAGCATTTTTCTGCCGTTTTGGTTTTTTTTTTCACACCACAATGATAGCTTTGGTCCAAACCAGTTGAACAGAACCAAAATGCTGTCAAAATCCACATCACTCATGGCCAGATGTTATTGAATGTATTTCCTAAACTTGTTTTTGATTGGTCAAAATTAACGTGCGGGAAAATGCCAAAGTCTTGCAAGTAAACAAACCGGCAGACACAAAATGTCGCTTTTTACTATGTAGGGACGTCCATTAGACAAAATATACATTTCTAGAATGAAGCGCGGCTGTGGCTGGAAAACAATGTTTTAATGCATTGCAAATGGCGAAGGCGCATCGCAAGTCACTTCAGGAGGAGGCGTGAATTAATTTAACTAAACTGCGACATGGTCATCTTGCGGAAATATTACCAACGATCAATGAGGTAATGTTTAATGTAGTAAGCGCTGTCAACAAATATTTTTCCTCCACACCCCATAAGATGGGACAGCACATCAGACTGGATTAGTCCAAAAAGGCACAGTTCTTTTTGCGGTTGGGACCGTTTTAGTTCGGATCATGTACCACAAACGAACCACTCCAGCGTTTATTTGAAAGCGTACCAAGACCACCTCTTCAAGGAGGACTCTTTACACTTTTTTGGTCTGCTTTTGGTGTGTACTTAAATGCGATTGCTACATTCACACCTGCCCAATCGAACAGCACTAAGAGGGAAAACGAACTTAGTGCGATTCAACCGAACTAAATAAGGAAGGTGTGAAAACACCCTAAGAGACCAATTTCAGCCATGTCTGGTAGGACGTGGGACTTCAGATTCTAGAGAGCATTTGATTTGATGTGAAGCGGAAGTGTTCAGTGATATCATAAAAAATCATTGAGTCTAAATGGCAGAAATTAGAAACTGCGATTTCGAATGCTTATATCTTTTTAACTGCAACTTATTAAAGCTAACAGATCACATTAAGACTAACACATTGATACTAACACCTTGAATTTTGATGGCAGGTAGACTATAATGGTTAATAAAGGGAAAAAAAGAGAGATATTAAACCAGCTCACATGGGTTGGATCCGTCAGCCACCACCAGCATGCGCAGAGAGCTCAGGTTGATGTCTCTCTGATCTCGATGAGCGACCAGAGCCCAGTGCATATCCCTCGACTTGACACAAGCCACTTTTCCTAAACACAAAAACAGACAAGGTTATTATAGAAATCACAGAAATCACCATCTTGGACGCTTACAAAACTTTGAAATTCAGTCCCATAATTGTTTAGTATAGCTTTTGCTGTATGAAAAGATTATTTGTTGATATTAATATGATTTCCTTTCCAAATTTTGAGTTTGCATTATTGATTTTACATTCTGTGCTTTAAAGGATAGTCAATTAATTAATAAAACATTAGCAGAACAAGTAAATCTTTCATAAATCTATCTTCTTGAATACAAAACACAGTAGGTAAGTTCTGTGTGTGCTTTAAAAATGCTCACTGGTACTAGTTTATTTACATTTGTCTTGTTTCTATCATACTAGACAGACTGGGAATATGATATTTTTAGTAATGTTTACTGTTTTTGCAGTATATTACTTAATATAAATAATTCTAACACAAAACAAAATGTATTTAATGTGAAAAGTGATTGACAGACCTTTGTATTGACAGACTTTCTGGATCCAGGACAGAGGGTTGACCTTCATCAGGGAGTATGGGATGCTGATTACATGCATCATGTTCATGACGCTCTGAAAAAACAGGAGGTGACATTTATCGCCGTGAATGTGTGGCACATGATCTTTATGTCATTTACAATATATTTGTTCAGAAACAGGACTTACGGTTAGGATGCCGTGCCACAAACCCACATCCTTTTTAAAATCCAATACATTCACTATGATTTCAGCTGAAAACAGGGAAAGCAGTTTTACTAGATGACTATCTGAGAAGGGTGATTTGAGGACAAGAACAGTTATAACGATGTGTGTGCGTGTTTGTGTTGGGCTCACCTTCTGTGTATCCACAAGACTGTGTTAGGGCCTGGCAGTGTGTTAGAAGTGCGATCCGTGTCACCGTCACACCCAAAACACTCCCATCTTTACAGGTTTTATACTGTAAATCAGTAAACACAAGAGATCAATCATTAACAACAATATTAACGCATCAAATCCTCTTTACAAAGATGGTTTGCATAGCCGTTAACGCATTTCTCACTACGCCAAACAAATAAAACTGTGAAACACACATGATCATAATTCAATCTCAAAATCTAAATCAAATTACAATAAAACACAAGGCATATTTTCTGGAATATTCGAAGTTTTGATTTGAAATTAATATTTCTACTTTTAACACCAGCTTTTTTATATTAGCTATATAAATATTAATTTAAATATTAATGTAATTTTAATAATTTAAATATTAATGTAAATTTCTTACATCTGATTAATACAGAATTTCCCCCCCTTTACTATTATTTATTTTTGATAATAATTCACACATCCATAATGAAAAACTTTTTTTGCTTTACAGTTTTAAGAAAAGAGAGCAAAACATGCTTTACTGTCATGAAGATAAATGTCACACTGCCAAAATCCCAAAGATCCTTAAAAGACTAGGTTTTCCATAAGTAAAACATCATTTGTTTCCTTCTGTTTCTTTCTGAGACATACAGTTAAAGTCAGAGTTATTAGCCCCCTTGATTTATTAGCCCCCCTGTTTATTTTTTTTCCACAATTTCTGTTTAACGGTGAGAAGATTTTTTCTTTTCTAAACATAACAGTTTTAATAACTAACTTTAATTTCTAATAACTGATTTATATTATCTTTGCCATGATGACAGTAAATAATATTCTACTAGATATTTAGAAGACACGTCTATACAGCTTAAAGTGACATTTAAAGGCTTAACTAGGGTAATTAGGCAGGTTAGGATAATTAGGCAAGTTATTGTATAAGGATGATTTGTTCTGTAGACCATTGAAAAAATTAGCTTGAAGGGGCTAATAATTTTGACCTTAAAATGTTTTTTAAAAAATTAAACGCTGCTTTTACGCTAGTCAAAATAAAACAAATAAGACTTTCTCCAGAAGAAAAAATATTAACAGACTTTGAAAATTTCCTTGCTCTGTTAAACATAATTTGGGAAATATTTAAAAAAGAAAATAAAATTCAAAGGGGGGCTAATAATTCTGACTTCAACTGTATTTGTCAGACTGTACTGTAAAGAGGCGTACAGTAGAACAGAAAGCACAGCAATAAGGACATCTGACACCGGGCCACTTTGCACAGACTCTCTGATTTCTGAGATCTGTGTGTGAAACACTGAGACGACTCACTCCAAAGCGGTTCAATAACACCAGACCAGCCCTACTCCATCATCCAAAGTCCCGATCCACAATTAAACAAACATTAATCATTTATCATCCATTATCATCCAGTCACTCTCTAATGGAGGCAGCAGTGGCCAGCATGCTGATAGGAAATATTGATTTCTGCAGCTTGAGACATAGAATATCTAACAATCAGATATCAAAAAGCAATTCCAATGGCTGCTGGGGTGGAGCATATGGAGAAAAAACAACAACAATCTAACAACGAACAAAAAGACAGATAAGTGAGTATCGAAAAAGAAAATTCTTATTTCATCATAGTGAACCAGCATCTGATGCAAAGTCAATCAAATCTCAAAGTCATTTTTCAGACAGACTTACAAAGGTTTGGTTAAAGGGGGAAACTGATTGGGAATGTGGGAAAATGATTTCGAAGCATCAGTATATAAGTCAAAAATTTAATTATTGTAATACAATTCATCCACTCCTAGTAAGACCACCAATAATGACTTACAAATAATCTAACAGAGAATGTTTATTAAAACCAAGTGGCAACCTCCCGCTCTACCTCGTGTAGCTAATACGGAAGTAACTGAAACTTCAATTCATCGAAATTCCGCTAGTCCTGGCTCCATAATCAAGCAGATTTCTATTGACCGCAGTGTTAAAATGGCCAACTTAACAGCAAAAAAAAAGGTGTTTACAGCCTGGTACAAAGAAAAATTTTGGTTCATATAGCTATGTGAGGGGGTGAATTTTTTTATAACTCATCCGATTCCTTTATATTAGGTTATATTAAGCCTGCATGATTAAGGGTGTGGCCACTTGAGTGACAGCTAGGTCTCACTGGTCGCCGTCACTTCACCTCAGCTAATTCCGGCTGATAAGCCGCTGAACTACATATACATCGTATTTTTGTTTTGTTTAATGTGGCTTTACACAGTCAGTTGCTTTTTGGAATTATTTCTTACAATTATCAGATGATATGGCATGCTGTATGCACTTAATTTTGCTCACAAACCATTCACGTGGCCTCCATTTCCCAGGTGAGTGAAATTATGTACTTACATACCATATCTATAAATATATTTGTTTTATTTAAGCTTATTTATCAATTCTCTTTAGAACTTGAATGCACTCCAGAATCTGACAGATTGATTAGCTGTAGGCTGTTGTCATACAGTCTTATGCCTGGATTTCATAAATAGCCTTGCACTTACTAACACAGACTATATCTGAAGTGTTTGGAAGTAATTCGCATTTGCCTAGTGTAGAAAAATGTCATAAGAAAATGTTTAGTGGCTCAATGTGTTACAACAGTGTTTTGAAAAGACTAAACACTTTATTGATATAGTGTACAACCCAGCACATGTGGTCACAAACGAGTCGCAGGTAATGAAGTATTAAGCGTTTCTCCGAAAGAAAAGCCTGTCTAAGCAAAATGCTAGCAGGCGTCTGTAGCTCTGCTCACGCCCCGCCTCTTTGTCCTTGTTTGGTATCCCCCGGTTGGTGTGATGATGCGTGAACAAAATGGCGATGGTTGGCTATGTCTACTGGTAGCTTTTTTTGCGTTCTTCAAAAACCTTTGGGTGACATCACGAATACTTTGTCTATATCTTCTACAGTCTATGATTTGAACCCTTTTTGCACATTTGTAGCATTTCCTAAGAACATAAGAGTTTATTGCCATATCAGCTTCAATGGCTATTTATGGAAAAAACAGATCAAATTTACAAACATTCATTCATTAATTTTCCTTCGGCTTTGTCTCTATCACAGTGGAATGAACCGCCAACTTAGCTAGCATATGTTTTAAACAGCGGATGGCCTTCCAGATGCAACCCAGTACTCATACATTACGGCCAATTTAGCCCAGTGGTTCTCAAACTTTTTTCATCAAGTACCACCTCAGAAAAAAATAGTCTTACCAAGTACCACCATAATGGTATGAAATTAGTATTAAAACTAACTTTAATATAGTCCGCATTTGGTGCTTCACACTTTTTGTAAAATGATTTGAATAAACCAATACTTCCCATAACAGTATGCTCACCTCTATGTAGGCGGTGTCGTTATTTGCATCTTTGATGTGAGGGAACCAATCACGTGGCGGCTTGGAGAGGTGTTTGGATTCTGTGACGAACCAGAGCAGCTTTGGCCATCCTAATGAGTGGGTGGAGTCAAATGCAGAGAAAACACGAATATTCATACCAATCCCATTAATATTCATGCAGCTTGATGAGTCAACCATCATTATCATTATTAGTGGTGATTATATTGGGATAGTGAGTGATTAGGGTGACTGGCTAAATGACTATGTGCATCGGGATAAGAGCGAGTCTGTCTTTTCTTCATCTAAATGACTTCTTAATCATTACAACAATATCATAGACTCATTACCTCGACATTTTCTATTTATACCGTCTCTCGTCAAGCTGCAGCTCAGACAGGGCAAAAACGCTGACTGCTAGCAGTCTGGCTTAGATAACATCACATGCATGATACAGCCTATAATGCTCTTGATTTTCACTCATGCACCACAATTTGTCTATTTTTATATATTATAAAACGCAATTCATTTCTTACTGTGATGCAAAAGCTGAATTGTCAGCATCACTACTCCAGTCTTCAGTGTCACGTAATCTTTCTGAAATCATTCTAATATTCTGATTTGGTGTTTAAGAAATGACTCCTTAAATGTCTCTACTGTCACTTTGAATCAACTTATTATTATTTTTTGCGAATAAAAGTACTATATTTATAAAGTATAATACACTATACTGTATACTAATTTATTTATTTACAAATTATAGATCCTTTATACAATGTTTGCTGTGAATTTCTTACTTCTGATTAACACAGAATTGTTTTTCCCTCTACTATTGTGAGAATAAAAAATATATATAATCGAATTCAAATTAACAATAATATATAATAACTGAAAAGTTCTATTAGTTGGGTTTTTATGAATATAATTTCATTCAAAACTCTAGCAGCCCAGGTGTGAGAGACATTAAACCTGTTGCCTTCATGCATTGGCAGATCTTAAAGTTTGGCAAATGCTAAGAGCAGGGTCCCAACAACAATGCCTTTTGTCTTCATTATTTAATTAATTTAATTTAATTTAATTTAATACTATTTTATTTTATTTTATTTTACTATGTTCTATAGACTCTGAGCAAGACTTTCAACTAAACTTGCCATGCCAGTTTTCTTTGTCTCCACCTATAAACTCTGTCCCCCTTAAACATATTTAATAGACGGGATGACACTGCTCAAATTAGACTCTTGTAGACTTCTTGAAGATGACTGTTTGACTGAAGAACAACCAACGAAAGTGTCCTGGTTTGGGTTCTAAAATTTACCACACTACTAAAGTCAGTGGGGTTCCAATGTTGTTTTAAACAGCATTTATTTGAAATCAAAATGTTTTATATAACATAGCTGTGTCCGAAATGGCCTAGTACTCGAGTATGTACGACATTTGAATTTGAATTTATTACTCGACTGTTAGTAAAGTACATTCTATATATGAATGTGAGTAGTAGGAATGAAATTCAGACATACTACATCCGTCATTTGTCAGGTGTGTCACTTTACTCTCATTCATGAATTCATACTTTTTTATAAATACTATAAATTCAGACAAACTTCTCGGCTTGCATACTGTTTTTAATGTACTTGATGTTTGCAATTCTGGACACAGGCCATGCAACATTTTTTTCCTCGCAATGATAATTCTTTTCTTTCATATAGTTTTTATAGTCAATTTTTTGTTTTGTTAAAATAATAAATGGACTTTTTAAATTTATTTTATTTTTAATAATAATATGTTCTTAATACATAACGATTACGAGATTTATTGCTTGACATAATAGCTTTAATCATTAATATCTTAATAAATAATTTAAAAGATAAATAAAATAATAAATAAAAGTAAACTTTCTGCCACCATACTATTGAGTGCTTATAACAGTTCAAACCGTAGTTGGTTGTTTGCATGTACACAATAATGCAATTATTTCCAATAATCAGAATAAAGTCCTAATTGCAGTAAGATGTTTCTGACACAAGCAAACCTCTTCACTCCTGATTACATGCAACTTTCATTATTCTAATTGTCTGCCAAGAAGTGTGGTTATTTTTAAATCAGCATTATTTGCATAACTGGCTTTTGCTGGCCACAGATTCAGTTATTCAGCACCATGATGAAGGCCAACAGACTATTTACATGACTTTCTATTGCTGTTAACACTGGTGTACACCACAGTTTAATGAAACAAGGCTGCTGTGATTATTTACTAAACTGCACTCATTTGATCAAAGAATTGTCTTTACAAAATATTGCCAGACTTTTATTATAATCCCACTATGAGAAAACATATTCTGTCATTTGCTTTCTTTCTGTCCAAAGCCCCATTTCCACCTGATGTTAAAGGGATAGTTCATGCAAAAATTAAAATGACTTCACTTTTTATTCTCCCTAATGTGGGTTTAAACCCCAAAAGTTTCTTGTATTTTTTTAAACACAAGAGAAGATATGTTAAAGATGCTGGTTTTCTGCAGGTTTCACCAAATCAAATTTAAGACATTTTTAGATCATTATGAAGCTAATTTCTGACTTATACATATATATATATATATATATATATATATATATATATATATATATATATATATATATATATATATATATATATATATATATACATATATATATATATATATATATATACATATATATATATATATATATATATATATATATATATATATATATATATATATATATATATATATATATATATATATATATATACATACTTATATATATATACATACATACATATATATATATTTATTTATTTATTTTTTTTTTTTATTACTCCTAAACTCAGACATTGGCTTCAGTAACTTATAATATAACACTTATTTTTACTATTTCATATGAAACCAAATAGCAGTTAAACTCATTAACATATTAATAATAAAACTGAGTAAATAGTAAAATAGTAAATAATAAAATAGAGTAAATAGATGGTAAAAATAAATACAAGGATCTGTGCAACAGCCATGATGTGAAAAGCCGGCTCGGTGTTTCTGCTCATACACACTGCTTTCTGCTCTGCTACCAGGTGTGCTGTGAAAGACGCATGACACCATGCTTGTATTATGTGCTGTGTCTGCAACAAGTCTCCATTTAATTAATTTCACTCACCTCAATTTTTTTCAGGGTCTTTCAGAGTAATATTTGTACGTAAATGCGACTTTGTATATTACTCATATTTAACGTGCGCTGTCTTCTTCGTCTGGTTAAATGCCAAGTAATAGAGCAGCGTAAAGGTATATACTGCCACCTACGATATTGATGTGTGTAAAATGGTATAGCGAGGGTTCTTTGCATCCACATTGCCTTTTTTTTTTGTTTTTTTTTACTTCCAGGTACTGCTGGTTGCAATGTCCCGAATTTTGCCCAATCAATCACAGAGCCTGGGGGACCAGAGTTTAAACAAATGCTACTGTAAGCAAGATAATTACACCATATTGGTAAATAGAGTTTTATTGAGATGATTTATTGGCAATTGGTCGGCCCAATTGGGTAACTTTACTTTTTAAAATTATGTAAGAGTTTTTAAGACCCAGCGGTCCCATCCTGTGGTACCCCCAAAAAATTACTATAGAAATCAATGGGTGTCATTAACCAGCATTCTTCAAAATATCTTCTTTTGTGTTCAACAGAAGAAAGAAGCAAATCATGTAGGTGAGTAAATGCTTTCATTTTTGTGTGAACCGTCCCTTTAAGATGTCAAACCAAAACTAAGTGCAAACAGTAATGAATCTGACCACTTTGATCAAATCACTGTAAACATGTCAAATCCAACAGGGAATAAATGAGCTGTTCTAAACCCTATTAAAAAAACTACGTGAACTAGACCTCATGCTGAAAATCACAAGTCTGGCTACATGCCACTACACATCACTGCAGGAGTTTTGTATGAACAGACTGACCTTTGAACTGTGGTATTTCCCCGGTGGGTCCTTTTGGCAGGCCTTTGTGGCAGGCGTCACTGGTCAGAGCCACTGTAACCCCACAACTGCCCAGGAGAAAGCCGATCTGTTGACTTCCTGCATCCTAATGTACACACACACACGCACACACACAGAAAGAGAGAGAAATAGGCTAAAACCAGCTAACATCCATCATCAGTACAGCAGCAAAATACACTGCAGGGGAGATGACGGCCTACTTATTACAGACAGCACACTGAGAAATGATGTTTACTCATAATACTGTGCTGTGCATCAATATCTCTTTTATCTTTGATGGTGGTGTTTCAAAAGCATCTCCACCTGTCAAAGATGCCTTTTTTACATATAAAACAACAAACATTCCAAAAATACAAACGAACCATGGATTTGGCAACTTGAGAGATGCTAACTTGCTAACTAAATCTGTTGTATGAATTTAAAATATACCATGATACTGGAAAAACATGGTAATGTCATTTCACCCATATGTATCACAGTACTGCTGTTTTTTAAGTAATAGTATAATATTTGGCTTTGGATTTTTTTTTTCAAACTACCATGATAACTACCATGTATTGTGTGTAATTACTTACAAAGTAACTAGTTACTAATTCAATTACTTTTCTGCTAAAAAGTAAGGGATTACTTTCAGCTATGTCTTAGGTGATTTAGTTACATTTACTTATAAAATGATTGCCTTAAATACTGTATTCAGCAGTTGCATTCAGCAGAGACATTTTTTTGTTTTTGATACCTACAGTATAACGTTCACCATTTTTAAGCATTTTTTAATATAAAACTTAAAGGTCCTAATTTATTTTAACTTCTACCATGTCTATTTGCTGAGATTTATATGGATTTTAAGGAGTATTATTGAGTCAAGTGATTAAGTGAAGTTTCACAAACTAATTTCAAGAGGAGCACGTGATATGATTGATTGTGGCTAGTCTCTTATCTGTAATCATTAGTTAACCAATCGGATTATTCCAAATTCACAATAAAAAACCCGTCTAGCATTACCCCCTTATCTTCATTTTTTGAAGAATCCCCCCATCCACCCCATTTCCCCCTTTTCCTCCTTTACCAGAGGGAACTCTCAAGAACTATCTGATCTCGTACCCCCTTACATGCTCATTGACCAAGCGGTTATCGCCGAGCTCAGGGTTCTCTCCCGGGACAACATGCCAAAACTGCTATTTATATAAAGCAATATCCAAGTGTGAACTCTTGAAATGAATTATGAAGTAATTAAGTTACTTTTGTAAAGAAATTTACTCAAAGCTGCATGATGCTGCTATATAATATAGACATATTTAAAGAACAATCATGCATCATATAAATATCATAATACTGAATGGTATTTACATAATAGTAAATGGCTATACAAACATTTTTTGTACATCTAACATTGTTACATATCATGATGGAACAGTGGTACCTCTACATAAAAAGCACACAGAAGTATCCTAGTACTGTTGTGTTTTTTTATATTGTTTGTTTGAGATACAGCTTTAAGAGAACAATTCATGCCAACCCAGGCTCATTCTGAAAACGTACAGCTATATACATTTTAGGAGAGCGCCAAATGCATCCTAGGCAGTTTTTGTTTTCAGGAATCCACCAGAGATCGCTGTGTACGCTTTATGAGATCTCAAATTTCTCTCGCAAGTGCCATTCGCGCCTGCTCTTCTCTCGTAAAGCTACCAGAGGCCGCTGTCGATTGACTGACCGATTGACTGACCTACCCAACCAATAGTGTTTTCAAAAGCAATACAGAAAAAGAAAAGCCCTCGCCTGATAGCTTTTCAGATTTTACCACATTCTCACCCTGTTATTTACTTTATTCTTATTTTTGGCTTCTGTTTATGCCTTGCCCACTTTTTTAAACCGTTCTTCACCGGACTTAAACCCGTCAACGTGGTCAACTCCTCTCTGCGTCTCAAGTCAGCTGATGTACATGGCGAGCTACTGGACAAACTGGCAACAGCAGGAAAGCCTCCATATGGAGGTAAGCGGTCAGCTGCTAAGCGTGAAAAGGAATGGTGTCATACCACCCCTTAGCATTTGTTTTAAAGACGTACCTCTGGCTACATAATTCGTACTCTCCAGAAATGTATATAGGGCTACTTTTTCAGAATGAGCCTATGTTGATTTTTGTACAGCAATATACTATATAACAACTTACTACTATGTCCAAAAGAAAATGGTAGCATGGTAATACATAATATAATGACATTCTACTAGATACCAATAAATATCATTCAAATATGATAACACGTGGCTATGCTAATGATTGATGCTATTGCATTGGAGTTCTTGTAGCTCAAACAGTAAAGCAAAGGCCATGGGTTGGATGTCCAGGGAAATCATGAACTTGTAAAATTGCATAGCTTGAATTCAAATCAAGTGGCACTGGATAAAAGTACTCACCAAAAGCATACAGTACATGCAAATGTGAACATTCACCAAAGTACCACTATTTTTTCATGAGACACAGTCACAGCAGCATGTATTCTGTAAGGCTTACACTATACATAAGAGAAAAATACAGGAAAAACACAGCTGCTTTTGGACTAGACCGAAGTTTATTGGTTTCCGAAGTGCACTGCATGCAGAGGAAGCCAGAGAGTGTTCTGCCAGTTTCCAGGTCCTTTCCTGGAATTTATTTTGGACTGACGAGAGATCAGCTTGACTCTTGCCAAAGCAGCTCTCCTCCTCTATTTCGACCACTAAAATTCAACATACATATCCTCATCCTCGAGGGCTCTGTACTGATACATACAGCCTGACAGTCTGATAAGATAACTCCAAAAATAGCAGAGCGGAGAGGAAGACGCTGCAATATTTACAAGGCCAGGTTTCCAGAAGGCCTTTGTAACATGTTGGCATTAAACATGAATAATAAATAAATATTAAGATGTAAAGACTGTATTAGATTGGCACTCAATAGCATGAGTCCATGTCGAGCAGTAAAAAAACTGCAGGGGAGAACCGTGGGTAGGCACAACAACTTGTTATGTGTCAAAAAAAATAAAAAATAAAAATTTGAACGTGACTTTCATTGAGGTATATTTAGAGTCTCACCTTTCGAGTAAGTGGCACTTCGATGGGTACGGGCACCACCTCCGCCAGCAGGCAGCCGTAAAAGGCGACCATAAATGCGGCAGGATCGTTGTTGGGGAACACGAGAGCCACCTGCTCGTGGAGTGATAAGAGAGGAAAGGTGTCAGACTTATGCTAATCTGACAGGGACACGCTTTAAAACCGAGGCATGTGGCAGAAACAACACTCTGTGATTAAAGGAATGTTTTGGGTTCAAACAAGTTATACTCTATGTTCAGCATCTGCAGCTTGTTGAGGATTGCAACACACATCATGTGTGTAAAAACAGACTCAAATTGAACATACTGAATTTAACAATGGAAGTATTTGGTATAAACAGGATTTTTTTAGATAATCTAATCAATTTTAGCACTCAATTTTGAGCATTGGTTCTCAGACTTCTGCTGTGTATTATTGAACACACAATATTTGCAATACATTAGATGCTTGCAGACCAGTTGTGGTGATTGAAATATATATATGTATATATATAAGCCGACTAAGCCGAAAAGAAAATGAATGAATGAATGATAATCTAATTAAACGTGTGTGGTTTTTAAAAAGTTGCTCAGCCAAAATAAAATAAAATAAATTATTAAATTAAAAAATAAAAAAATAAAAAATAACAATAAAATAAAATAAAATTGAATTAAATTTAAAAAATTTAAATAAAAGTATCTTTACAGAATTATAATATATATTATAAAATAAAATAAAATAAAATAAAATAAATAATTGATAGCGTTAAGATGTTATATTGTATTGAACCTGCAACATTTCCCTAATAAAGTGCTTTAATCGTGTGGTCTGGTTTTTGAGAGATTGTGTCACACTCACCCGATCTCCCGGTCGGACCATGGGTTCTTGCTTGGTGCCCAGTTTGTGCAAGATGTTGTATGCTACTTTAATGCTCCGAGACCAAAGTTTACCTGTACAGAAAGAATTACATACTAAATAATCCTATTCATGGGGGCAATTCACCAAACAATACCTGTAGTTTCATTTTGTTTGACTATGGATATGGTCAACAAAAATAACTACAATTTTGATCAATTTTGACTTGGCTGGTTTAGGCCTTTCATAGACAGATAAATTACACTAAAACTACCACTAGGTGGCAACAAGTCCATGTCTTTATTGGCAATTCATTGATCATTCATTTAAACAATTTGTTTAAATATGTGACCATCTTTATGAATACAAGTATTTAATAAATCAAATAATATAGATTCATTCATAATCGAAACACCGGTGTTCCTCTGATTCACGAAGGTTCTGCTCCTGCTTTATATGGAACTATTTTGTTGGTGAAAAACAAAAACAAAAACAATGTCTGCATCTGAAAGCCTGGGCAGCCGCGTTTGTGCACAAAGATGCCTAAAACAAAACGATATTAGACAGACTGCTGAGACAGCAAAATGACTTCATCATGCAAAACTAGACAAAGAGAGTTTTGGTGATAACTAGGGGAAAAATTCCTAAATATATTAGTATATAACTTCTCACTAGAAATGCAATCAAAACAGTAAAACGTAAATTTACGCACAATATGACACCCAGGTGTTTCGAGACACCACAATGCTTCCCACACAGACTTTATATTAACGGCCGCACAAGTATATTTGGTGACATTTTTTTATTATTATCATCCTTTTACACTTTTTTTTCTATCCGACCAATAACCAAACATCCACAATCGACTACCCAGTGGAAAATCTCCTCTCGCCCTACACGTTTCCTACTTCTCATTGTGTGTGCGCAACAACTGTCAACCCTTCAACAGACTACTTTTACATGTGTTCTACAGAGACACGCCTTTTTGGGACTTAAAAATGTGTCCGTCCGGCGCTTCTAAATCTCCTAAAATGTCCAGGATTCGGTTTTTGATTTCGCTATCTAAAGTCATCGTTAATTGTAAGAGTTTTTGCATTGCATTTTTATTTTAAGTCTGATTTACTTTCGCTTGGCTTCGCAGCTGACAGCGCGTGCACAGCCGAAACCAGGGGCGTAGCAACCGGGGGGGACGGGGAGGATACGCCCCCCTCACTTTTAGAGACAGACCATTTAGAAACAGCTGATTAATAATTATATGAACATATGATCTCATACAGCCATTCCCCCCACTTTTAAAATGTCCGCTACGCCCCTGGCCGAAACATTAAATAATTAATTTTCTTGATCTAAACGATGCAGATAAACTTTTCTACATACTCAGAGAGGACGAAATTACATCTAAACTGGCTGCAAAATATATGTACACCCTCAGAAATTGTTAATTAACTCATCTGCCTAATTTTAATAATTTTAGTCTTGTAATTATTATACTTTTTACAGATTTTTATTACATAGATGTTTTTATTCCTTTGTGTCATTTATTTATTTATTTATTGCAATCACAACAAAATATTTACATTTTTTTTTTTTACAAATAAAGCAGAATACAGTCTCTACAAACTATGGGTCATTTTAAAAAAATAAGGGAATTATGAATTAAATTTAAGTAGCCTATATAACAAACGCAAGAGAAATAAGGGGAAAAAAGGAAATAAATATCCAGGAATAAGCCTATCAAACACAAAACAATAAGCGCAAATTCTAGGTGTTGAAACATCAGTCTTCAGGCAACTAGATGTTGAATGGTATGTCAATACTGTTCCAGTTCTTGTTTAAATATGCTAAAAAGGGTTTACATTTATAGATATACAGTAAAACTAAAACAATGTTTTGATTAAGTCTTTAACAAAAATTAAGATTATTTTGGATAATGAAAGCATTTTTTAAAAAGCACTTTAATCCAAAAAGATTGAACAAAAAGAACAAAAAAATTGAGCTACACTTAGTAGAAATTTCCCAGAAAGAGCAGGTACATCAATGTCACTTTTAAAATTTCTGCACAAACGACAGGAAATAAAATATTATATAATCATATATTTTTATATTTAATAAAAATAATAAAAATAAATAATTTATTTTAACTTAATTAATTTATAGGGGTGTTCAGGATCAATTATGATAAATTTTTTATTACAAGTCTGTTTGACTTATTTAGTAAATAAATCTTTTAAATCATTTATAGAGCTGAATATCCAGACAAAATTTTTTTAATCGGCATGCACTGCTTTAAGACAGTCTGCACATCGCTACATGAAGTCGAACGCACCTATTGTCTGCAGCAGCAACCTGTTAGTGGGTGCACATGGCTCCCGAATAGAATAAAAGTAAAACTATTTTTTTATTTCAAGTCTTAAAAAAAAAAATTCAAGCCATTGAAAAGAAACTGTATAATAAATAAAAATATTGTTAAAAATCCTTTATTTGTCACATATAGGTAACCACGAGCTATCGGTAAAGGTGTGTTTCAATCCGGCTACCACCGCAAGTGTTTTCAAACCAGTGGGAAGCACTGCACCATTGTACATTTTTTTATAATGCACAGGGTTGTGGGATAACAAAAGCAGCAAAGGACAAGCTCAAAAGCAAAATCAGACGACGAAACCTCCCGTGACAGGAAGTGAAGCCGAATTGGAATCGAATATGCCTTGATGCCTTCCTGCCTTGAAAAATCCAAAGGCAAAGGCAGCAATTTAGAGCGTTCAGATGCACCCAATGTTTTTATAATTCTAACAGGCTTTATCACTCAAAGTGATTGACATACTCTATAATGTCAGCACACACATCATTAAAACAACAATTACTAAAATATCAGAGGCAATAAAAATCGCACACCTTTATTCAGAACACTTACAGTAAGTATACTGTGTGATCTGAATAGAGCATGTTGTGACTGCTATTGCTAAACAAAGAAGAAGAAAGAGAAGAGACTCCACACACTGAAGGGCAAGCAAAGGACAGGATGGCCCGAGACCAAATTTCTGGAAGTCGAAGCATCTGGATGAGTCACACTCAGTGCATTTGGGCAGTTTATCTCCTCTGTCCTGCTGAATTTTTTTGACCTGCCATTATCAGGATTTAATTCGCGGCCATGAAACCCCAATGAAAGCTAAACAGCGCATGTGAGATAGCGATCTTGCTCGGCGTCTGCGTTCTGCTGAAAGTTAATTACTCTTTTGATTTGGGTGAGGGTTTTTAACAAGCCGAGGAGGAGGGTGATATTCCCCGGTGGATTCGGGGATATGTCACACAAACATGAGTCAACTACACAGTGCCTTAAAATAATACTGTTACCCTTGGTAAATATGAGCAAAGAAGGCTGTGAAAAAGGTCTATATAATTTAATCAATTGCAAACAAAACACAATTTTATTTTTGAAGCATATTGCCATTGATATTTGACATTTTTAGGTACACCTGGCTGACTGGTAGCAGGAAATTGTTTAATCGCATTTCACAAGGATGTAAATATGAGGTAAAACACAGGACAAACCCACTCGTTTGCCACAATTAGGTAAAAACAGAGCTGTGATTTGTGGGAATCAATACAAAGGTTGTTGAGCTTCACAAAACCTGAAGAGAAAATAGAAAATGACCATCAAGAAATTAATTAATAATTAAAATTTAACCATGTTATAAATCAACTGAATAGGATGTGTTTATCTTCTTATCTCTCTCTCTCTGTGTGTGTGTGTGTGTGTGTGTGTGTGTGTGTGTGTGTGTGTGTGTGTGTGTGTGCGTGCGTGCGTGCGTGCGTGCGTGCGTGCGTGTGTGTGTGTGTGTGTGTGTGTGTGTGTGTGTGTGTGTGCATGTGTGTGTGTGTGAGGAAATAATGGTGATCAGGTGGCTTGATGATAATTTTCAATTTTCAGAAAAAAGAAGTGAGAGAATACCAATCAATTAAAGCAGGCACACACACACACACTGCAAACCTTTCCTCACACTCTCACCCGTAATGTGCTGCTGCCAGGATCCTTATTGAGCTGAGAGGGTGAGACCTCACACACATAAAGAGACAACACAACACTAGCTCTACAATGATCCCCCTCTTATGACTGAGCATAAATAAATAAGGAGACAAGGATGTTTATGTTAGTGTGAGATCAACACAGGTGCTTTCAGCAGCCCCTGAATATTTGGAGATGTTTATCACACTATTAAATGCCTTAATTTGAGATAAAATAAATAAAAACCAGTAGGTTTGACACTAAAATTAATAAAATAAATAAGCAGTCATATTAAACGTGTAACTGCTTTGTCTAATATATATATATTTTAAATTATATCTGGCATAAACAAAAAATAAATCATATTTGAAATAAAATTGTAAAATCTAATTAAACATTTGTGCTGTTTGTAAAACATAAATCCCACTCAGTCGAAATAAAATAAAATAAAATAAAATAAAATAAAATAAAATAAAATAAAATAAAATAAAATAAAATAAAATAAAATAAAATAAAATAAAATAAAATAAAAATTCATAAATAAAATGAAATAAAATTTCAAAATTAAAACAAAATAAATTAAATTAAATTAAATTAAATTAAATTAATTAAAATTTAATTAAACCAAAAATAAAAAATAAAATAAAAATAAAATTTTAATTAATTAAAAATAAAATTAAATACAATAAAATTTAATTAAAAAATTGAATTTAAAATAAATAAAATAAAATAAAAAAATAAAAAATAAAATTAAATAAATAATAAAATTAAATAAAAATAATAAAAAATAAACAAAACAAAACAAAACAAAACAAATATTTGGTGTCACATGATAAATGCTACTTGGTGTGGACAATAAATAAACAACATTTTATTTACTGTAAAATAATTGTACAAATAGAGAGTTAACAAGAATGCATAAACATTGTGTTTAGTATGTTAGTAAGCAGATGCTGGTCATATTATAGCTGTAGTTGAATGCAGTCAAGTTACCGTAAGTAAGAACGTAGAGTGGTTTGCCGTTGGTGTCCATCGTGGTCAGACAGGGGGCTTTGGGTGAAATCGTCCCCCAGCGTTGAAGAGCAGCTTCCAGAGACGGTGGCCAATTAGTGACGACCCCCAGCGGCTCTCCTCGAATCGGGACCATCTGAGCCCCCTCCGGCCGTGGCTGGTTCGGGTCAGGTTGCTGGACTGAGTGAGCAAAGACATATGATCATTCAGAAGGCCAAACAATATGATACATGTAGCTGGTCGTGCTGGTTCACGAGCACGTCTAGAGCGCGTCAATAAAAACTTCTATTCATTTTTCTGTGGCTTTGTTTATTTAAAAGGTACAAATCAATGCTGGATATTCAGAAAGTTAGACTGAAAGTAAGACAATACTGGAACTTCAGATCTTTTAAAAAATAATGGCCGTTTATACATTTCAACCAAAATCACAGCAGATTTTATCTTTGAAGGATTTAGGCTGTACACTGTAAACCCCGCTGTTGTCATTACTAAAGATATTAAGTTAATATAACTTGGCATTACTTAAAATACCAAGTTTTGGCATCAAAACGTAAACAGGCGTGTTTAACTTACTCATTAGGCAGCAAAAAAAATTTAAGTTCTCTGAACTTTACATTTTAATTTCTTTAAACGATTCGCCATGTCTCTGTTTAAAATGATTGGTTGCGCTTGAAATTCCTCCTTGACAACCGCAGTGATTGGTCTATATACAGTTAAAGTCAGAATTATTAGCCTCTGAATTTTTTTTCTTTTTAAATATTTCCCAAATGATGTTTAACAGAGCAAGGAAATTTTCACAGTATGTCTGATAATATTTTTTCTTCTGGAGAAAGTCTTATTTGTTTTATTTCGGCAAGAATAAAAGCAGTTTTTAATTTTTTTTTAAACCTTTTAAGGTTTAAAAAACCTTTTAACCTTTTAAAAGTCCCTTTAAGCAATTTTTTTTCGATAGTCTACAGAACAAACCATCGTTATACAATAACTTGCCTAATTAAACTAACCTGCCTATAACCTAGTTAAGCCTTTAAATGTCAGTTTAAGCTGTATAGAAGTGTCTTGAAAAATATCTAGTCAAATATTATGTACTGTCATCATGGCGAAGATAAAATAAATCAGTTATTAGAATTAAGTTATTAAATCTATGATGTTGAGAAAAGTGTTGAAAAATCCTCTCTCGATTAAACAGAACTTGGGGAAAAAAATAAACAGGGGCGCTAATAATTCTGACTTCAACGGTATATATGCTCTGGTTTCCCCCACAATTCCAAAGAATTGTTTAATCAATTAGCCTTTTTAAGTTATCTGTGCTTAATAATGTAAGTAAATTCAATAAAGAGACCACATTTGGTTAACTCAATTATTTGAGTTGTCGATTTGCCATTACTCAAACAAATTGAAGGAATCACTTTCCTCAAATCATTTGAGTAGTCTCAACTTATTAGGCCTTACAGTGTACATTTGGAAATGACAGCTGTCCTTTAAAAATTTTCAAATATTAAAAAATGAAAGGGATAGTTCTCTCAAAAATGAACATTTACTCACTTTACTCACTCTCCCTCTTCTACAACTACGGAAATCAATGGTTACAGGTGTCCAGTATTCTTCAAAATACACTCAAAAAATGATGTTTGCTGTTTGTTCAAACTACTTATTTAAGACAAGCTGGGACAACACAATCCTTGAGTTTTTTGGACAACTTAATTGTTTTACGTTCAATCTACATACTTTTGTAAAAACAAGTAAGTTAACTTAATTCCTTCATGTTGTCCCAACACAAATCTATTGTCTGAAACCCAGTATTTTTTACAGTGCACTGTAAAAAGTGATTAGTTACTTAAAGCGAGTAAACCAATTGCCTTAAAAGCAACAAGTTGACTTCACAAAAATAATGTAAGTAAACCCATTGTAACTAGGAACTGTCAAGTTGACTGAATTTTTATAATTATGCTAATTGTAGCACTTAAAAAAAAAATAAAAGTAAACAAAAAATTTTTTTTCCAATACTTTTATTATATATTTTTTTCCAGCTTTTCTGTATCTAGCAAAATGACTTACAGTAAAATAAATCTGCTCTTTCAGACTCCAGTGTGTCTTCTAAATTCAATACACACTATAAGTGTAGATTTTAAAAACTTGATGATGCACCATATATGAAATAATGTGATAATTACGGTAATTATTTGAAAACAGACATGCTAAAATGTAAAACTGTAAAAAAAAGATTAGTTGACTTTAAAAAAGTGAGTACAATTAGCATAATTATAAAAATTAAGTCAACTTAACAGTTTTAAGTTACAATGGATTTACTTATATTATTTTTGTAAAGTCAACTTGTTGCTTTTAAGGCAATTGGTTTACTCGCTTTAAGTAACTAATCACTTTTTACAGTGCAGAATGTTTTTATTTTTGGGTGAACTCCTTTTTAATGTGATATATGCAAAGCTAAGTCTTCAGAGAATCCGCCATGCCTTTTCAAATGCTAAGACATCTAAGTTGCTTTTTTCACATATAAAGGCACTTCATGATCCCATTAAGAGGTATCAATTGGCTGACCAAGTTTATTCATTTTATTTTTTGTAAGAAACATGTGTTTGTTTATAAGAAACGTTCCTAAAACTATGTGAATCAGCAATGTGTAACTAAACACTCACCTTCTAGGAGCTCTTCAAAATCATCAACAAAAAACTCTCGAAGCGGAGGTCGTCTGGGCTGCTTTAATGTGTTTACGAGTTGCTGGATTTTAGCGGAAACACGACTGCTAACTGGGACTCCTAAGGAGAAGAAACACATAAACAAACAAACAAAAATCACTCATTTTCCTGAATGTAACTCTGTCTGGGTGCCGAGACTGGTTGTAAACAGACTGGTCAGATCAGTATGTGCACATTGAAGATGTTTGAACTCTCCGCTGTTCTGTTTACCTCCAAATAAATGCCACAATTTTTATCATATCCCTAACAAATCAATTTTACAAACGTATTGATTAATGCCTTTAACAGACGCAGCCAAACGAGGTCTTCAAGGGTGTCCCCTTGAGATTAAATTAAAGCGTAATAATATAAAAGGAGGATCAATGCCCTCAATCACAGCTTCATAGCAGAGGATCTGTCAGAGCAGGTATCACAGATCAGTGGTATATCATCTCAACTCTATAAACATGTAAATAACTATATGTACAGTGGGGGAAATAATTATGGAACACATCATGTTTTTCCTGGGATAAATATTTCTAAAAGAGCTCTTGACATGGAATTGAACCAGAATTTGGTAAAAACCTAAACAATACAAACATAAAATTAAAACAAAACAACAGCTTTTTGGTGATGGCAGCTTAAAGACACCTCTCATATGGAGAATGAAATCACATGAATTGTTCAGGTGGGATTATTTCACAGACTTCTGTGGGTCTCGTCTATCAAATCTGATCTTTATTTTGTATTTTCTATTGGATTTAAGTCAGGTGATTGGGTGGGCCATTCTACGGCTTGATTCTCTTTCTCTGAAAGCATTTGAGAGTTTCCTCGGCTTTGTTTGGGATCATTGTCTTGCTGAAATGTCCACTCTGGTTTGATCTTCATCATCCTGCTAATGTAGATCTTTGACTGAAGCAGCTAATATTAATTTAAAATGTCAAAGGGAAGAGGGTTGCTGAATAACTTCTGAGACATTTCTGCTGCTGTCTGGGCTTCCACTACCTTTCTACACCTCCCTTTTTTCATGTGTCCAATACTTTTACCATATCATTTCATTTTATTACACATAACTTAATTTGTAAATTAATTCATATTCTTTTCTTGGAATATATGGATTTCTTTGGTTGTTACCAACATCTGGTGAAACTTTCAAGTCAACGGCACCTTTAGAAATATGTTTTCTACAAAAAAAGGTGATTTCCCCCACTGTATACTGTATGTATACGAATAGTATCTAACAAACACTGTCTTAATTAAACAGCAACCACTGTCATTTTTAGTATTCTCCATTTACTATTAAAGTGTCTGATACTGAATTACTTTTTCTTTTTTTACAGGTTTAATCTGTAGTTTTATCTTTAGTATTTTAGCACACTTATTTTGGTTGATCCAATTAGCTTTAGGTTTTAATAAAAAATGTATTTAATTGTAGTATAAAAATTCATTCATTCATTCATTTCTTTTCAGCTTAGTCCCTTTATTAATCTGGGGTCGCCACAGCGGAATGAACCGCCAATTTATCCAGCACGTTTTTACACAGCGGATGCCCTTCCAGCCACAACCCATCTCTGGGAAAAGTATTAAAAAAAATAAAAATAAGAATCGGCTTTTTCTCCAATTTTCATTCTCATTTTCATAATTATGTGTTTCTTAATTATTTTTTTGCTTTTTATTATTTCAACTTATTTATTAATTTTAGTTGTAGCCTTAGATTAAACTTATACTCATTACAATTAAATGATTTCAGTTTATTGTTAATTCACTTTTTATTTATTTCCTTATTTTGCTTTCTGCTTTAATCTTTCTGGCAATTATGCATGTTCTATCTAGCAATTAATTTATATTGTTAAAACGAATTTTCTACTGAAATACTAAATAAAATCCTTTTAACACATAAAAATAATATTCTTTGATAAACAAAGTGACTCACTAAATATCATACAACACTTTTACAGAACTTACTCCAAGTTGCTGCAGATAGACTATATGTAAGTTGCTCTCTATTAAACCATCTGCCAAAATAAATAAAGTTATAGGGTGGAAGAGAAATGCGAGATGGGTTTTCAAATGATTGAGGAAAATGGCTCATGTAAATCTTTCAAAGCTCATTGTAATTTCTGAAATGAAAACATCATTACTGCTCTAAAACATCATTCTTTCTCTTCCACACACACGTTCTCGTGCCCTCACCGTCTCCGGTCTCCATGAGTTCGGCGTTGCCATATTTGGGTGTTGTCCGGGGTACGGTGGACACCTGTGGCCTCTCCACCTGAACGGGATGTTCGGAGGTGTAGGTGGTGACGTCTGGAGGGGCTGAGTGATTCTCTGGGGTTTGGGAAGATGAGAAGGAAGCAAAATACACTGTGAGAAACTCCAGCGTAAGCTGTTCTGGAGCACAGAAAACTGCTGTACAGTAGGTCCAAGACAGTAACAATATAAACTGACAAGAAAGCCAAACTTGACCCAGATACCATTTCAAAACTGATTTGTTGCAGCTAATGATAACATTGGACAAGGTTTATATTGGCTATTTGTTTATTTGTTTATTTATTTATTGATATTTTGTACAGCAAATGACCAGTTTGATCAGCCAATGGCCACCAAAAACCAGCGGATAATTAAATAGTAGCCTAACCAACTAGAATGACCAATAAACCATCTGATAACTGATAGCAGCTATTGACCAACTTGGGCCAGTTTTAACCCTCGTGTACTATTCGAATTGACTACCCTTTTGTTATGTTTGTGGCTGTTTTTGCCCCATTGACCTCCAGTATAAAGACATTTTTTGATTGCAAATCCATGACACCATATAATCATGTATTCTTGCTTGTTGGTGGTTTTCCCTGTAGGAAAAAGGTAAAATGTGACATTTTTATTGTTGATTATCAGTTGGCAGCCTTAAACCTTAGATAGGCCTGTGCAAAAAAGTTGGCTTTTATATGGAGTTTAGCAGATTATAGTGTGCAGGCATAAACACACTTACTACCCAGCAGACACACATCATAAGATGTTAATACTAGGTTAGATTTATATCACCAGCATCTAAGGACAATTTTGTTTTGACATTCAATAACGACGGGAAATGACGTTGATATTTGGTTGATTTTAGGTTGTGTTGGATATCGCCAAAATCCAATGTCGAGCCAACATCTTAAACCAACGTCATATTGACGTAAAAAACTGGCATTTATTCGTCAGGTATGACGACCAAAATCCAACATCTGATAGATGTCAAAGTGGTAATGTCAACACAACACGCTGTAACATCATTAGACACTGATA
Organism: Danio aesculapii; assembly: GCF_903798145.1. NCBI lineage: Eukaryota > Metazoa > Chordata > Actinopteri > Cypriniformes > Danionidae > Danio > Danio aesculapii. The sequence goes on from NC_079458.1 coordinate 14,613,961, forward strand.
TTTTGTTGTTTTTAGGTTGTGTTGTAAAGTACAAAACTGCAACCTCTGTTTGACGTTGGACATTGATGTCGGCCTGACGTTGGGTTCTGACATCAACCTGATTTTTGTTTCCAAACAAAATACAATGCCTCACAAAGTTAAGGTACAACATCAATCTGATGTCATGTTGACATCCTGTGCCTGCTGGGTATGTTTACTACATGTATCTTCTGAGAACTGAGCTGCTTATTTTGATTTTTTTTCAGTCATATCAGGATAAGCGCACAAAGGTCTCTTTTTTTGTGCAGCAACAGATGATCAGTAGTAAAAATGACAAATTTTACCTCTTCCCAACAGGGAAACCAGTAACAATCAAAAATGTATGATTATATTGTGATTATATATGATTATATTTGCCCAGAGTGTATTGTTGATTTTTTTTTACATTTTTAAAGCAGTTTCCCAAAATATGTGTCCAAGTAAGATTTGTCACCAAATATATTCCATTTGCTGAAACACTGAAAAAGTTGTGGGCAAATTAAGACTCAAGATCACCCAAGAGTGGATGAAAACATCCCCAACAGCACAATGCGGTTAAACAGATGATCATCCTCCATACTGTACATCTATAGCTGGCTCGAGATGTTCTTGCTTCTTAGCATGTTGCTGCTGCAAGTTTTGTTTGAGCATGGATCATTGCTGTGTGCGGTAAACCAGTAGCAATCAGCAGCAAAACTATCTCCACCTTTTTGGTACTGTACTATTTGCTAGGTACCATTATGAAAAGGTGGCAAAAATGTGGTACGGTACACTATTTTGGTGTAAACGGAAATGCATACCATACTGTACTTTACTGAACCTCACTGGTCAGTGGAAACGGGCCATTATAAATAAACTGGAAAAATAGATTGTTTCTCATGCACAATACAGTGGGTTCAAAGAGGTCATTGGCTGATTGATATATGCATATTTTATAACTTATAACCAGCTTGACCAGAAAATGACCAACTTGAAATTAAACCATCTCAAACTTGCCGTGAAAGTACACATGTCAAAAGTACCCATTTTGATTTGGTTATCTCACATTGCTACACTGTAAAAAAAAACTGTAAAAATGCTACAGTACAAATCCGTAACCTGGTTAATGGTATGTTTCCTTAACATATACGGCGAATAACCGTAAATTGACTTTCCCAGAATTCCCTGTATTTTTATGCTTTTTGTTGACATTACTATAGATATTTTTAGTTACTTCCCCATCAGTTATGTACATTCGAGATTTATGTTACATCTAATGTTGGTAAATAATGTTTATTTCATGACTTTAATTTTATGCGTGTTACCATACTGGTGTTTAGTAGCTGTGTGAATGACACTGAGCACCTTATATTTATTGATACACTTTTCTGCTTGTGGGAAAAGTTGTTTGTGATGAGCATTGGTTCATTATGTAACTTTCTCATCACCACCTGCATATGGCTGTGTTAACGTGTCTAACTGTGTAACAAAAGATGTGTAGATGTTGGTAATTCAAAATACCGACATATTACCTCTATAAATTAATAAAATACGGTAGTTTGCCGTAAAAAATGAGAAATTACTTTTACGGTTTGTACCATATTTTTAACGGTAAAGTACTGGCAACCACAGCTCCTGGTTTTTTATCATAAATTTTACAGATTTATTTTTTACAGTGTAGCTTTAGGGTGAACAGTCCTTCTGTGCATGTCATTTAGAAGGGAAAATAGCTTGCCCTTGTGTAATCTTTAATTAAAATCTGAAAATGCACTTCCTGTTTGTTTTCAGTTCAATTCTCAGATTACATCTGTCTGAGGGATTGGGCGTGGCTAACATACTTAACCACGCCCCTTCAACAGACAGCGTTATGACAACAAACAGAAATGGTGAGGAGGAAGTGTCTGATTTAATATCTCTCCCGAAACCCTTTTCTCAATCTTTCTGAATGAATTGTCTACTTTACTACATCCAATTAGCTCACAGTAGAAAAAACAAGCCACACCCACTATTTTCTCATTTAATTTTTCGTATCTCCAGGAGCTGCGTCACAATACGAAGAAAAAAATATGGTCGTAGCTTCATCCGGACTTTAATAGTGTTGCTGCTGCTAACAAAAAAATTCATTGACCAGTTTTACACCATCTATAAGTGTGTTTCTCAACCATGTTCCTGGAGGACCACCAACACTGCATGTTTTGTATGTCTCATTTGTCTGTCACACCCATTACAGGTCTTTCAGTCTCTGAGAATGAGCTGATGATCTGAATCATGTGTGTTTGGATAAGGAGACCTGTAAAATGTGCAGAGCTGGTGGTCCTTCAGGAATGTGGTTGAGAAACACTGATCTATAACATTCTAAAAACACTAAACTCGATTTTCTGGCAGGATTTCAGCCCTACCTGACTCTCACATAAACCCCTGACACACTTGGCATATTGTTTACGATTAAAAAGAAGAGGGTGGGAGGCAGACAGGAAGTGATTTTGAGGAAAACATGCACACGAGAGAGTGAGAAAGACGGATGGAACGCAAGAGACACAGAAAGGAGCTTTTTCATCCTCGCTTTAATTACAGTCCCTCTTACTTCCACTCGTCGAGTCCGCCGGGCTTCTCTCTCACCGTTCCCCCTCCCTCTCCCATCATAAATTCTCAGCTGTCTGCGGCCTCTTTCTCATTCCCCTCAGCTCGGTGCTCAAATGTCTTTCACATTCGCTGCCCTTGGCCGCCACGTACTACAATTGTGATATTCCTAAAGAGTATGCACAGTCTAATGTCGAACAAATAAGCATCGCTTGCCTTCTTTTCTTGAACGTTTCAAAATGTAGACATCAGTGGACGAGATTCGGTTTAAAGTGTCACAAGTTTCCTTGCATTATATCGCTTGCTTCGGAGCAAGCAATTGGGAGTGAAATAACTGGCCTTGTGTAATTTCGACACTGGGAAAGAGGAGAATGCCAATGAGGCAGTGCTACAGTTCCTCCCTCACCATAAAACACCCAGAACGCTCCTAACAAAAAACGTCTACTGTGATCAAGGACAACACAGGCATGAGGCTTTTTGCTGCTTAGCTCTAGTTGGCTTTCAATGTACAGTAATAAATGGACACTCTTGAGTTTATATCTGACTGATTTGATACATTAACATCAAGTGTCCATAGTTCTGTTTCACCATCAAATCATTTGGTTTCTGACTGACTTGATGAATAAATATACATGTAAATAGTCTTTTCACAAATAAATGTAAATGGAAGTGTTAGTCATATATCTGGGAGCGATGAGTCAAGCTGTCACTAGCATCGACAAAACAAACGTGAGGGAGCGATGCCTTCTGTTTGAGAAATGGTGCCATGCACAGAAGGGGATTGTGATGGAGGAACGTGACTAAGGAAGGTTGTGACCCCTGGACTGGCCCTCCACCCACCATCAGCACTAAGAGCCTCTACTCCTGCTTTCCCTGGTCTCCTGAAGGGCCGGGGACAAACATTGATGTGACAACCCGAGTGGCTTGAGTCACAATCGAAAAAAACGTATGTGAGACTGTTATTTTGAGTCAATTAAAAAATATACTGTACATTACCTGTGTATGCCTGAATTTTGATCAAATGACTCTTGTGAGTTGGTTCTTTTTTAGGGAACTATTAGCATATTATCAGTGTAGTCTGAGTGGCCATTTACATGACAACATTTTCAGCTAAAAACTGGAACATTTACGTTTAACACTTTAGTTTAGGTCACAATTCACGCTAATAACTACTGGCTTATTATCTGCCTATTAATAAGATATGAACTGTTCATTACTAGTTATAAAGTATCAACTTATTCTGCATCCCTAATCCTACCAAAAAGATCCATAGACCCATCTTCTACCTTACTAACAATTAATAAACAGCTAATTAGTAGTTTATTAAGCTATTAGTACTAGTTTATGATTTGTTTATACAGTGAATGATGACCTAAACTAAAGTGTTACCACTTTGCCTGTTAACATCGTTTTTGGGACTAAAAACACATACATTTGAAAACACGTTTCAAGGTGGACGTTGTGGAAAAGCTGCCATTGTCATGAAATATGCGACATTTAAGGTCTTTGAAAAAAATGGCATCATGAGTGTGCATAATATGTGTTTAGGGGAGTGTAAACTAAAGGCAAGCACAAACAAACATACACAACTAATGGCATGGTAGGCCTATAAGGTGTGTAGTTGCTACTTAAGTGTTTATTACACTGTAAAAATACCCATAAATTAGGAGTTTTCCGTATTTTGTGATTTATTTTTTTTTCTTTTGCTTTTATTTATGTTTTTGAATTTATGCTTTTTGGGAAATTTTATTATTGATCAAATGACCCTTAAACATGCTTCATTTCACAAAATAAAAACATATGACTGAATGCTTCTTTATTTTATTTTTAAATTATTTCAACTTATGTATTCATTTCAGTTTTACCATTTGATTAAACTTACACTCATTCAATGAACTATTTTCAGTTCAGTGTTAATTCACTTTTTAATCTTTCTGGCAATTATGTGTATTCTATTTATGTTCTAAACATAATTAATTATGTGTGTTCTATATATTTTCTATACATATTTATGTGTGTTCTATATTTCTATTCTATATATACTTATGCATGTTCTATATATATATTCTATATATACTTATGCGTGTTCTATATATACTTTTGCATGTTCTATATATATATTCTATATATACTTATGCGTGTTCTATATATATTCTATATATACTTATGCGTGTTCTATATATATTCTATATATACTTATGCGTGTTCTATATATATATTCTATATATACTTATGCGTGTTCTATATATATTCTATATATACTTATGCGTGTTCTATATATATTCTATATATACTTATGCGTGTTCTATATATACTTTTGCATGTTCTATATATATATTCTATATATCTTTATGCGTGTTCTATATATATATTCTTGTGTTTTCTATATATGTATAAAGACTATATACTGTACATTATACAATATATTGTTTAAAACTACTAAAATGTCAATAAACTTTTTCAACATCAAAAATTGACAGAGGTAAGATCAAGGTCCCATGACGTAATTAATAACCTTAAATAAATGCAAAGCACATCATTCATTAAGTTTCTTTCAACTTAGTCCCTTTATTAATCAGGGTTGCCACAGCGGAATGAACCGCAAACATATCCAGCATATGTTTTACACAGCAGATGCCCTTCCAGCTGCTACCCAGTACTGGGAAACACCCATACACACTCATTCACACACATACACTACGGCCAATTTAGCTTATTCAATTCACCTACTGTATATTGCATGTCTTTGGACTGTGGGGGAAACCGGAGCACCCGGAGGAAACCCACATCAACACGGGGAGAACATGCAAACTCCACACAGAAATGCCAACTGACCCAGCCGGGATTCAAATCAGTGACCTTCTTGCTGTGAGGTGACAGTGCTAACCACTGAGCTACTGTGTCACCTACAAAGCACTTGTGAATCAAAAATATTTTGTGCCTTATAAATAATTTCACTCCGTCTGCAACAATCTGCAAACAAAATTATTAGAATTAAAATTGAACTCAAATTAGGGGAAAGAAATCTGACATGAGGCATGTGTGAATGTGAATCAAATCAAATCTGTAAATTGACTACCAGCCCGAACACTCAGCCTCCTGTCTCTCTCCCTGTCTCATATTTGACCTTCCTACCGTGTATTTCCATCTCCTGCTTCATCACCGGGCTCCTGCCTCGTCTCCTGCCACTATCAGCAGTGATGAGTGAACAAGAAAACACCCAGCAGCGAGAGTCCTTACGTAACAGACTGAAAATAACCTACATCTAAACTCTCTCTCTGTTTCTCTATGTGTTTGTGTGTGTGTGTCTTCACTTCAGCCTCCTGCTCTTCAGTGACACGGACACTAATGCGCTGGATAAGGAGTTTCCTCAAAGCCCAGAGGTGCTTGTAGGAGGACAAATACAAATGACGTCTAGCGTCATGTGAGGGAACATGCTGGCAGATCTGCGTCACTGAGACAAGAAAACCCCAAGACAAACAGAAGCCCTCTAGTGTGGATAGAGGGGAGGAGGAGGAATATTGCTGTCAATTTTCACTGGTAATTACACATTTAAAAAAATACTCTACACTACCTGACAAAAGTCTCGTTGTCTATTCAAGTTTTAGGAACAACAAATAATAACTTGACTTCTGGTTGATCGTTTGATATCAGAAGTGGCTTATATGAAAGGCAAATACCTCTAGATTATGCTTATTTTACCATAATAAATAATGATCATGCCTTGATTTTGAATTATTTCATTAGGACAGTAAGGTCTGACTTTGTTTAGACAAAAGTCTTGTCATTTAACAGAAATAATGTACAGTATAGAATATGAAGTCATGGTGCAGTGGAAAAAGAATGAATATTGTATATGACTCCCATGAGCTTGGAGGATCGATCCATACATTTCTGCAATGACTCAAATAACTTATTAATAAAGTCATCTGGAATGGCAAAGAAAGCGTTCTTGCAGGACTCCCAGAGGTCATCAAGATTCTTTAGATCCATCTTCAATGGCTCCTCCTTCATCTTACTCCAGACATGCACAATAATGTTCATATCTCGTGACTGGGCTGGCCAACCCTGGATGACCTTGATCTTCTTTTTTTTCAGGAACTTTGATGTGGAGGCTGAAGTATGAGCGTTATCCTGCTGAAGAGTTTGCCCTCTCCTGTGGTTTGTAATGTAATGGGCAGCAAATGTCTTGATACCTCAGGTTATTCACTCTGCAGATCTCTCGCATGCCCCCATACTGAATGTAACTCCAAACCATGATTTTTCCTTCACCAAACTTGACTGATCTCTATGAGAATCTTGGGTCTATGTGGGTTCTCATGGTTCTTCTACAGTATTTGTGATGATTGGGATGCAGTTTAACAGATGATGTATCAGAAAAATCTACCACTTTTGCAAATGATCAAGTCAAGTTATTATTTGTTGCTCTTAGAACTGAGATCGACATGACTTTTGTCAGGTAGGCGTATCTTTTTTTAAAATCAGATTATCTTATCTGAATTTATCAGAACCCCAATATACACCACTCTTTGAGTTGGTCGTTTTTGTTGTTGTCATCTCTTGTGCTCACTAAGCCATTTATATGATACAAAATACAGCAAAAAATGTTATATTAGCTTGAGTAATCTGCCTGATTAGCAGATTAAATGTGGATGCTTTTCTACATCCAAGCAGACACAATATCATAACTTGTCAAATTCCACTTTACACAGAGTAGATAGGATTTATTTGTAGTAAAATCTTTAGTCAGGTGCAGCCGTAGATTGAACCCAGGTATGCTTCTTAATGTTTTAGTGGAAAGATTATTAAGTAGTTACTTTTTCACATTTTAAATACATGTAATGTTGCTTTCAGCTAAATTAATACATCATTGTTTACTATTTATTTGAAAAATAACTTTACTGCCCTCAAACTATTAAATTAAATTCAACACTGGTCCATGTTTCAATGACAAAATGACTTCATTGGTTATAAAAACCCAAACCATTTCACATGTCAATGCAGTTCAGTTCACAGCAATTAATCAAATAATCATGCAAATTTAACAGATAACACACAGATACTGACAACATACTGACAGTTAATGTGCACACACACACACACACACAAAGATAATTTTGCCATTATTTTCTCAACGTCATGTCACTCTAGATCATTATTTCTTCAGTGGAAAAATCAGATATTTTGCAGTATGTCTAAGCTGCTCTTTTAGACTCAATGAATGACTGCCTACATGCATGATTTTTAATACTTTTTAATTTAATTTCAGAAGGTTTGGAATATTGTTTACAAGTTGCATTCTTGTGATAATGTGCCATTTAACTTTAAGCATTTGCAAAAAAGCAGAATGAATGTTCTTTAAAACATGTCATTTCACCTTCCACTGAAGTGTGTCAAGTGAACTTAGACAGACATGACGTGTAAATGACAACAGATTATTATTTTTTTCATTCTAAGTGAACTATTCACACAATAACACAAGGTCAGGAATGAATACCAAACAGCAAGCACATAGAGACAAAGAATGGACATCTAAAAGCAGACCTGAAGCCTGAAAAACAGCATTTCACACGTAATAAAAACCATAGATACTTAGAAAACACACAGAAAGTACACAGTCACTACTCACAGATAGACCGTATCTCCACTACAGCAGCACAGACAGCGCTGTTTGACTGATGTCAAAGTGTCGCGCTCACTTACACTTACAAAAAATGACGTTCAGACACATCAGGTCAAAAAGCAACAGCACGCAACTGGAAACACAAAACACACCGAGGGTCCCCCCAGACTCCACACGAAGGACATAGAGACGGTCTGGATGATTCAGGGAAGTGTGTGTGGGTGTGTGAATTAGGGGGCGAATACTGACCCTCTGACTCCAATGGTGGCGGCCAGAGAAGATCTGATCCGAACTCGCAGGAGCGCCGCAGCGAGTTTCCGTTCTCTGCTACGCCCAGCATAGTTTTCCTCTTCAAGGAGAGGTGAGCGATCGGCCCTGGATGGGGAAAGGAGGAAGGGGGAGAACCAGAACCTTAGAGGCATCTGCTTTCCTCACTGACCGTGGGCATGGATGGGCAGGAGGGACGGGGGGCTGATGAGCCGAGCATGGACAAAGCCATGATCCCAACAGAGCACTGAGGACTCTGGATATCTTGCATGGAAAGGGAAAAGGGGGAACGGAGGAGGTGGGAATGATTAAGCATTCCTGGAGCACCACACTGCCATGTTTCTCGCAATGGTGTGGGACAAATCTGGGAATACTGGACAAAAGCGACAACCTGGGAGGCACATTTGAAGAACTTGATCTTGGTCCGCAGTATTTTAGAAATACATTTAATATAAAATTATTTTAAATATAATATAAAACACATTAATGGACATGTTTGTCTAAAGATGAAAAGAAAACATACTGAAATGTCTTTAATTCTAACAATTATAACATAAATTATAATATATGAATATATTTATATTATAATATATAATTTATAATAAAAAAAACTTGTAATTGATACGTTAAACATTTACAATAATACATCATTTAAAATAATATTTTTTTTATTTACAGTCATTCTTATTTATGTTTTTAAGAAACAAAATTGTGGAGTTACCAAAGAAATGTGCAGTAAATAAAATAAACTTTTTTAAAAAGAAATTTTAAGAATAGTATGTTTTAAAAAAAAATTCATTGCAGTTTCTTTGTAATTGTTAGTGAAATTTTCAAAAACATTTATTTTTGTTTCAGTGAATAAATTATTGATATCTGCCACGGAAGAGGACATTTTAGATCAAAAGAGGTTTATATACAAAAAGTAAATAAAATATATTATTTAGAATAAAAATGTGAACTTTTTAAATATATTTTCAAAATATTAAATGTTTTTAAATGTCATTTTAATTCGGTTTGATAATTGACATTTGTTAGAAATTGTTAGTGAAATTTCTTAGAAACATTCCATTTGTTTAAGTGAATAAATTCTGGATATCCTGCATGGAAAAGGACATTTTAGAACAAAGGAGGTTTATATACAAAAAGTAAATAAATTAAACATGCAAATAAAATATATTATTCAGAAAGATGATATTTTTATATATTTTTAATAAATTAAACCTAAAATGTCATTTGAATTCAGTTTGTTAATTGTCATTTGTTTAAAATTGTTTCCTAGAAATTTTCTTTTTGTTTCAGCAAATAATATCTGTATATACTGCATAGAAAAGGACATTTTAGAAAAAAATGAGGTTTAAACAAAAAGTACTTAAAATAAACAAGCAAATAAAATATATTATTTAAAAACAAAAAAAGAGAATTATTTTACCATATTTTCAAAATATTAAATCTTTTTAAATGTCATTTTAATTCAGTTTGTTAATTGTCATTTGTTTAAAATTGTTTCCTAGAAATTGTCCTTTTGTTTCAGTGATTGTGGATATCTTGCATGGAAGTGGAAAGCTGAGAACAAAGGAGGTGGGAATGATTGAGCATTCCTACAGTAGCACCACACTCCCATGTTCCTCCCAAAAGTGTATGGAAAACCAGGACAAAAGCAACAACCTGGAAAGCACTTTCAGAACTCGTTCCTGATCCAGTGTGTTTAAAAATGTCCTTGGGAGACATTAACCATCCTTCCTGAATGTGCAGTAACAGTGTTCTACAAGCTCTGAACACGACAGAGTTTGGTTGTCTGCTTTTAGATGGTACCATAACATTATCATGTGGGAGGACAAAAACGAAAGTGAGGGAGAGAATGTAAAGGCTTTTTCACACGGTAACAACGAGTTCTCAGTTTACTTTGCAAGGAGGCAGAATTGAAAGTAAGCCAATGTTGTGCGTCATTGACCAATCAGATGCATCAAACAACATTTGGTTTTTATGATTTAGTCACTCGTACAATTGATGTGTCCGAAATTGCTGCCTGCTGCCTACACAATGTGACTCTGAGCAAAAGAGTGAGGCATTTCAGACACAGCAAATGTCTGCCCACCAATCACATTTATTTCTATTTATGGTCAGCCTATTTTATGGAGAAATAAATAGCATTTTATTTTGGTATTTCGTGTCCTGCTGAACATAAACTGCCTACATCAGTTTGTAGATGGTCAATTTAGATGGTCTTAAAGCCAGCTAAAGCAGATTTAAGTACACCAAGGATGACAGCTATAACAAAAAAATATATAGCAAAAAGTTATTGCCTGAGCCAATATGTGGCTTATAATAAACATATGTTATTGTGCTTTGATGTGGATTTGGAGTGTACATAATGTATTGGGTGTTAAAATTGTAATTGCTGCTTTAACAATGCAATTTTTTAACACTTTATTTTAAAATACAAACTGCCACTAATATATACTGGCTTATAGCATGTATATTTTTAAGATATTGGGTTATTGTTGAGATATTATAGTACTTCTAAAGCCCCAGTCAGATCACACGATTTTTATTGTCAGTTCTGAAAGTCACTATGTCAGATTATGCAATTTTGTCTTTATAAAATCTTGACTTGTCTTTGGTAACAAATGTACCAGACTACATGCATGCTTCACGATCAGTCATCATGTGAAGTTTACGACGGGCTTGCTATTGTTAACAATATTTTTAATCAAACATTTTTTTTATCTTATTTCAATCTCAATAAACACTGAAGCTTGCTGTCAACTAGGCTACATTATTTAAGGGCATTCATTATGAAGCTGATAGGATCTGTTGTTGTCAAACGCAAGTTTCATTTTTAATATTAAGATATTTTCTTTGATATCTGTAATAGCTTACCACTATTGTCCCTCGTTGCCATAAAAAATAACCACCCTTTGTATTTCATGTATTTTAAATGTAAATTTTCCTGCCAGGTTTATTTAGGCTATTAAACACTCTGCGAGTGAGACAGAGAAAATGAAATCACATCAACACCGGGAAAAATCAGATCCTCGACATAATCTTTAAAATAGTGACTTATTAAAATTTTGCAAATATATGATAGAGGTTTGTGATACAACAATTACAGTGGAGCATTATTAAATCGTCATTTTCCACGGAGCAAAACAAATCATCCACCTGCCCAGTTGAGTAGTGGACAGGCTCAAACAAAACTGCACAATTCATTTACTTGTCTTGGAAAAATTTTCTTTTTGAAACAAATTAAGTTTTTGTATAATATTTTGTATCTTAATTTTAATGTATTTTTTGTTGGTCAGTTATCTACTAGTTAAACAAGAAGGACAAATAACATTGAAGTGCTTTAAAACGAGTCCGCTTAATATGCTTCAGCGTCAAAAACACGAACTGGTTTGTTAAATAAAATAATAATGTAGTCTAAATAAAATTAAAGTGAAATATTCAGAGTTTACCATTTAATTTGTTAAATCAAGTAGCCTAATTTGAATGAGCAGGACAGCCTTTACAAAGTTTTTGCAGATTACCTCAGAAGAACAAACTGAGAGAACTCATCGAAACCCTATGACACCCTTTGTCAAGGAAATCATGCCTAATCATGACAAAGTCGTGTGATCTGACCGGGGCTTATTTTACATCTACAATCCTACCCAATACCTAAACCCAACTACTACCTAAATGACTATTAATAAGCAGCTAATTAATTTTTAGCTAAAGGTTTAGTTAGGTCTTAGTTAATGGTTTGTTATTAATAGAAATTGCCATTTCAAATTCAGCATTAATTTTATACAACAGTTCAACAATAATAAGCTAATACTGAGTGCAATACATTTCAGACAAAATATTGTCAGTTTTGGAGTTTCTGTTTGGCCAACAAAAAAGAGTTTCAAACAAAGCTGAAGCAGTACATTTTTGAGTCTCACGAGAGAATCTTTATTTACTGAATCAGGTGAGCCAGATATTCATTCATAAAGAATTGTTTCTAAAGCAATCTGATGTTTTGAACGAATCAGTTGAATAAATGGTTCAATATATTCTCATTAATGCAGCTATTTTACTGGCTGTTTTGCGAACATATTGATTTATTTAGTTATCATTAATAGACATAAACAAAATACCAAAATTAAGATAACTGGATGGTAATGTAGTAGTTATCATATTAGCAATTGTTCATGTTGTGAATGCCCCTTTGAACATTTAAATAGACTGATCATCCAAAAGTGAACATTCACTTACTCAAAATTGTTCCAAACCCATTTAAAATTTCTTTCTTTTGTTGAAAGGAACAGATATTTAGAAGAATGTTGGCACTTAAACATTGAACAGCACCCACTGAAGTCCATAGAAGAACTATAGAATGAATAAGGCTTTGGTTACATTCTTCTAAACAAAATCTTTTGTGCTGAACAGTAAACAGAAACTTGTGTTTGGAACAGGTTGAAAGTAAGTAAATTATGACAAAATGTTAATTTTTAAGAGAACTATCCCTTTAAAGCTGAATTTATAGTAGGCGTAACCAAATCTTTACCGTAAACACTTCATTCAGTTTTCTTTTTGACGTTAATATGGAGTTAAAGCAGTAGCAAATAACGTGTGCCGCATTTTGCAAATATTGAAAAGTTCAAATAGCTGAAGTTGTTGCCAATTGTGCACCGCGTAAAATGCCCTTAGAAAACAAAATGGTGAAGGTGGAAGAAAAAAGGAAAAAGAGTGATTGTAAACACAGAGCAGGAAGGAAAGTTGATACAGGAAAGGGAAACTGAGGTAGAACGATGAGGGAACCATATCGTGAGGAGAAATAAAAGACATGAAATGAGAAGAGGTAACAGGACAGTGTGAAAGAAATGAGTTCCTTTCTTCAGACATTAAACTGCTCCACAGGGCACTCCAAAATAACATCATACTGTAGCGCTATTAAAACACCAGAGTTCATCACTTAGCCACAGTCTACAACTTTAACCCTCTGGATACAGAAGCTTTGAAAGGTTTTTTAGAAATCGTCTTTCGTTCTCTGGCCTCTAAATGGGGGAAGGAAAAAGTGGCAGTAAAACTATTTCCTCTTCCTGCTGCATTCTCAGTTTACTTCTACAATCAGCTGGATGGATAGATTTAACATCTGCGTGTAGTACTCAGGACTGCTTTAAAAAGACAAAAAGAGGAACTGTGGTTGGCTCTGGGTTGACTGAATTGAATCAGGGCTCAACAATAATGATTTTTTTTTTCTGCTGGTCCAGGTAGGCCAGAAGATTTTGCACTGCCTATAATTTCACTGCCCCAAACAAATAACAAAAATATATATAATATAAAAATAAAATAAATAAACAAAAGATCAAATTAAATTAAAATACACTATCAACATAATTGTAATTGTAACATTTTAGTTACTATTATTAACTATATTTATAATAACAATAATGATGTTTTGTTGTAATTGTTATGATGAATATTATATTTATTGTATTTATTGTATTTACTATTATTATTATTATTATATTTATTATTTTTAATGATATTATTATTATTATATTTATTATTATTAAATTTGTATATTTATATTATGCCAATATTACAGCCAAATACATTAATACATAACACGTATCTACTTTTTAAATTTTATAGTTAATAGAATTTTTAAATAATAAAAATGTATAAATGTATAACAAATTCTTGTTTAATTTTGAAGAAATAAAAAATATATATATTTGACAATTGTACTATAATTAACTAATAATAAAAGCTAGCATTTACATTTAAATGTATAATTCTATAACAAATACTTATTAGAGAGAAACTGTTACAATTTAGAAAACAATCATCTTGAAAATATCTTTAAAATATATCCTATCTAATTTACCAGAGATTACATACATTTTCCAACCCAGGCTCATTCTGAATATGTATCGCTATATACATTTCTGGAGAGTGCCAAATACATTCCAGGAGCTACTGTACATTTTTAGCAGTTTTTGCTTCCCCTAGAGGCCACTATGTACGCTTTTTGAGGTCTCAAATTTCTCTCACGGGTGCCATTTGCACCGCTGTTCTTGCATAAATCCACCAGAGGCTGCTGTTGACTAACTGGCTGAGTGACTGTATAAATGACTGACCCACCCTCCTTCCCTAAACCTAACCTATCATACTGTCCTGTAGCGTTCGTTTTAAAGATGAAATGCAGCCATATGTACTTTTGGCTACATAATTTGAGATCTCCATTAAAGTATATATAGAGCTACGTTTTCAGAATGAGTCTATGTTGCCATTTTCTTAGCATGAAACAACAAATATAAGTGTTGTCACTGTGACCCCTGTGACCCAGCCCAAAACTGCAAACTATCTTTATTGTTGAGCCATGCATCTTCAAACATTACAGTTTAATTAATAGCAAAACCTCTTTAAAGTCAGAATTGTATTGATCATTACCACTAAATCACATTAATGACAGCCAGCGTGGCTTAACGACAGCACAGATATATGCTAATTAGCAAAAGAAGCTGCAGACGACACAAATATAGGCAAAGGAGGCGGGGTTTAGAAGCATGGCAGGAAGTGTGCTCGTGATTGGCTGTGGTATGCATGGAGAGGCGGGACTTTCTGAAGAAGGCTTTACCTGATTTGCCCATGTGCGTTTGAGCCAGTACGTCAGCCAGGCGACCGGCGGCCCCGCTGCCCCCACTCTGTGTGGATGAAGAGGAGGAGGAGGTGGTGGATCCCTGATGGATGGCCCGACTGATCCAGTGCTCCATGCTGACGCTGCCCTGGCTGGAGGTGGGGGTTCCCTCACCCTGGCCGCCCTCCTCCTCCGAGCCGGACGAGGTGTCTGTCAGGGGTGGCAGAGAGGAAAGGGGGGAGAGGCCTAGTGAGAGTCACTCAGACCCACTCAACACTCAGCCCAGAAGGTGGACAAGAGCACTTAAAGTCAACATGAAACAGGAATTGGGGCTGCATGATATTGGAGCAATCGGACATTGCCATATTCAGTTTTTTTTTGCGATACATATATTGCGATATGAATATAATTTCGCTGGATGAATTGGGGCTGGGTCGAATGCCTTTAAAAGAGAATGTCATTTATAATTTAACGTAACCTTTTTTAGTTTGTTTTATTGCTGAGCTACTAAAAAAAGCAAGTTTCAATTAAACGTTGTAAATGAATCTGTTTTTTTTTATGTAAATAATGTCACTTGACGGATAGAGGACAAATCAAGGATGTGCTCATGTAAAAAAAACTAGTGTAACTCCATTCTGTTATAAATGAGATTGTTTTTGTTTTTACTGTAATAAGTTCATTATAGAATGTAAAAAACAGCTATATTAGTTAATATAAAGCATATAAATATATATGCTTAATATAAAATATTAATATAAATATAATAAAAATGTCTATATAAAATTCTAGTCATTTTTAAATATTATGAAATAAATTCGGAAATTACCCATGGCAACTAAATTTACCTTCGGCCCATTAGTCACAATCCAATTTGGTTTTCAGCCCTTCATAAGAAAAAGTTTGGGCACCCCTGATTTAGATAGATTGGTATGATCAAGTCTTTTTCCACGCAGTGCATTTACATCAATTATAATCAATTACAAGCATGTATAAACACAATTGAGAAGGTAATAGTGAAATAAACATTCTGGTTTTCAGTAGAATCTAACAGTGTTAAATTTCTGTACCCATATAATCAAGCGTAAAATGACATAATCATCATTGTATAAGTTATTTAAAAATAATATTTATTACTGTAAAGTATTATTATTAATTTATTTTCTTTTAGTCTTTAATAAATAATTTAATCCTGCAATGTGACTATTGCGGATACATACTGGACATTGCGATATATTATTAAAAGAAAAATAATTCAAATTATTTTTAATACATTATACTTACATTATTTATTAGTATTATATTTTACAATATTAATAAAAAAGATATATTATGAAATAAATCTTCACATATTTAGCAATAAATATCACAATAAAACATTAATAATAATAAGGTAATTATATATGTATATCTGTACATATTAAATGCATATTATGTTAGTACTTTTGCTCTATTGTAATTGTTATTATTATTACTATTGTTTGTTTCTGAGTTTTTTAAACAACAAGTCTCCCTTGGACAGTTGATGAACATTAGCAGGTATGCTAAAACACTTAAACAAGTGCATATGGTTTCTCCAATGTAAGTGTGATGTCTATGTCAAATAAAAAATGTCATATCATGTATATATTAAACAACATAAATACTATAAAATTCTGCACTTTGAGAAAAAATATATAAATAAAAATAGGAATAATAATAATAATTTTATATATTAACTTCATATATACTATATAAATTTTATTGAGATAACATTTAAATTAAAATACTATTATTAGTAGTAAAACATTTGTAATATTCAGGTTTTAATCAATAATAACTACATCATAACTCCCTGGCAGCAATAAACCATTTAACAGATTCACTCTGGAAAACAATAGCTTAAACCTATTTGTGATTTCAATCATTTAAAACTGATAAGACAACCATTGATTAAGCTTTCAATATTCCGATCATAAATATTCAACAATGAAGCCTTTTTGAAAGCCTGAATTTCTTACAAAAGCAGCCTAATACAGCTCTTTCACTACGATTATCGATATTTTGCCTGCTTACAAAGCCTAAATCCCACTAATCAAATAAGAAAGTCACTTCAAAACCATACCCTGTTAAATTTCACTGTTTGCATAAAGCATAGTGAACTATCCATTTAATAACTGTACTTTTGCTTTCATGTTGACTTTAAGCGAATGCTGATCTAGAATCAGGTGTGAAGCTCACCTGGGGGAGTGTAGGCATCCATGGAGGTCTGGACCACTAGAGATCGGCGTTTGGACGGCATAGGAACAGCCATCTTCCTCTCCTTGTGTTTGGCTAGAGCTGCCTGTACTGCTTCTGTGTGGACATCTGAGGACGAAACAGAAAAAAAAAAAACAAGAACTGAAATGAAGTAAATCTGTATTAACTGTCCGCTGACCTCCAAGCTGGTGTTTATAGTGACGTGATGAGATGAGTCTCTCTGGCTGATGGTCGTGAGCGTGTGTGACATGAGCCAAGCCACCACCTCCAGCCCTTCTGCGACTTGAAATACTGACTCAAATCTGTATGTGTGATGACACTATGGTTGACTGTAGGTTGTACCCACAGATTTATTCCTCAAATTGGAAGGGTCTAACAATTCAAGCTGTTGTTTGGACTCTCTAACGAGATACAGAACAACTTATTGTAACAACATGCTAATCGTTTACACACACAAGAAGAGTCCAATATGAATTCAGTTATATTCTGGTTTCACAACTTTCCAAATGCTTGAAAAAACAACCTAAATGTGTATTTCTCAACTGTTTCGAGAACATTGTTTTGAATTTATGGAAAGACTACTTGACAAAAAAAGTAATAAAACCCGAATTTGTTCCTTTTTGTGTTTGAAAAGTTATTTGTGTTGACGACAATGTTGTCAAAACAATCCCTGTTCACATTGTGCTACAAAAACATTGTAATTCTCATGCCAGGCCAGTAGGTGGCAATATCACTTTGTTAAGAAACACCAATACACCTGTGCATATGCTATTCTGCAGCTGGTGTTTATTGTTTAGTCAAGTACAGACTAAATACCATATAATAATCGTAATCTATCCTAGCCGGCACAATCTTATAAGACGTTAATATTAGTTTGGATATAGGTCGTGACGTCGGGTGATCAAAATTCATTGTCTAACCAGCGTTTAAGGACAATGTTATTTTGCCATCCAATAACGACGGCAAATAATACTAATATTAGGTTGATTTTAGGTTGTGTTGGAAAGTGACCAAAATCCAGCGTCGAGCCAACATCTTAAACTATCGTCATATTGACGTCAAATACTGCCATTTATTCGTCAGGTATGGCAACCAAAATCCAACATCTGATAGACGTCACAGTGGTAATGTCCACACAATGTCAAGGTGTAACATCAATAGACGTTGTTATTTGGTTTATTTTAAGAGGGGTGTTGGACACTGACGTCGGCCTGACGTTGGGTTCTGTTGTCAACCAAATTTTCATTTCCAAATAAAATGCAACATCCCCGCAACGTTAGATTACAACGGCAATCTTACGTCATGTTGACGTCCAGCTCCTGCTGGGATGTTACACATTTCACAAAACTGTGTTAAAAATAAGTGGACATGGCAACCCTTTAAGAGTGCTCAATGCAAATCAGCTATCAAACACAATAACGACATCTCTGTTTACAGGTTAATAGAAAAATCAATGACCATAAAGGGTTTTTGGTCATTGTTATTTTCATTTATTCAAAATAGAGAATGGCGTTAATCAAAAGTTTTGAGGCCTGTAATATAGGGAATTTACTTGTGTTTTTAAATGTGGTTGTCACTCCTGAAACTTTACGCACATGGCCTTAGACATTGTTTAAGACACTGTAATCTTTGTCAATCTACCCACATAAACCAAAAGTAAATGAGAAGTAAATGCTAGAAAACATCTCAAATCTACCAGATATCATGAAGAAAAGTTCAATTAGTGCTGTCTCATTACTACAGATAGCAACATTTTCTCTTTCATCCCTCTAATTTGGATGTGTGGCAGTTGGAAGAACATGGAAAGACAGATATAATTACAGTTAGTACAGCTATGTCTTACAGATATATAACGTATCAATATTTGCATATTTGTTAAGAGTGAGAAGGCCACTTCCACACTATATTAAACATTTTTATAACATGGATACTTGTTTTTTTATGTACCTAATTTTATAAGATCGCTTATTCTTTTCAATATTTGGAGTCACAGGTCTGTGTAAGTATGCTATAATTATTTAAAACATTAAAGACACTTTATTTACAATTTGTTTGCTTTTATGTAAAAAAGACACTAAATATGAAGTTCAGAAACATTACACAGTACAAATAACTAAATCATATGAATATTGCTTTAAAAGCATGAAACTAGGCTAATTTTGATCCCAGCAATCCCCACAGTAGCGATACATTTCCCATGAATTACATCGAGAATTAATCCCCTTCATTCCTTATCAAAATAAAAGAGTTCTGTTGAGAAACCACTTATTTCTTTTGTTTATTTGCTTTATAACTATTATTGTGGCACTGGAACCTGGCGCAGCGACACTATTTGCTCCTACTTTTAATTAAGTGGCTTTAAATACAATGTACTTACATCAAAAAACAAACGCAATGTACTTGTTGTGTTTATATTGCATTGCAAAGCACTTATGGTGCCATCAGGGTAGGATTATAGACAGTTTTGTTAGTACGATAGATTTAAGAGTGGTTTTACAGAGTGTAATCGGAGTTACAGAAATACTGATGTAATTCTTTGTTTTTAAAAGAAGTATAATTTAAAAACCTTTATGTACACAATAGGTAAACTGAACCAAAGATTAATTACATAGTAGTACTTTAGAACAAATAGGTGTTTTGATATGGCAAAAAAAAATTTATTATGTATCTATATTTTGCCACCATCTTCACAAAGCTGTCTAGAGTTAAGAAATTCTTATTTTCAGTCATCAACTTACTATGATGCTCAGGATACAACAGTCACCCTATGACATCAACATACAATCAAGTGCCTCTAATACCTGATAGACATATTATAAATAGTTTTTTTAACAATTGTGACTAAGGCTCAATCCCAATTCTACCCTTTACCCCTTCCCTTTACCCTTCGTTTTGCATGTTCACATGAAGGGGTAGGGTTGTCCCAATTCTTTTTAGCTTGAAGGCATTTTTCCAACAAACAAGCATGTGTTTTAATATGTTCAAAACCGCACTCGTGTTTTACCGTCATGCTTTTAAAAAAAACGCTAAAAGAAAAAAAGGCAAAATTTTGCTATCTATAATCCCTTATAATAACTCCTGTATAGTGGCCCAACAACATTCTGACACTGGATGACCCTCGAATACCCTGTCAGAAAAGTCTAGTGGCTGGGAATGAGCTTTTTACAGTGTCTGCTATAAAGTTAATGTTGTTTTCGTGTTTACATAGATGAATATGACCAGGGTGTAAATAGAGTTACAATCTTATTGCCACATTATATCGTTGTAATAACATGATATCGCTGCCTTCAGTGATTTCCTCAAGATAAATAACCAAAAATAGCACAACTGGAATAACTACAGCAGTCGCGATCGTCTGATCTCATAAAAAGCAAGAGATTGCGATGACATATGATGACGTGTGCAGGTGCTGTAGTGCTGTCCCATTTCTTAGGGGTAAAATTTGAAGATCTTTCTCTTCACACTCTGTTTTAAGGGCCAAGGGGAAGGGGTAGTGTTACAAAAATAGAATTGAGATTGGGTCTAAAACTGATTGCCAAAATCTAAGTAGATGAAAGATTTTGCTTAGCAATATAAAACGCTAAAACATATGCTTGTGTAAATCATACCTTATTGGTAAATGCCTGTTTTTAACCCAACAGGAGGTTGAAAATAACACAAATGTATTTAATATTCAACATCAGGGTCACTTTAATGATTTGTTATATACAGTTGAAGTCAAAATTATTAGCCCTCCTGTGTATTTTTTCCAAATGATGTTTAACAGAGCAAGAAATTTTTCTGTTTGTCTGATAATATTTTTTCTTCTGGAGAAAGTCTTATTTGTATTATTTTGGCTAGAATAAAAGCAGTTTTATCATTAGCCCCCTTGAGCAATTTTCTTTTCCGATTATCTACAGCAGTGTTTCCCAACCCTGTTCCTGGAGGCACACCAACAGTACATATTTTGTATGTCTCCCTTATCTGACCCATTCGTGTCAGGTTTTGGGGTCTTTTCTAATGTTCTGCTGAGTTGATTCAGGTGTGTTTGATTAGGGAGAGGTTGAAAATGTGTACTGTTGGTGTGCCTTCAGGAACAGGTTTGGGAAACACTGGTCTACAGAACAAACTGTTATACGATGATTTGCCTAATTACCCTAACCTGCCGAATTAACCGAAATGCCGAAATTCAGCACTTTAAGCTGAATACTAGTATCTTGAGAAATATTATGCACTGTCATCATGGCTAAGACAAAAGAAATCAGTTATTAGAAATTAGTTATTAAAGCTATTATGTTTAGAAATGTGTTGAAAAAATGATTGAGGAAAACTATACAGGGGGGCTAATAATTTAGGAGGGCTAATAATTCTGACTTCAACTGTACATATAAAAAGGTCAATGTGTGAATTTTCCCCACTGGATGTTAAACTGTTAAGATCATTTCCAGAGTAAGAATCCTGAGGGATCAGTGCAGAAATATCTCACCTGATCGGTAGCGTTCGTCACGGGTGCCGGAGGAGCGCCGGCGGTGGTATCGTGAAGCGGAGGAAGGCGCCATGGGCGGCCGGCGATCGTGTGCCATGGACGCCTCTAGCCCTAAGAGACAGAGACAGAGAGAGCAAGAGAGGGACAATTACACATCTCAGCCAGAAACTCATTCATCACACATACACCTCATTGATCTCCTCCTGTAACTACGCGCGCGTAGGTTCAGAGAAACCTGCATTTCTTCTTGTTTTAATCAGCGTTTCCTTCTTTTAGTTTCTCATTGACAACAGATCCTCTTGTCTCATTCTTAGTTGTGTAGCTTTTCTTTCTGGCTTGCATTCTCTCTATTTTTTCTTGATCAGACTAAAATCAGACTAAAAAGTGTGTTGGCGTCTGATACAGCAGTAACTCAGATACACAATACACTGACATTGGCTAACATTAGTGATGTTTTTTTCTTAGAAACAGATTATTTGAATATGTTTTTTCTATGACTACAAGCTATGCCAACTAATGATTTAACCTTTCTACTAAGCATGTTTGATTTGTGTAACTTTCCAAACAAAATAGCTTTAAAGGGGACCTATTACTGTACGCAAAAATAACTTTTATAAGGTTGTGTGGCAACAGTGTGTGAATATTGCCAGATTATCAAATTTAATTGATAATTAATTATGTTTTTTTATAATCACACTGGATAAAAACTATCTGCAGAAACACTTTGATTGACATTCTCTCTTTGTACATGTCATCAGAAAGGGAAAGCCCCGCTCATTAGTGACAATCTCTCACTCATTAGCATAGACAGTCCTGAGTGAGAAGCAGCCATTTTGAATCTACTGCCATGCTAATAGTTAGGACGGATAATAATGCATTTTTAGCTCCACCCTTTTTTCCAAAATAGGGCTGAAAGTACAGTTTTATTTTAATTTAAAGCGACAGTCACCAAAATGACACAATTTCTATCAAAGTCTAAAATGAGCAGTTTAAAAGAGTTTTGAAAACATTATTTATGGAGTATGTTGAGCTGAAACCTTGAAATCTTTTAAAAACGGGCAAAAAAGGTCCGTAGGAAGAAAAGCATGAAAAATACAATTAAAGTCAATTACCTTTTTTTAAAAGGGTTTCACCTTTTATATAGGAGAGTAGAGTTCCGACAGTAAAGTTTGAGGAGCAAAGAGAAGGGTCGCCATGAGTGCTATAACCTTCGCCAACAGCTAGCTTTCTGCAGCTCTCACATGTTTGCCCACTGAAGCTAAGCAGGGCTGTGCCCGGTCAGTACCTGGATGGGCGACCACATGGGAAAGCTAGGTTGCTGCCGGAAGTGGTGTTAGTGAGACCAGAAGTGCTCAACCTGCAGTCTGTGTGGGCCCTAACGCCCAAGTATACTGAAGGGGACTCTATGCTGTTTAGCACCGTCTTTCAGATGAGACATTGAACCGAGGTCCTGACTCTCTGTGGTCATTTAAAATTCCAGGATGTCTTTCGAATAAGAGTAGGGGTTTAACCTAGGCATCCTGGCAAAATTTGCCCACTGGCCTCTATCCATCATGGCCTCATTACTTTCCTTTCCACCAATCAGCTGGTGTGTGGTGTGCGATCTGCCGAAATATGGCTGTTGTTGCGTCATCCAGGTGGATGCTGAACACTGGTGGTGGATGAGGAGATTCCCCTCAAAAATGTGTAAAGCGCTTTAAGCAGTGGTGGATGTAGCCCAGGGCAGTATCTTGCTAGGGGCGGCATGGAGACACCATCCACCTCCCCCAACCCCATTGACCATCGTTTGCCTACAGTTCTGGTTAAGCTTGCGCCGCTACTGGCTTTGAGTGTCCAAAAAAGCGCTATATAAATGTAAGGAGTTATTATCATTATATGTCTACAAACTCCCATAGGGCTATTGACGGCAACATCAATTATCTATTTTAATATATGTAGTATCTTACTCGATGCATCTTATTTTTCTGAATTAACCCTTCGAGATCAGCAAATGCATCAGGTTTTCTCTATTATTCATGAAGCAACTTTTTTGTAATCTGTATTAAACAAACTCAAGATACAGTCTTTCCTGTCTGACCTCAATATCTTTAATTAGTTTCCCGCCTCTGACATTTGAACGCAAATCACATGACGTTAATGCAAAAAAAAGTATATTTTCTAAACAAATTGATCACTGCTTTTCCATTTTCATCATTTTTGGAGAAGATTCCCCATCAGGAATAAGCTGGAAGTCCTCAGAACGACCCCAATTTTTTCCCACAGATTACGACCAAAGAAATGTATGCAATTCAGCAGAGCAGAAAATACTTTACTTTACTTATTCGAATACTTTCAAATTCTACTGAGCTGTTCTGCAAATTACACGTGGGCCCTATATTTCTGCAGATTACATGAGGGACTATCAATATACCTGCCAAAAAGTCTCTGCCAGTGCAGCCCTAATTAAGAACAGCTAAAATATGGAGTTCCAGGCACACGCGGCAGCAATCGGTCGGCTGTGACTCATATCAATGGCTCCTGTGATGATCCAGCTCTGTTCTCTTCTGTTGTTCTTTGTTGTCTTGGATTCAGAGCGGAGAGCTTAGCACCACTCGGCTCCTCCTGGCAGATTTTAGGACACGTGAGGCGGCCTGGGATGCTCTCAGCACTCCAGCCAAGAGCTCTGCGTGCAGGCCGGAGAAATCAATTTTGGCCCCGTGCTGACATAGCCGAAGATGTCCGCGGGTGGATTTATTCATTCAATAAGGCAGAAGGTGAGACAGCAGGTTAAGTCAGAAGCACGCACCAGCGGAGGATGTGATGCTGCTTTTCTGACTCAAGCACAATGAGTCTTCCTCCTACTAAAAAGCCTAAGGTAACAGTCAACCGTCAATACTGATTGAGTTAACATTTAAATACGCCTGTCATGCAGGGAGAGGAGGAAGGTAATCTCTAGAAACCTGATGCTCTGAAAGTCTCCCCCCCCCACACACACACACACAGGCACTGAATGAGATGTCATAGTGCAGATGTGTAAAGGACTGACTGTCACACACAGGTTCATGCCATCGGCAGCTCTTGCAGGAGGCACTGGGTTGAGTCTGGCACACGCCGCTCTTCGCACCACAGTCTACTCTACATGCTTTGTGCCTGAGCATGATGTCATATATTCGCTTTCGCCGGGAGCCAGACTGGGAACATGCGGGCTGCCTGTTGCTATGGCAACAGAAGCTGTGCTAATCAACAATGCAGCCAGACCTGCCGAGCACAAATCACAGACCTTCAGAACTTACACAGATTCTTTACAAACTGTAAATGCAGCACTGCAGACTTTATAAATAGTGCCTGGTGAAACTGCAAAAAAAATAAATCAATCAATATCTTATTCTTTAGCCACAAATACAAGAATATATACAGTATATAGATATCCATAAATACATTTAGATACATACAATACCTATCTACTGTATTCATTATTGAAAATCTATTATAAACAGTCTATCTATCTATCTATCTATCTATCTATCTATCTATCTATCTATCTATCTATCTATCTATCTATCTATCTATCTATCTATCTATCTATCTATCTATCTATCTATCTATCTATCTATCTGTTATATACAGCATTATTGAAAATCCATTCATCCATCCATCCATCCATCCATCCATCCATCCATCCATCCATCCATCCATCTATCTATCTATCTATCTATCTATCTATCTATCTATCTATCTATCTATCTATCTATCTATCTATCTATCTATCTATCTATCTATCTATCTATCTATCTATCTATCTATCTATCTATCTATCTATCTATCTGTTATATACAGCATTATTGAAAATCCATCCATCTATCCGTCTATCCGTCTATCTATCTATCTATCTATCTATCTATCTATCTATCTATCTATCTATCTATCTATCTATCTATCTATCTATCTATCTATCTATCTATCTATCTATCTATCTATCTATCTATCTATCTATCTATCTATCTATCCATCTTTCTCTCTCTCTATCTATCTATCTATCTATCTATCTATCATCTGTTATCTACAGCATTATTCAAAATCCATCCATCCATCCATCCATTCATTAA
This sequence comes from Danio aesculapii, assembly GCF_903798145.1. Taxonomy (NCBI): domain Eukaryota; kingdom Metazoa; phylum Chordata; class Actinopteri; order Cypriniformes; family Danionidae; genus Danio; species Danio aesculapii. The sequence goes on from NC_079458.1 coordinate 14,639,820, forward strand.
GAAAACTATCTACTCGTCCATCTAATATGAAAAAAAATATTCATCAATCCATCCATCAATTCACAAAACTGCAGCGCGATGTACTGTCTTTTCCGCATATGTTTTACTCAATTAATGAATTGTGTTGTGTTGTGTTTTACAGTTTTTTTCAATTGGTTTGGCTCATTTCTTGAAACAGAAATTACATTCTCAAAACAATATGGACAAACTTCCAAACCACTTGGCAATTGTTCACAACATACTTGATTTTCTCATTCATTTCATAAAATTGCAAATGTCTAAGTACATCTTAGCAAATGATTAAGTACATGTAACCGACATTTAGCACAACTTCCAAGTGAATAGATCTAGTTGATCTAAACTGATTGTTAATTCTCAGTCTAATGGTTGTTCGCTTCAAAATATGTCAGTGTCATTTCATTATATAAGTCATCACATGCACAATAGTCTGTTCAATTGTCAAAATTAGTCAAGAACATAATACCATGAATATATGAATCCGTGGAACATTTGATACATTTATTATAGCAATTGACAGTCAGGTGAGACTAGAACTTGACTAACAAAGAAGGAATTTCACACATCTCACATGACCAATCAAGCACTGTAGGCTACATATAATTTTCATTGTTTTTTGTTTGTGTGTTTGTATTACATTATATTTTGTTTTATTCTGATGTATGGAAATTACTTTATGTGTGATTGACAATGGTAACAATTTCCTAGGCAGTATGAGTGCAATGTGTGATAGCAAACCTAGGAGGCTTTTATAAATCTTATACATGCATTTTATTTAGTTTTATACACAATTGCATTCTGTCAAAAGACAAAAAGCAATAGAGTAACCATTTTCAAAAACTGGGCTAAGATAAAAAAAAAAATAGACATGAGGGATATTTCAATGGTCCTCTGCAATAAAGTGACATAACAACTAAACATTTTGACTTTCAGTGCTTACGCAATGCCAAAGGGACAAAGGATTTTGGGGGCACTGACTGTTTAAGTGAGAAGGAAATTTAGTTTTGACACACGAGTGAACAGTTTTGGGAAATATCTGAGCTTTTGCAAGTGAGCTATAGTGTTGTGCTGAACTGTAAGACTGTTTTACAAAACAATCTTATAATGTTGAGAATGAAGCCAAACCAAATGAGAAAAACTGTAAAATCAAATGAATCCATCCATCCTTTAATCGTGTAAAAAAATTTAATGTCCATCTATCAGTCCATTTATATTTATTCATTTTCTTTTTGGCTTAGTCCCTTTATTAATCAGGGGTCGCCACAGTGGAATAAACTGCCAACATATCCAGCATATGTTTTACACAGCTGATGCCCTTCCAGCTGCAACCCATTTACATTTATATTTACAAAAACATTTTTAGAAAGCCGCACCAAAATCTGTTAATGAACGCTGACTAATGCATCAAACACATTTCTGAATTTGGAAAGGAAGTGGTCTAAATATATTGAGAACATATGTCTGGGATAACTGTAACAGAGAGGTAATCGACTCATTTGAAGACAAAAGCATCATTTTTCTAAAAAGGTTTTTCAAAAGCAAGAGATTACTTCAATGAGTTCATAGTTTTAATGATGGCGGCTGCTTTTAAAGATTAATGCCATCTGGAGACATTTGATCTGCAGCAACTTATTTTAGCACATTTGAATCGATAGTCAAACTGCAGAGTATTTACTTTAAGCGCACTTAAATGAGCATCCAGGTTGATCAACTGAGGAACCACTTATTGAAAATCAACACTGAACGTTTGATATTTTTTTTTCTCTCACTAAAATTCATAAGAGGGGTTGTTTCAGTTCATTGAAATGAGAGGGAAAAAGTTCTAAGCACCTTTTATGAAGCTCTTGAGAAGAGCTTAGAGGAGCCTCTTAATTCTGGTGCCTACAGTCACTTATCAGCTCATTTTAAAGCAGCGCTGCAGGAACAAGCGGGCAAATAGACTGATTAAGTCTGGAGCCGGACCGGGTTATGGATGGCCTCGCTTTCCAAATAAGATTTTCACAGAGGGTAAAGACAAAATAGAGCCGGTGGAACTTAAGACTGCATTTACGTTATTAACCAATTCTAATATTTTCACCTTTATCTTGAAAAGATTGAATCTTCTTCTCACTTTTCTCACTGACTTGCTTTCAAATGTGATTCTGAACTGACCTAGATCCTAACATTCATATTATTATAGGGATGTACCAATGTAGAATATTTACAGGTGCTGACAACGCTTTATATTTGGATGTCAACAACCTTTATTTAGGCTGATACAGTAAATACAGTAAAAATATGTTTATTTTAATTACGTTTATTTTAATTACTTGATGGCAAAAATGTATTGCACTGGATCAATGTTATATGGCGGGAAGTGTCCATGCATTGCCCGTACTGTTGAAAATATTACCACTGTTGAAGACATGGTACTGAGCAAAGAAAACGCACCTTGCACCCATCGCACTGTCTGACAGATTTCACGGGAGTCTGGCAATATGTAAACGATGCTTTATTTCTGTGCGTGCAAATTTAGTTTGCAAGTAATAACATTGATGCATTTCATCAATATTTGGGTTATCATTGTTTAACAAGGTAATGCAATGATATAAAACAGGTGAGGTGTAAAACGTTGCGACGATCACCAACGATTCAGGCTTGCAGATCGCTGGTAAACATGCACCTTCACCCGGACTACAATTCTGTCACTTTATGAACTACATATCCCATCATGCACCTCACACACTCCTGTTTCCATATCTCCAATGATTACACACACATAGCTGGTAGCTGATCAAAGACTGATGACATAGACTATTTAAGCACCACAGAGACATTCATTCCTTGTTCCATATGTTTTGCTCTGTCTGGCTTTTGATTCTTGAATAGTTTTTTTGGAATAGTTTCTAGTTTTCTGCCTGCCCTGACCTTTGCCTGTCTCTTGGATTACTCTTTTGGTTTGCCTTTGCTATTAATGATTTGTTCCTGTTTTGACCCCTGCCTGCTGACCATTCTCGTAAAATAAAGCTGCATGTGGAACTCCATCTCAGTTGCCACCTGTCCTTTCATTACATATCATATCATTCATTCATTCATTTTCTTTTTGGCTTAGTTTATTAATCTGGGGTCGCCACAGCGGAATGAACTGCCAACTTATCCAGCATATGTTTTATGCAGCGAATGCCCTTCCAGCTGCAACCCATCACTGGGATACACACTCAATCACACACATACACTACAGACAATTTAGCTTATCCAGCACATGTTTTATACAGCGAATGCCCTTCCAGCTGCAACCCGTCACTGGGATACACACTCAATCACACACATACACTACAGACAATTTAGCTTACCCAATTCACCAATAGCGCATGCCTTTGGACTTGTGGGGGAAACCGAAGAACCCAGTGGAAACCCATGCGAACACAGGGAGATCATGCAAACTCCACACAGAAATGCCAACTGAGCCAGCCGAGGCTCAAACCAGCGACCTTCTTGCTGTGAGGCGATTGTGCTACTCACTGTGCCACCGCGTCACCCTACATATCATTTCATTTAATCTATTTGCCATCTAATTACAAAATATAATTAAATTATATATGTCGGTGCCAATGGCGTAGTGGAAAAGTGCACTGACACATGCACTCCGGTGTTCGCGGCGACCCGGGTTCGATTCCCGCCTCGTAGTCCTATGACGATCCTTCCCCTCTCTCTGCTCCCCACACTTTCCTGTCAATTCTCTCTACTGTCCTGTCCAAATAAAGGTGAAAACCCCTAAAAAATAATTATAAAAAAAAAAAAAATGTATATATATATATATATATATATATATATATATATATATATATATATATAGCTGAATTTTTGTATATATAACATTGCTGAAAATAATTATACATATAATATAATATTTATTTATTATATAATATAGTATTTATATATTGTCAAATATATAACATTGCTAAAAAAAAAATATATATATATATATATATATAAATTTATATTGTCAAAAATAATTGACCAGTATAATTTAATAGTAATATACATGTTGATTATCAAAAACTCGATTATCAATAACTAAAGGCAAATGAATCAATAAATTATTTCTAATTTCTTTATCATAAAAAGCATAAAATAGTCATTTGTTGCAGCTCTAATTAAGCATGGCGAATAATAATGCAGTCTAGGATGCCCTACAAAAGCACCACTTTGTAAAGTACGAAAGAAGGCCTGTGAAATCCATCTGTTGAGGTTTTAATTCCTAGAATATTACACCACAGCAAAAGCGATTCCCATCACAGGTTTTGAGAATCTGTTTAAACGCGAGTGGGGAAGGCAAACCCATCTGCCGGTTCAGTCAGCTGTTGAAAAGCATGCGCATGCAAGGCTGTGGGTACAAACGTACTCGCTGACCCTATAATGTGAGGCGAGAGCTGGGGCTCATACCTGGAGGATGTGGCAGATACGCCCCGAGCAGTTTTGACCTCTTCTTCTCATATCCCTTCTGAGTGATGTCACCTGCAAAAGAGCGTGAAAGAGAGAAAAATCAGAAAATGTGAAGATAAAAATAAATCACAATTGCTTTAAGGGACAGTTCACCCCAAAATACAAATGTACTCATGATTTACTCATCCTTAAAGGTCCCTGAAGTGTTTTTAAATGTGCATTTTAATTCAACGTTTGACGTAATCTCAACTGAAACATGAAGAGAGGGTGGGACATAATGTAGATCCTCCCCTTTTTAAAAAACAACCAATAATGTTCTGTTTTCTCACAACTGATTGAGCTCAAACGTATCAAATGACAAGCGTCTTGAAGGGGGTGGGACATGTCAGATGTTAGAAAGCATTTGATTGGTCAAGATTTGATGAGAAACTGAAGTATGAGGTGACGTGAATAAAACCGTTGATCAATATAGGGAGAAGTGACAAACTACAAGCTTTACATGTTTATATCAGGTTTATATCTTCTAAAAAAGAATTTTGTCACTGTTTTGGTGCACACTAGCTTAAAGATATCCTAAAAAACTTTAATAGAACCTTTAAGTGGTTACAAATCATTCCATTTTCTCTGTTGAACACAAAAGAAGAACCTATGTTTAGAATTCTGAAATGTATGGTGCTGCGTGGCGCGCCGTGTTTTAGCCCCCTGTATGCCCCAATTGCTGTTTAATGGAAAGAAGATTTTTTTTCAACACATTTATAAACATAACAGTTTAAATTACTCATTTCTCAATTTTCAAGATACTGGTATTCAGCTTAGAGTGACATTTAAAGGCTTATCTAGATGAATTAGGCAAATAAATCATTGTATAACAATAGATTTGTTCTAGGGCTGCACAATATATCGTTTCAGTATCGATATTGCAATGTGCACATCTGCAATAGTCACATAGCAGGATCTGCAATGTTGAGTTATGATTATAGTTGACCAGGAGAAACAGAATACATGAGAATTATGTAGTTAATGCAGCGTTTAACCAAAAGTATTCAGGCACAAGAAATTTTACCATCTGTAACATTAATAAATAATAACTTTCATGAAGTATTTATACAATAAAGACATTTGTAGTGTTTTTTTAATTTTTCAAATTCTGCACCATAAAACTCTATTTTGCTTTTATCTTTGCTTTTAATTCGTTTTTTGACATTTATGAATGATTAACTTCCCTACAGAATCAGTCCAATCAATCTAAGTCATAGGTCTCAAACTGGACTCCTGGATGGAGTTTTTCAAACATTTCCCAAATTATGTTTAACAGAGCAAGGAATTTTTCACAGTATTTCCTATAATGTTTTTTCTTCTGAAGAAAGTCTTATTTGTTTTATTTCGGCTAGGAGAAAACTTTTTAAAAAACATTTCACGGTCAATATTAGTCAAAACTGCAGCTCTGCACAGTTTTGCTCCAACCCTAACACAGCCGATGCAACTAATCAAGGTGTTCAAGACTACTAGAGACTATTAAGCAGGTGTGAGTTGGAGGTGGTTGGAGTTAAACTATGCAGAGCTGCGGCCCTCCAGGAATTGAGTTTAAGACCATTGATCTAAATGACTAATATTGACCGTCAAATGTTTTTTAAAAGTTTTCTCCTAGCCGAAATAAAACAAACAAGACTTTCTTCAGAAGAAAAAACATTATAGGAAATACTGTGAAAAATTCCTTGTCTGTTAAACATAATTTGGTAAATGTTTGAAAAAGGAGAAAATAATTTTTACTTCAACTGTATATTTATTATTATGTTTTTATGCAATGTGTTTTTTGGGGGGGGGAAGGTAGATCTCTGAGGAAACCACCCGGACGGTGTGGGTGACAGAGAGCACATCCTGTAATGATTAATGTAACGAGGTTTTGTGAGTTGTCACAAAGCATTAGTGGACAGGGCCGTCACATTTGCGTGGAAATTAAAAAAGATCTGGTGCATAACGGGAGAGCGGCCGAGACTCGACAAGCGACAGAAGAATTAAATGAGAAAGCAACAATGAATCAATAGTTCTTCTACAAAACCTAGCGAGACATCTTGCTGTCTACATAGGCACCTGCGCTTTATGGTAGAAACATAATTGAAATTTAAACTTATTTCAACACAGAAACAATAATCCTCATGCAAAGCCCACAAAAATGAATTTGTTGTTAGCGGGTTATCATGCTAAAAACTGCTAAACAAATCATAAAAGCACATTCCACAACCACATATAATGTTAACTATGCCATAATATTTATTATTTATAAATGAAAAAAAATATGTTTCTGATTGATGATTATGTATTTATGTAAATGATTAAATCTTTATATTATTCTAAATGTATGTCTTATAAAGTAGTCAGTCATTTCAATTAGATTATCTAATGTCAAAATATGAATTCAAATTTGACCTAAACTTTGGAAAACTTATGCAAAGCAAAAAAAAAAAGAAAAGCTGAATAAAAATGCTAATGCAGTGTCTTCCAGTAGTTGGCGCTTATAGAACAAAAGAAAATAATTTCTGCAAAATTGTTGCAAATAATTTATATGGGTTGAATTTAAACAAACAAATTCAATTTAGTAATGTTCAACTTAATGTGTTTGTTTTAATTCAGCCTAAATAAACTTTTTCAACCACTTAACTTACAAAAATGAGTAAACCCAAGGAATCATCTTTGAATCATTTTTTTCAGTGCATAACTTGCACCATAGCCATATAATTGTGCATCCATTACACCCTAGGATAATATTTAATATTTATTCATATTTTAACATTTAAAAAATGTCTTATACACAGTGAAGCTGCATTTATTTGATTAAAATTGATTTGATATTTTTACAGTAAAAAAGAGCTATAACATTAAATAGTTTTACAATGAACTGCACTCTATTTTAATATATTCTAAAATGCAAGCTATCCCTACAACAGCAAAGCAGAATCTTCAACAGCAATACTCAGTCATCCTTAGTGTCACAATATCCTTCAGAAATCACTATAATTTGAGGATTTGCCACTCCAAAATCCTTTGTTATTATCACAAATGTGCTATTAAAGATGTCTTTCCTGGATACAAGTTTAATGGTGTATTGAATGTATTGTACACTGTAAAAATGCTGGGTTCCACACAATTCCGTCATGTTGTCCTAACACAAATAGATTAAGTTAACTTAATCTAAGTGATTTGAACGTAAAAGAACTACAGTAAGTTGCCCCCCCACCCCCTCCAAAAAAAGCTTAAGAATTGTGTTGTTTTAACTAATTTTAAACAAGTAATTTATACAAACAGCAAAAGTCATTTTTGAGTGATGTATTGATTTCTCAGCAATAAATACATTAATTCTTGTCAAAGAAAACTATAAAAATGCCAAAACAAGAGATCTTAATAAACAACATCATGCTGCCTACAATTTGGAGCATCCTTCAGAAGATGATTCCTTAAAATACCGTCTGGGTTGGGCTGCACAATATTGGAAAATCGAACATTGTGATTTTTTTTATTCTGCGATATATATATTATGATATGAATACAGTTTCAATAGATGAGTTGAATAAATGTTTGTAAAGAATCTTAAATTTTAGATTGATTAGGAAGATTCTGTAGAGGAGTGCATAAAATATAATAAACAATCTACAAGCATAGAGGAATTTAATAAAGAAAAATATGCTAATTAAATAAACAGTGTTTTAATGTCTTCTGAAGAGTTAAAATGTATTCAGGTACACAGTAATTGAATAATCAAATGTAAAATAGTACTGCAAATTCTTAATTTTATAAACATTTCAATAAAATGAAGTTTTTCAAGTAATTTTTTATGCTTGAATACTTTTAAAACACTCACACAGTCACAGAGCTCGAAAAACACTTGCAAAATTATAAATTAGAATTCAGACTCAACATTGCATAGACTTGCGATGTGACTATTGCGAATGATCACATTGCGATATCGATGCTGATACGATATATTGTGCAACCCTACTAGGTACATATTTCAGCATGTTTTGAAATCTCCTCCTTCTCACCCTTGATGCCATGTTTGTAACCATGCCCAACCCGCTCCGAGCTGGGATCAAATGGGCGACCTTCGGCATGGGAGTCTGTTGCTCTACCAAGGAGGCTAAAGACCATGGCCTCTAGCGTTACCGTTACACGTTCATCAACACAATCACATTCCCACATGTACTACACTACCTAATGAACACCCACTGTTTGGATCCTGCAAGGACAGTTAGTAGTGACAGTGAAGACTGTTTTTTCCTTTACAACCACCAATAAAAACGGCTGGCAGGCTAAAGGCCTGATGAGGAGGAGGATGAAGGGGGCTTTGGGATGAAAGAACAGCAGAAGCCGAAAAGGAAAAGGTTTTTTCTTTTTTCTTTTTTTAAACAGAGACTGGATGATTCATTTCCTCACACCCACTTGCCGCCAATCAAACAGCCTTATGAGGTGGTTTCGGCTCAGGAGATTCATACCGTTGCCTATCCTTATCTCGCTTACTTATTCTTCCCTTCTCGCACACACACACACACACACACACACACACACACACACACACACACACACACACACACACACACACACACACACTCTTGCTGTCTTATTCTCTCCTTGTCCTTCCCTGAGGGACGAGTCTCTCATAAATTCTGACACCTCTGCCTAAGTCTGTAACCATTAAAAGCAAGAAAAAAGGAGGGTGTGTGGTGAAGACAGTGTAAATGAGGGCGACAGCAATGACAAGCAGCGATCGGACAGTTTTCTCCAGGTGTGTGACACGCTGCTATTTCATCCACCGGGGGTGTGACGTTGGCTACATTTCTTGCATGCATGATGGCTGCCAACCCAAAACATGTCCAACCAAACAAAGAGCAGCTGTCAGACTTGTTGCGTACTCGGCGGTCTCGTATTTTATGAAAAACGAAGCAGATGTACAAACAACATCAAGATTTGTATACAACATAATATTTTGCTAATTAGCGGAATTTTCTATAGCAATCACTGTAATTTTCTGAGATTTCAGAGATGCAGCGATCTTGATTGTTTTATGGCTGATTGCTGATTTTTCACAAGCAAATTGGGCACATTGGGGCGATCGACAGAAAGATGCTTCATCTTAGTATAAAGCAGTTAGTCATTTCAATTAGATTGTCTAATATCAAAAAATATATTCAAATCTGACTTAATCTTTGGAAAACTTATGCCACATGAAGGCTGATTTATACTTCTGTGTCAAGCACCTCGCAACAACGTGTAGCACAAGCTCTGCGATTGGTCAGGTTGGTATCGCTGATGAGTGTGGGTGGGACCGAGAGCTGTGAGTGTTTACAAGTGTCGAGTCCCGTGAAGGAGCTCCAGGTGGAAAGTTTTGTTTTGTGTTAACCTTATGATTAAGGTTACTTCACGTCCGCTGGTTTCAGCCTCAGAATGAGCGAGTTTTAGCTACTTGTACGTTAAGGTAGCGTTCAGAAAAAAACAAAACACCCCCAAAGAAACTCAACACAGAGGAACATAAAAACCTCACTGCCAGCTAGCGTGTCGGAAGTGCTATTGCAGAGCAACACAAACAGTGTGCAGAAGTATAAATGCATGCGCCGTGGGTCATGCTGATCATGCCGATGCAGAAGTATAAACCAGTTTTAAGACATACAGTACTCAGCATATATAAGTACAACCCTCACAAATCTATTCATATTTATAATAGGAATCTATACAATATTATATTTGTGCATATACATTAGACTAGTCAGTACTGAGGCCATATCTGGAGCTTATCTAACATAAAACTTATGATAGTGGTCCAAAAACTAGTACACTCAATTTATGTTATAAAAAAATATTAAATACAAATTTAAAAAGAGGAAAAATCAAGAGAAACAAAAAAACTGAAAAATGTAGTTAAAAATTTGTAGGTTATCTTTCAATTTCTAAATATGTTTGGTGACTAAAATATTATTTTAATAAATATATCTCTTTAATAAATCTGTTTTGTTTAAATGCACTAAAATACATTGCCTATATACACTCAGAAATGAATAAAGGTATTCATTTTCAAAATGCAAAAAAATAATAGACAGGCTGAATAAAAATGCTAATTCAGTGTCTTCCAGTAGGTGGTGCTTATAGAACAAAAGAAATAGCAGCACCTCCTTAGTTAGCGCTGTAAACAAAGAAGCTGCGCTGGAATTTGACATGCATTATGTAAAGAATAATTGATGACAGGCCATTGAATTATTAGGTGGCGTTTTTACAAGTGTGTTTTGTTTTAATTTTGCACTTCAGCATAAAAACGCCCATCGTCCAGACTGATTTTTTTTTCTGCTTGAAAAAAAAAACGATCTGCACACTATACAGCCTACAACATATGATTCGTCGTTAATCACGCTCACTGGGCATGCATATATTTTGCTGGCATCTGCACTGGCAGTCTCGTACCAGTTGTAAAACTGTCATAGAAGAGGGGCGAATCAAGGAATAAAACGCAATACTCCAGAAGACCAATCAGAGAGTAAAAAAGTACAATTTACAAAGACACTGTATTTTAAGACAATTGTCAGGTTTTGTCCTCAAACAGCTCATGTGTGCAGTAGTAGTTTTTACATCTCACCTGAAGCCTTCTGTTTGTTTTGGTTTTTGACTGATGATCTCATTCATTCATTCATTTTCTTTTTGGCTTGGTCCCTTTATTAAACAGAGGTCGCTACAGCGGAATGAACCGCCAACTTATCCAGCATATGTTTTACGCAGTCGATGGCCTTCCAGCTGCAACCCATCACTGGTAAACATCCATACACACTCATTCACACACTACGGACGATTTAGCTTACCTAATTCACCTGTACCGCATGTCTTTGGACTGTGGGGGAAACTAGAGCACCTGGAGGAAACCCTCGCGAACACGAGCAGAACATGCAAACTCCACACAGAAATGCCAAGTGACCCAGCCGAGGCTCGAACCAGAACCTTCTTGCTGTGAGGCAATCGTGCTACCCAGTGCGCCACCGTGACACATGTTGATATCTTTTAAAACGTAATCTATAAAAATGCAGTATGTGTGCACCTCCAGAACAGAGATTTGCCAAATTAAAACAACAATTAAAAAAGATTAAAATAATCTCCCCAGACCCCTGACTTTAATACGGTGTCATTGTGTTATAGAAACCTTTTCATTGGTTCTCAATGAGCTAAATGACCTGAAGAAAGAGTGATTATGTGTTTCCATACTCCTGCTGACAGATTTAATGACGTCGGACTCTACTGAACTTCATCTCAGAGAGTCAAAAAAATGACAGGAAGCGTCTGAGATCAACCACACTGCAGATCAACAGGAGACACAGATGAGTTTCTGTGGGTTTAAATAATGGTTATCTAATTGAGCTTAAAAGCACAGCAATCAAAACATCTGCACCGGCATCAATGCAAATGACAAGAGGTGGCCACATGCCTCATTCTCATTAGCACAAATCTGCCAGGGTTTAGATTTCTCTATGCGTTTAGTTGCAAATAAAAGCCTAAAAGAAGCAAATGGAGAAATTAAACCATAAACTAATGCATATATGATAAAATAATTGCTAATGATTAATCACAACAAAGAAAACACAAAATAAATCAAGTTAATAAAACTGTTTTTGATAGAGTATTTCCATTATCAAGAGTCTCTACAATAACTCAGAAAAATAATTGTTTGATTTGTACAGCACAGTACAGAATTCAACGCTGTACAGTAAAATGTACTTCTACACAACAAAAAATGATTATAATGTTTTAGTTGAATATATTGAACTTTTCTAGTCATCTCAACTTACATTAATCAAACTGACTAAAATATTAAGTTTAACTTATTTTATTTGAAACCGGATTCACTTTTTAAAATAAGTTAAAGCAACATAAAAATATTCGTTGTCTTGACTTTGTCATAAAAATATTTTATAGTATGAAAGTACTACTAATAATAATAATGAAATTAGTATTAGACATACTTATTGCAATTTATGTTAAAAAATAGTAATTTAATTTGACTTAAAATATTGGTCAAATATTCTTTTGCACAGTAAAATGTACTACTAAAAGCAGCAGCAGTATACTTCTAGTTCTACTACTACTAATGATTCTACTTCTACTTCTACTACTACTACTGATTCTACTTCTACTTCTACTACTACTACTGATTCTACTTCTACTTCTACTACTACTACTACTACTACTACTACTACTACTATTTCTAATTCTACTACTTCTATTTCTACTACTACTACTTCTACTACTACTTCTACTTCAACTACTACTACTATTTCTACTTCTGCTACTTCTATTATTACTTCTACTTCTATTTCTACAACTACTATTATTTCTACTTCTACTATTTTATTTATTTATTTATACAGGGACAATGTACAACATGACATGTTGTGACAGAGTTAGCTATAAAGCTAATTTACATCTGCAGTCCCTGGGAAAAATAGTAATTTACTATTTCTCTTTCTACAACTACTACTATTTCTACATTTACTACTTCTACTATTACTACTACTTCTAATACTACTACTACTACTACTACTAATTCTACTACTACTACTTCTACTTCTACTACTACTACTACTACTACTACTATTTCTACTCCTACTATTACTTCTACTTCTTCTTCTACTACTACTACTATTTCTACTTCTACTACTACTACTTCTTCTACTTCTACTTCTACTACTACTATTTCTAATTCTACTACTACTACTACTACTTTTACTTCTACTACTACTACTACTACTACTACTACTATTTCTACTCCTACTACTACTTCTACTACTACCACTACTTCTACTACTTCTACTTCTACTACTATTTCTACTTCTACTTCTACTATTACAACTACTTCTAATTCTACTACTACTACTACTTCTACTACATTTACATTTAGTCATTTAGCAGATGCTTTTATCCAAAGCGACTTACAAATGAGGACAAGGAAGCAGTTTACACAACTATAAGAGCAGCAGTGAACAAGTGCTATAGACAAGTTTCAGATGTGTAAAGTCTAAGAAGCTGAGCATTAGTAATTTATTTATTTATTTATTTTTGTGAGAGAGAGTACAGTTAGTGGTATACCCAGAGAGGCAGTTAAGATTAGGAAGGAAAGTGGAGACTAAACAGTTGAGTTTTTAGTCGTTTCTTGAAGACAGCAAGTGACTCTGCAAGTAGTACAGCAAGTACTACTACTACTACTACTACTTCTACTACTACTACTACTTTAACCATTTAAACTTAAAAAATGAATTAAAAAAATGAAAATGGTCAACAAAATGATTTTTAAAAGTATCATAATATTAAATAACTAAAACTGACCATTTAAACTGATTGAAAGAAAATAAAAATCTAAGGTCAATTTACTGTGAAACTAGTCTTACAGCACATACTTTAGCAAGCTTAATACAGTATGTGCATAAAAATAATAAATACAATGCTGTAAATCCTACAATACTAGCAAAATCACCAATATCTAACAACATAATAATACCCAGCTTTATATCATAGTTTTTTCTTTTTGTTACCATCACCCTTATACACTGCAGTGGTATCAGACTGTGAATCCACCCTTCTGAAATTCCTCCAGAACCAACCCTGAGCAGAATGTAAAGCAGTCCTGTGCTGCAGGCCGAACTCCAAGAGATCCCGTTACCCCATGAGTTTCTGAATGAGCTTACATCTGGATCTGACTACTAAGAAAGAAAAAAAAGCTTAGCTAAATCTCTTCAGAGCTAGCCTATATGCTAACAGGATGGTTTCTTTAAGCAGTCATACACTTCAACACATTGAAGTAGTAACATCTGTATATTTATTTTTAAAAAATGGCTTCACTACACACAGTAAAACAAGTCAAATTCTTGTTTTTCAAGAGCAAACAATGTAATTACATATTACAGGTGGTGGAGCTTATGGCTCACAGAAGAACACAGGAAACCCTCCTTTCGCCTTTTCCCGCAACATAAACATGTTAATAATGGGCTTTAGCTGGAAAGAATCTGCCTCTTATGGAAAAGCAAGAATACTCTTCTATTTATCTAAGAGGCTTATAAGCTCGCAGAATATTTACGAGTCCTTCATAGACGTACAGAGCTGGAGGAAATGTACAGTATTACAGTACGGCAGAGAAGCTGAAAGAGCTTTTGAATCGATTGATGTAATATGAGGCATCTTCGTCTCTATCAACAGTAGGTTTTTCAGTGTGATGTCACAGGGCTGCGTTCCAAAAACACCAGATATCGTGACGTCATTGGGTTCCTGTTTAGTGAGCGAGTGATTCCGTGGGGATCTAATCAGGCAGAGGGCCGAGCCGTCAGATGTGCTGAATCTACCTGCGTCTGTGTGTGTGTGAAGGGCAAAATGAGCAAAACAAATACATCCTTTGAAAGTTATTGGAAACTTAAGATACACTTTAATGTATGAATTTCACTGTGTTAGATTATATTTATTTGTTATGAGGGATGATGTCATTTGGTTTCATTTAATTTAAATCTAATGAAACACAATTACACACACGTATTGTATTACTTATTACAACTTAATTAATTTATATGGCGAATAACCTTATTTTGATTAATTTAATATGATTTTAAAAACACTAATAATTGAAACTGGGGTTATTAGAAATAGATATTAATTTAGTAGTTTGCAGTGTTGGGCAAAAGCAATTCTACAATTAGTGACGCTACTAGCTTAACTACATTTCTCAGTAGCGTGGCGGTAACTGCACTGATATTCACAGAGCTGTGAGGCCGGTGTCTAGCCGATGAAAGTAAATCCATTTGATGGTAAAAATGACTATTTCTTCTTCCTGTATTACGGTGGTCGACAGCAAACTTTTTGGTGCGTTACTGCCACCTCTCACTCTGGTGGCGTGGCCAACCAATTAGGCTGACACGAGAAATTTGCTGGATGGAAAGGTGATTGAGGAAGACAAGTTTTTATAGTTTACAGTAGTAAAGGCCAAAGTATACTATGGTAATTACTATTAGTTCATTATAGTTACTAATGATACTGCATTATGTAGTGTAATTCATTAATGAAGTGTTGTAAATAGAAATACAATATAATGCTTATTCTTAAATATTTCCCTTTACTATACAATACTATAGTATTTTAAATGTGTGACCTGGTTTTATTGGATTTTTAGTTTTTGCTGTTATATACTATCATCCGTTTCTGTTTGGTACAACATATTATTTGCAGTAAATAATTGAACAACTGAACAATTATGCCTCATATGTTTCAGTTTGACAGTTTTATTGACTGATATAATTGACTTGGATTTAAGTTGCTTCAATTTAAAAATGAAAATGGCAAAAAATAGCTTAGATGAAGCTAAGCTTCTTTTGCCAAGTAGCTTTTAGCTTAGCTTGCTTTCCCAGGGGGTAGCTTTTGGTGTAGTTAAGCTACATTTTAAGTAGAGTAGCTAATAACTTCTTTAGCTCACAAGCTCACTATATTTTTCAAGTAGCTTGCCCAACACATGGCAGTTTGCTAATATTATACTTAAGGTTACTTAAGTGGTTTTTTTATATTTTGAGTGAGCATGATGGCAAGGGACACAGAAAAAAAAATAGGTACAAATTAATATGCAAATTAAACAAATATGCACAAAATTAACTAAAATAAAATAATAACTAATCAAAAATGGTTAAACAGACAATGAAAATTCTATAAGAAAAGAAAAGAAGAAAAGAACTATATTATGCTCAACTTTACTTTATTATGCTTTAATATTACTTAGATAATACTAAAATATTTTTAAAATATACCAAATAAACCTATTTTATATCTTCAAATAATTTTTAATTCAAAACAAACAAATATACTTTAAAATGGGGTCCCGTCTTAAAGGTCCCGTGAAGTGCTTTGAAATGTGCATTTTATTAGATTTTTGACGTAATCTCAACTGAAAAATAAAGAGAGGCTGGGACATAGATCAGCCACTCCCCTTTTAAAAAAACAGCCAATAGCATTTCATTCTATCATGGCTCTGCCAATGAGAGTGGTTGGGCTCAAGTGCTTCAAATGAAAGGCAAATGAGAAGCGTCTTGAAGGGGGTGGATAATGTCAGATACTAAAGAGCTTTTGATGAGAAACTAAAGTATGAGGTGACTTGAATAAAATAGCTGATTGATTTAGGCTGAAGTGACAAACTACAGTCTTTGTATGTTTATATTATTTTTCTAAATGCGTTTTAGGACACACTAGCTTAAAGATATCCTTAAAACTAACATATTGAAACTAACATCTACTTTTTTTTTCACTTTAATTTCAAGGGACCACATCCTACAACTATAATATTAGTATCATGTTTTAAATATATATCAAATATTATACTATTACACATTTTTTATGAATAATAAAAGTGTCAAAATCAGGGTTTCTGCAGGTTTGATTACGTCAAATTTGAAACTTTTTAAGACCCTTCTAAGACCATTAAGAATTAAATTTTAGACTTAAACAGTGTTAAAGACTAAGAAGATTTTGTAATGGCCCGGTATTACCATGTGTAATTGTTTTTAGTAGTTTTTCCATGATTAGGGGATTTAATTTGGGGAATTTGCTGTAAAAATATCTAACAGCCAGTGTGAATTGTATCTCTTTGCGCAAAAAAAAAACGTAAATATAAAAAATAAGGTTCTATTAAATTGTATTGTTGGCAATTGGATGGATGTCGGCTCAAATGAGTAGCTTTATTTGGACAAAGCAAAATAAAGACCTGTTTAAAATTATTTAAGACCAACAAGACAAGATTTCAGAGAATTTACGACTTTTTAAGGCCTAAAATTTAGTTTTGGAAATTTAAGACATTTTAAGACAATTTAAGACCCAGCGGACACCATGCAAAATTCATTTTAAGAATTCAGTACAAGAAACCCTTTCAACCTCAGCGCAAGCACTTTTTTCATCCCATCATCACCCTCATACTCCCCGACCCTCCTAAATGACATCACTCCTCATATTTACACACCAACTGCATGCTTCACCCACACACATCCCACATGTCGGAAAGCAACAATGAGCCATGTGTTTTCCCCCCTAACAGCTGAACTCGGATCAAAAACCTAAACAAAAGCCTGCGCCTGAGAGGCTAACTGCTATTCCTGACAGTTAAAACCGTTGTCTGATGTGGAAACACCACAGTCAACATGTTTTCCTTAGCCTGTACATCCTCATAGGAAAACTGCTGATACATGTTCTCTAATAAACCTCCCCATCAGTGACAGTTTAACAGATTTGAAACGGTTTAGACTCCCGAATGCAGCAACAACAAAAATACAAAGAAAAGAAATAAATAAATCACTTGTGGAAACGAAGGCCAGTCGGAGCTTTGAAATTCCTGCAATGCCATGTACACAAAAGCCTCGATGGCAGAGGAGCAACATTAGCGTTCGGCCTTGCCCTGGCAACTCGATGAATAAACCATAGTTAAATTGAAATATGTCTTTTCCCAGAGGAAGCACTCTTCCCTTGACCCCTTTGTAGGAGCTCGGCGATAAGCCCGTGAGCGATGTGGAAGCCAGAGAGAGGTGTCGATATCAACAAGAGCTACAAACATGAAAAAAAAAAGAAAAAAGATAACAGGAAGCTCAGCACATTGACAGGAAAGGCCGATGTGGATGGTTTGAGCTGCGATAGACCTTATCTGATCTGATACATCGGGGTGTTTTTTTCCCCCGCACAATCATCTAGAGGACACAACAAATATCCTGACTTAGGCACTGTTTATACCTGGTATTAAGTCTCGTTAAGCTGTACTAAAAAGCTTTTCCAAAATAACCAAGACACTTCAATACAAACACTTTGTTTAGTGGAAACTAAACTGTCCAACTGAAGTGCTGAACCGATTGGACATTGAAATTAATCTTATTATTCTTTCCTCATTTGTCTTTTGTGGACGACCGGGTTTTTTGGGGGGACTTTAATGAGATAGTGACATTTTAAAGATGCAATCAGTGTTGGGTGTAATTAGTTACAAAGTTAAACAATTTTTATACTAAAAGTACATATCGTTTACTTAAATGCTATACATAAATTTAACAGTTCTGTTTAAATCAATCCAGAGAAGCAGCTTAATTGAGAAAAATTGTAAATTTTCAGTGTTTATTATTAAAAGACTCAATATAAAAGAGTTTAATTTCTACTGTCTATATACATTGAAATTAATATGGATTTTAAGTAGTATTAAGTCAAGTAATTCAATTAATTCAATTACTTTTCAGACAAAAAGTTTAACTTAATTACTATTAACTTTCCCAACACTGGATGCAAAATAGTGTAGAATTCGGCGATTTGGAATAACCAACTTTTCTTGCCAAGGCTGAAAGTGTCGTCCCTTTGGACATCTTTCATTCACTTCAGAACAGCTGGTGCAACCCTACCCAGCTCACTATCTTGCAAAGTCAGTAAAAAATGGAAAGTTAAGCTGTTAAATATGGTTCATCAGATAATTAAGGACTTTACCACCAGGTGCCAGATTAACACACAACATTGGAATTTGATCAGTGTTTTTTAAGTTATTCTTTCAAATATCACATTTATTATTTTTACTAAACCTTCAGTGCCTCAGAGAACAGAGAGTTTTTAAAAAAATACTAATGGCAAGAGAAGAGGAAAGCCTGGAAAATTACAACATTTAATAAGAATTAGAATATCTTCCAAAGTTTTCAACCACTAATTATGTAAAAAAATCCAAATGTTTGCACCTTGGCATATATTTTGTGTATAGATTTAATTTAATCACATTTTAAATATGATCATTACATAAAGAAATTATTTTTCGCATGTAATCTTATTATCCTAGTACTCAACAACAATATCGCTAATCACATATTTTGCCAGTATCATTCATTCTTAATATCTCATGAAAAATGTTAAAAACTGCAGTTAGGATAACCTATAATATGACAAAACAACAGTAATTAGTCCTTTATAACCCATTTCCACTGAGTGGTACGGTATGGGTCGCTACACTTTTATGGCCGTTTCCACTGTCAAAAGGTATGAAAGGTGCAAAAAAACAAAAGAGAAGCCAGAAAAAGGAGCAAATGATTCCTTTAGCAACCTAAAACATGAACAAACTGCCATGTTTAATTATTATCATAACCTTTTGGACTGTTGTGAACTAGGAATGACGGAATTACTCTCTAACAGAGGTTACATGTGCTGGCGAAGATTAAAGATACAGATGAGAGGTTTGCACTGACTGTAAGCTATATGCTGCATGTTGTTTTTGAACCCAAATAAGGACTAAATATATGCTGTGTGTAGTTTTTCTGTAATTAGTAACATATCGGAGACTGTAAGGGTCTGTATGTGTTTATATATTTTGCATTTATTTATTTATTTTATATAATTGCAGACGTTACAGTAGGCTATTTCGCAGATCATTAATCTGCAGTTAAAATCCAATCATGTTCATAGAAAGGTTAGTAATGAACATTTATACACAAGTATTTATGTGTATAAAGCATCTGTTTTGTGGGAAGTGCTTCTCATATGATATGTGAAAGCCCCTTACAGCTTTACTTTGACATTTCCTCGAGCGAGAATGACGTCGACTAAAACTTTCTGTTGTACACCACACTCACCAAAAGGGTACCATTGGTACCCTTTTGGCAGTAGAAACGCAAGCCTGATAAAGGTGACCCATACCGACCTGTACCATACCGTACCACTCAGTGGAAATTAGCCATTAGTAGAGTTTAGCAGAGTTGTAGGTTATTCTCTCATTCTAATCTCAACTACACTTACCATCATCCCCTTGAGATGGAACTGACAAAAACACATCTTAACACTAGTTGTAAACAGGGGCATAACAGCAGGTTCTTTAAATTGTATTACAGGGAATTGTTTCATGCGGATGTGTTTATTGAGGCATATTTTCAGCTTTATGAACGCGTGACTCCTTGAGGTGATGAACACTTGTAGTCATGGGAGATCAGGTAACTATGGTGACTAAGAGAAAGCGAGAGTCAGCAAACAGCCGAGTGATAATTCTCCATTAGTCTCACAGATTATTGAATCCACAGAGGCCTCAGCGAAACGCTCACGCAAGACTTGTTTTCTGGAAAACACGTCTTCATACCATCCAAATGTTAAGGGAGGAAATTGAAACAACGTGATTTGATGCAGCAGTCAGTGGAGCAGGAGTGTGATACTCTGATGTTCATTATCGAGACAGGTTGTTGCTTAACTTTATAATTTTTTTCTTGTGCGGTGACAAAACTGAAAACTTGTCTAGATTTGACTTCACATTAAGCAGTGGTGCTGGAAATTATATTATGAGTGATGTAGTGATGCACTGAAGGAAGAGTTTTATGGCTGACACTAAAATATCTACTATTTTGTATTTAGTAGCGAAATAAAACACCATGAATAAAAGCAGCAGATTTTATTCTGCCATCTTTATTTGTATTTGCTGGCAAATTCGATTGGTTATTATTTGCAAATTATACCAAAAAAATTAACGGGTACCTACTGTATTATTAAAGACTTTTATAAGGGATTTAAATGCTGTGTGGCAACATTGTGTGAATACATCCAGTCTCTAATGGTAACAATGTATTAATCCTATTTTTATAATCAAACTTTATAAAAATTATCTGCAGAAACACTTACATTGACATTCTGCCTTTGTACATGTCATCAGAGAGGGAAAGCCCACCCCATTAATGGAGATCTCTCCCATATTAGCATAGACAGCCCTGAGTGAAAAGCAGCCCGCCATTAGAGTTTTCGCACCATGCCAACCATAAATAATGTCAGCAACTAAGAGGCATTTTAATGTTGAGATTTAAGATACACAAATGAACGCCATAGACTACCTTCTTCTGAGCCACTTCTTCTGACATTTCCAGTTTTTCATAGAGATAACATTTAAATCTGCCGCCATGCTGACACATAGACATTTGTAGCTCTGCACTCTGTAAAAAAAAAGAGCGCTGGGTGCACAATCTCATTTGAATTTAAAGCAACAGTCACTAAAACACCACAATTAGGATCAAGCCTAAAATGTGCAGTTTCAAAGAGTTGTAAAAAATTATTTGTGGGGTATTTTGAGCTGAAACTTCACATACACACACTAGGGACATCAGAGGCTTGTTTTACATCTTGTAAAAAGGGCATAATAGGCCCCTTTAAGGTATTGTAAAGCTGTTCATTCATTCATTTTCCTTCAGCTTAGTAATAATTGGAAATGCCAAGTATACACATTGAATTAAACAACAATTTGAGTAAGAAAGATGGAATTTGTATTTATGTAATCCTTAATCCAATATTAATAATTGAATTTTAATTATACATGTAATTATTATGTTACACGATAAATATATATGCTTTATATTGCTGTTGTATGATATTTAGTCCAAATTGATAATTAAATATCCTCAATAAAATGTAACAATCTTATTCAAGTATTGACATATTTCATATTAGGGCTGTAAGATATTGGAAAAATATGACATTGCAATGTTTTTTCTTCTGAAATATATATTGCGATATGAATACAAGTTTACCAGATGAGTTAAATATCTCTATTTGGTAAGAATTCGGTTACAGAAATTGAATGATCAAACGTAAAATAGCACTACATAGCATCTTCATTGTATAAATAATTCAATAAACAAATTGTCTTAAAGTTTCATATGGTACAATTCCTTATGAATGAACGCTTGAAACTCTTGATATACTCATACATTCACAGGCCTTAAAAACATGCAAATGATCAACTTTGGCTCCATGGTAATGGTTACGGTAAAAATCTCCAATGACTCCATGTTCTGAACTGTGTTCCTGGTCAAATATAATCTCACATTGAATAACACAACATTGCAGGTCCTGCAATGTGACTATTGCGGAAGCATGCATTTCAATATTGATGCTAAAACGATATATTGTGCAGCGTTGTATTACTATATTCCTATTTAATCTAATATTATCTAGAAACAAATATGCAAAATATTATTTTGTGCATCATTTTTAAATTAAAGTTGCAAAAATATTAATCTCAAATTTTTTTCTTTTTAATTTTTATTTAACAGGGACAATGCACATTAAATCAACAGTAAAAACTGTCAAATAAAAAGCCAGTTATTCACAAGGGCTAACTTCCATATAATACCATTTTCAAATCATGTCTCCCACACATACTAAACAATCACCACATCCCTGACCTGAAAAGACCCTTAAACCGCAGAGAGCAATAGTCTTGTTCTGTCAGAGATGAAAACCTGCTGTCCACTCCACTAATAAAGACACAGAGCTTGATTAGTCCTGCTGCTGGACAACCTGATGCTCTGCTGAGAGATTTGTTGGCTTTGGAACGAAGGCAGATGAAATAACAATCAGTCCCAGTGCACTGCTCGAGCTCTAAACACAGATGTGGCATAAAAAAAAAAAAAAACGACCAATAGACTTACCACGTCCCACATGCCAGACTCACTCAAACACAGCTCCTGAAGGTACCATACGTGCTTATTAAAAATCAAATAACAGATCAGTGGGAGTAAGTGGGTCCAATTCAATTAAAAAACACCCCAAAATGCACTGCTTTTCAAAAACTCCTCTACAAAAGCTGGAGATTTGCATATTACACTTATGACACTTTAAAAAGAAGGTTTTGGCTGGAGCCGCCGATCGTTTGTGGGTCAATAAAGTGGTCTGGGCTTTGAGTAAAGCCCTTTTAAATCTTGGTCCACTGAGTCACTCGACTACAGCATATAAATCCACAGCCTAAAGCTCCTACTCTACATACCTTACCATTCAGCTCAGTATCAGAGCTTAATACTCGGCTCTGGGTCAAAGAGAAGAACTCCGCTTACAGTCAGACTGCAATAATCAACTTAGAGTAAGGCTGGAGTATTCAAATATTACTGTATGTAGAGTCTTATTCAAACACTCCAGCTTTACTCGGAGTTGATTATCATGCAACTAAGATGGGATTTTCAAATTATAGTGAGTCTGTACTAATCAACCCATAATTAGGGTTATGTAATTATCAGCTCTGTCTCTGAATTGATTTATGGCAATGATTAAGGATATTGCACGGATATTAAAAATGTGGACAATAGCTGTTCTTATTTTCACATCAGGTTAAGATAAATGATAAATGTAAGATATTAAAAATTTGCTAGATATTTACAGAGTATATACAGGAATCAGAGAGTGAAGATTTTAAGACTCTTTCTATACATTTTAAGACCTCATCACCACTTTAGGTTTTAGCCAGTAACATTAGTGATATTTTAATTTAATATAAAGTATATTTACAAAATACTGATTGTAAGAAACTAATCTTGAGCTAAAACATTATTCATATACTGAATAAAACTGCTAATCCACCTATAGAACAGAATAACGGTGTTGCCTTGGTTACTACAGTAAACAAAGCATCATGACATCAAATCTAGCAGATTTTATCGATACCCCAATATTCGCAGATTAAATTCAGGCAAACTTTAGCATACAACAATACATTGTATAATCAAAAATTATACAAAATTTTATACCTTATAAAATAGCATTTAAGACTTTTTAATATTTTTAAAGGCCTTAAATTTCTCTAAATTGATTTATCAACTTTTAATACCTTTTAAGACCTGAGGGACACTAATATTTAATAGCATAAATACCATAAAAGTTGTTGTTTTTTTTTAGAAATGAATACTTTTTTTTACAGCAAGAATGCATAAACAAGTATCCATCAGTGTTCATTTCATTGACGAAGCATTTTCCTCATAATTTTCATGACGGACAAGTTTCTACCGACGAAAATTAAGTGATGATGATGACAACTAAAATAAAATTATACTGACATTTTCATTGACAAATAAAAACGAGACGAGAATGTGATGGAGGGACGTTAATCTTGGTGTGATCTAATCTTGGTGTGTGAAGCAAGGTGCACACACACATGCACATTTGAAAAGTAACTGGTCAACAGTAGACGTAAATTTACGCAAAGGTAAACTCGGATCTTTTTTATTTACCCGAGAGTGTGCTTTTGCTTAACTGAAATGGAATAGCCTCTCGCTAGAGTAGATTTAGTCGACTAAAATCCTATGAAATTTAGTCAACTAAAACTAGACTAAAACTAAAATGATTTAGAAGACTAAAATATGACTAAAACTAAAATGGAAAGACTAAGACTAAAACTAAATCAAAATTTGCTGCCAAAATGAAGTCCATATTGACATTTATTATGCTACAAATGATTTTGGTTTCAGCTAAATCTTTTGAAATGTATACTCTAATAAACAAAAAAATAAAAGTGCATTAAATAAATGTTAAGAAGCAGAACTGTTTTCAATACTGAAACTAACAAAAAAGATGTTTTTTTTATATAATTTCTGTTTAATGTATGCTCAAAATTCAACTATGGCATATCAGGAATATCTTCCAGCACAAAATTAACTTAAACATTAATCAATGTAACTTTAACATTAATAACATTAATACAAAAATAAACACTTTACATTTTATATTTAACCATCCTAACATTTTCTAATCATTTAACACTCTTAAATGTTCAATACTAATGACTTTTTATTATAATAGCTCTAGATTTATATAAAATATATGCATTAGGCATCCATAAATCAGACTGTAATAATCAACTAAGACTCATGAGACCACAAAAGTCAGTCGAGGTATGCGTTTCACATCCCAGAAAGAACACCTGCATTTCAGCATCTGTCAATGACAGCGTGGGAATGAAGGAGAGAAACTGCCATCTCAATGTGCTCGACCTTGCTCAAGAACCTTTCCTCATCAAATAGACAGCACATGATCCCAGCTAGCCGTCGTACGTATTTTATGCTTGGCCTCTGGACTCGACAAGGCTTTCAATAAAACTGGAGACCCCAGTGGACCCAAACACACACGTCCCAATGTAAAGAGAGGCGAGAGCGTCACATTAACTGTCAGCAGCTGTCACTCTCTCCTGCTTTTTCGCATGTACTATTGATTGATTGTGAATGAGTGGGTATGAATATTAATTTAAATGACACACGCAGGGGGAAAAAAATGGCACATTGATTTCATTCGGCATTTGTCAGTTATGACTTCACATTTATTCATTTGTCTCATGTCACACATCACAGTTTCTGTGTCCAGACGCCCTTTCAGATGCCAAAAGCGAACAGCAAAGGGTACTATTATACACTCAGAGTGTGCTAGAACACTACTGAAAACCATGATCACAATGTTAAAGGGATAGTTCATCCAAAACTGAAAATACTGTCATCATTTACTCATCCTTTACTTGTTCCAAATCTAAAGTATTTGCTTTTTGTACTATGGAAGCCAATGGTTACATGTTTTCCCTAGGGCTGCACAATATATCATTTCAGCATCGATGTCACAAGTTATACAATAGTTCTGTCTGGTTCTCGAATCTGATTGGCTGATAGCCGTGACATATTAAAGTAATTTCAGCACTCATACAGCCTCTTCACCCTTGTGTATTACTCCACCCGCACGAGTGGCAAGCAGAGGACTACAGTTTGACAAATATTGCAGCTGTTGGACAACATAATGTACTTTTGAGGCTTTTTTAGGCGAGAGTGTAGCTGTTAAGACTGCAACTATCCAGTTTATTTATAAGGATAGTACCTATTTTAAATATTCATATTTTGGAGATTCAGCACATTGGCGGCCATCAGCCTGTCATACTGAGCAGAGCACAGACGGATGATGTTCCACCACATGATGGCGGCAGAGACGGCATAATAAGTCCTTAGGGGAGAAAAACAGTATTTTTTCAACGTACGTTTCAAACTACAGCTAAACAAATCATTACAGAACAGGTAAGTGACATTCTTAGTTGATCTATTTCTTCTATATTTTGTAGTGCTGTATTTATACCATGGTAATCTGGTAGTGTTTGCTTTGCTTTGGCTTTTTCGGCTTTAATTATTTTGATCTCCCGATTGCAACAGAGAAATACTGGGAAATCTCTGTAGAGTGATGGCATTTAATGCAGTTCAGCTATATAATCCTAAAATGTGAGCAAAATCACCTGTTTTGTCATCATTTTAGACATGCTAGAGAATCATTCAAATACTGGTTCTAAAGTGATGCTTGTGAACTGGCAACGGTTTCTGCAGATGTGTATGAATGGCGGAAGAAAGTAGTTCCTTGTACAAAATGGTTTACTCTCCGTGTTTGATTTTCTTTTTTATATACACGATTATGCCGTCAAACTGCTGTATAAACCCAAAATCACACTCGATATGGATGTATATCGTCACTCGGCCTGTAGCCTTGAGCCAACGCATGGCTTCCACCAGTGCCGATATACAGCCATATGGCACTGCTACTCGTGTGATATTACTCATGTACGCATCTGCAATAGTCACATTGTAGGATCTGATATGTCATGTTGGAATTATAATTAACCAGGAATCACAGTTCAGTGCACAACTATCCTCTTAACACCTATGTCTGATCTCAGATGGTCAGAGAGTGATTCACATTTATTAACTGTTAAAATATCAGTGTTTGTCGGCACCAGTGGTGTAGTGATTGGTGCGTCGACACATGCACTCCTGTGCTTACGGTGACCCGAGTTCAATTCCCGCCTTGCGGTCCTAAGCTGATCCTTCCCCTCTCTATGCTCCTCATGCTTTCCTGTCAATATTCTCTACTATCTTATACAATAAAGGTGAAAACCCCTAAAAATAATTATAAAAAATATATATATCAGTGTTTGAGATTCAGAAATTCATTCAAAACTCCCTTTAATGTGTGAAATGCCTAAACAGTGGTAATAAATGGCAATTGAGAGTTGTATCAATTTAAATGAGCAGACACCTGCACCCGACAACACCATTTCATGTCACAATTTAACAAGTGGATATTTAAATGGAACTTCACCATTGTTGTCCACAGTTAAGAGTGTATCTGCACTTCCAGAACAGGTTCTAAGGAAAACCTCTTCTGTTCGGTAAACATTCTGCCTTTTTTCCGGTAGATAGGGGTCATGCCTGTTGCTCATTTGCATTTAGATTAGCTGGTTAATATGATAGACTCCCCACGGTGGGCCTTTTCCAAAATCACTTTTACTCTGAGGAGAATCCAGACCAAGCATGTCAATGGCTGCCACATTGATAAGATGACAGGAATAACTCTGAAGTAAATCAATCCAAATCCCGTTCTGTGTGGTGAATTACACAGGCAGCTGTGGCCGCAGAACAGATGAAAGTTCAGAGAAACCATAAACCCCTGCTACGATAGCGCATTGTAAAATATCAGCATTCAAATGACTTTTCTAAAGTCACCATCAGTTGAACCGAATGAGGTCTTTTCATGTGATCTCTGGATTTGTTCCCATCTGCAACTAAAAGTGATTTAAGTATGATGTACGTAACTTCGGTGTCACTGGTGTCATCAAGAGGAATTGCATAAAATAAATGGTGACTGCCGTTGAGTAAAGCTGAGTGTAGCTGGTCAGCCTTTTCTATGCAATTATAGTAAATCTGGATTCTGCTGCAGAAATTATGCAAAAGTATATTGAAAGTGTACCCAGTTCATTGGAAAAACATGCATCTGATATTACTTTGTAAAACTCCAAAAGAGTCAGTATACAAACAATTGATCCTTTGGAGACAGTTTGATTAACAGGCGATCCAACCAATCATAAAGGCTAATTTATACTTCTGCATCGAGTGATCGGCATGTCCCATGGCACCTGCCTTGCATGTTGTCGTGCATTTTTACTGTTATTATTCTGCATGCTGTTTGTGTTGCTCTGCAAGAACACTTCCGAAACGCTAGCTGGCAGTAGGTTTTTATGTTTCTTCGCAGGTGTTTTGTTTTTTCTGAATGCTACAAGTAGTTAAACTTGCTCAATCAGAGATAGGAACTGGCAGACGTGCAACAACTTTAATCATAAGGTAAACACAAAACAAAGTTTCCATCTGGAGCTCCTTCACTGGAATCGACACTTGTAAACAATCGATCCATCGGGCTCGCAGCTTTTAGCACCACCCACATTCGTCACTGCTACCAAGCTGACCAATCACAGAGCTTGCGCTATGCCTTGTTACTCTGTGTGGTTATATTTTTTGAGAGGAGTGCGCCAGCGTCGGCGTCGGCCACAGCGAGGGCTTTGCGACTATGCGAAGGCTGCACCGGACCATACACATATGCTTGACGGTGAAGTATAAACCAGCCTTGACACTATTAATTGTGTCCCTGTCACTCTGCACCACTTTCTTAGACAAACAGAACAGCTAGACTAACCAGCCATAGTAGAGAAATATGGTAAAAATGTGCTTGTATAGGCCTTACAACGCAGACAGCAGGTACCCAAAAAGTCTGGGCATATATTTAATCTTTTCCTGAAACCAAGACAAGTGAATGAAATGGATACATTTGTGTGGTCAATCTGACAATCAACAGTGCTGTCACTTGCTAAAAATAAATCAAAAGTGAGGACTCAAGACTAATTTACAAAACTCTTGATGTAAAGATGTGACATGACAATAACCAGTGAACTATCTGAGGACTCGACTCATAAGATCAAGCCAGGCTTATTCAGATTACGTACCCCTATATACATTTCTGGAGAGAGCAAAATATGTATCAGGAGCTATGTTTTTTGCAGTTTTTGTTTTCGCAAATCCACCAAAAGCAATTTTGAAAAGCAATTCAGAAAAAGAAAAGCTTTCACCTGATTTTTACAACATTTTCAGATTGTCTTTTTCAGATTTACAGTATGTGTCTAGTTCCTATAACTGAGTTCCTATAACCACCCATGTCAAAAGCCCCTTATGTTATCACTTAAAAACACTTTAACCTTTGTGCATTTCTGAACTAAAACATTTTAACATTAGCATCACACATCTATCTCCATCTATACAGCAATATTCATTCATTTATTGTCCTTCGGCTTAGTCCATAATTTATCAGAGGTCGCCACAGCGAAATGAACCGTCAGCTATTCTGGCATTTGTTTTACGCAGTGGATGCCCTTTTAACTGCAAACCTAGTACTGAGAAACACCTATACACTTTCATTCACACACGCACTCATTAACTACGGCTGATTTTGTTTACCCAATTCATATTGCGAACCAGAGCGCCTGGCGAAAACCCACACAACCACGGAGAGAACATGTAAACTCCACACAGAAATGCCAACCGGCCCCGGAAGTGAAAAATTCTGCCTGTATAATGCGCAAAGTTTTCTCAGCAGCATAAAATGGAGACAGACTGTCTAGTTTCATGTGTTCATGTGCTATTGCACTGGAAGCCGCAGTCAACAGCCTGCGTGGATCTATCACAGCGCAGAGGTAATCACACTGAGTGCATTCACAAATCACATCATGCCATTATTTGAGGTCTTAGTTTAGAATTCCATCTCTGTGTCTCTCTTCAGCGTAAATCAGCAGCCATACAAACAGAAGCTTTTAAGGAGGCGTCCTATTCTGAACGCACGCCGTGACACATAATCAATTAGGAAAAGAACTGCAAACACTTTGGGGATTCACCATCCACCCCCTCTTCTCATCCCGGGGTCAGTGAGTGGTCCGCTGGCACAGAAAGCCAATGCACTTTTAGTTCAGGCCTCCCCGAATGCCACAGCACGTCAGATTCTATTCAATCAAATGAAAACGCATTAGAGAGAAGATTAATTCACTCCAGCCCGTGTGTTCGTCTAACTCACAGGAACAACTTTAAGAGCTCAATCTTCTTTTCAGTCATGGGGAAATAAATAAATAAATAAATAAATAAATAAATGTTCCTGTTAAGCAGTCTGTTAGGAGGACTATGCCTGACAGGGGCAACAATTGCAGTCACCATTAGGGGTTTAATAAAGCCATTAATGTCAATTTTGTTGCCTTATAGATCACCTGAGCAGACAGTGAATGCAGACCTGGCTAACGATCGATGGACAAGACCAAACCGAAGCACGACAGGTTATCGGCAGGTCTGTCCAGATGCATTAAGAACAGAAAGCTTCTTTAAAACCTCATTCTCACGTTCACAATGTGAAAATAATAGTAATAAATGAATAAGAGCTTATTGTTGCTTTTCAGTAAGATCCAAAATAAGCCCAAATAATAAGAAATTAAAGCAATAATATTGTTTATTTGTGTCTTCTGAAACTATATGAATTTGAAGTTGAACCCAGACAATTGAAGTCAGTGGTGGTGTGGTAGAAATTGAAAGAATGACTCAAAGTAATAAAAGTAATAATTATTATTTTTAAGGAATAATTAGGCTATTCAGGAATAAAATGTCATTTGAAAAAAAAAATGTATTGATTAAATTAAGTTAAATAAAAAATTTAATTTAAATATATAAAAATAAATAACTAAATAAAAAAAGTATTAAATTAAATAAAAAAATGTAGTTAAATTAAAAAATAACTTAAATTAAAACATAAAATAAAATAAAAAATAAAAATGTAATTAAATTAAATAACAAATTTAATTAAATTTAAATAAATGTAAAAAAATTTTATTAAATTAAAACATAAAATTAAATTAAATGAAAAATGTAATTAAAAATTAATAACAATTTAATTTCATTTTAAAAATGTAATAAAATTTAATTAAAACATTAAATAAAATAAATAAATAAAATAAAAAATAAAATAAAATATTTAAAAAATTATTAAATAAAATATTTTTAGTAAATTAAAATTAAATTAAGACATAAAATAAAATTTTTAAATAAAATAATATAAAAAATTATAAATTAAAAAAATGTAAAAATGTAATTAAATTAACTTAAATTAAATTAATTCATTTTTTTAAACAAAATAATTAAATTAAATTAAATTAAAAATTAAAGTAAAACATTAAATAAAGTAAAATAAAAATTTCTATTAAATTCAATTAAAACATAACAAATTAAATTAAATAAAATAAAAAATGTTATTAAATTAAATTTAAAAAATCAATTCAATTCAAATTGAAAAATAAAATAAAATAAAATAAAATAAAATAAAATAAAATTTACCTGCTTCCAAAATGTACATTTTTGATTAAAATTGCAGTTTTTTTACAAACTTACAGCTTTGCTTTCAGAACAGAAAACAGAACAGAAAATATAAGCATACGAGCAGAAATTGTAGTGGAATTATAAAAATGACAAAGAAATGTTCTCTTTATTCAATGCAAATCCCAATGCCTTTCATTTTCTTGATATTAAAAGCATCATTTGTCACTTTAGAATGTCCCAGTATATTTTAGACAAAATAAATGTGACTTCTAATAAAATACACATGAAAATCAGCTATGCTCAGAGTTTCTTACAAAAAAAAAACAAACAGTCAGGACAAAAGCAAAGTTCTTTTAGCTTTTGGTTTCTACAAGGACGTGGCTTTAAAAAGATGGTCTGGTGATGTAACCTCCGGCACAGCAAGTGAATGTACTGGCTGTTTTATAAATTAAAGAAATAATAATAAACTGGCTATATTTACACCACTCAACAGAAGCAAGTTGTATAACAGAATCTGGCACACCAGACTGCCCTTCTCACCAACCCAGAGTTCAAACCCCATTTTGGATAAAAGTAAACATTCATTTTATTCCCGCCATCGCTCTTTGTCACCAAACAAATGACTCCAGGAGTACAACAAAGCTCTAATGGGGGAGAGTGAACATATTTCTGTCAGTGTGAAGGGTCTGCAAGGTGAGAGCTAATCAAAGACAGAAAAATAATAATTTGGCAAGTTGTACCATTAGGAGAGTTGGGGATGAGGAAAAGGTCAGGCAATCGCTAACAGAAGGAGAGCCTATGGGACTTCTCCAAATTAAACTCTATAAATACTTTTTCTAATTTATTTTGACTACAAACAATGTCTGTAAACATGCATGGAGGACAGTTCAGTCTTTATTTCTTTCAAAACCAACAAATGTCAGTTGCACAGCATGTTGTGTTAACAGCCTTCATGAAGTGACATATTAAATATGAAATAAAATGGACCAAAGAGCCATAATTTGTTCATTTAATGGTTAGTTTTTTTCACTGTATACCAAAATGTACCAAATTGAGACTTATTGAGAAAGTATTGAAATGCAGATGTAACGACAGTATATGATTGCAACTTCAAGCTAATTGTAAAGCTTAAGTTTATACTGTAAACCAATGGTATCAAACTCAATTCCTGGAGGGCCGCAGCTCTGCATAGTTTAGCACCAACCACCTCCAACTCACACCTGCTTAATAGTCTATAGTAGTCTTGAACACCTTGATTAGTTGGATCAGCTGTGTTTGATTAGGGTTGGATTAAAACTGTGCAGAGCTGCGGCGCTCCAGGAATCCAGTTTGAGACCTATACTGTAAACGCAATATAACAGTAATTTCAGTATTTTGTATGGATCACTTTTTAAAATCACAGCTTTACTGCAAACTATACTGAATAATTTTAGAACTTCAGTTGTGTAAAAACAAGAAATGTGAATGGAATTTGTTTATTCAATTTGATGTTTAGATATATTGTTATTGTTTTAAATGTGTTCCTCTTATAACCAGTTGCCTTTAAGTTTGCCAATAAGCATTTTGTATATAAATATAATTTTTTTTATTTATGTACATTTGTTTTTTTATCTCTGTTCTTTTTTTTTTCCTCTCTATTTGTATGTTTCAATGTAATTTGTGTACCTCTTTGCAAAAAAAAAAATATTTGCCACCAAGGAAATTTTATAGTTAGTTAATTTGTGAAAAAATATTTAAAAATAAAACCATAAAAGGTAAAATCTTGTTTTACTTGATGTAAAGACAGGAATATAATCAATTCAATTACAAATCAAATATAAGTAAAAAAAAAATCATTCTTGCCATGTCAACATTTCAGTGGCCTCTTCACACACACACAAAAATTAGTTTAAGTAGATTTTAGCCCTTGTTGTTTATTACAGACATTTATTATTCCTTAGTTAAAATTTTTTTAGGTAAGGTTATGGTTAATTACATAACTGTATTCCATAATTATATATTACACACAGATTTATATTATATAATCTGCATGTTTAAAACCAGCAGATTACACTATATAGTTCACATGTCATGTACTTACTGTTATTCAAGTATCTGCTTAATAAAGAATAAAAATAAAAATTGTTAATAAAGTTACATTTCATAATTCACAATTCCAATTCTGAAACCATAGAAAAAAAACTACTAAAACTAACTGAAAAATTACTACTAAAAATGAAAGATGAATATTATAAAAAAAAAATTGAAGAGCCATTACTAAAACAAAAACAGTGAAACTAATGGACCCTTTTCACAAGCCTGTTATGACACGTTTAAATCCTTGAAAGTTTTTAATATTTAGATTTTTAAAAAACTTTTGAACATTGATATGTATTTATGTATGTATTATATCATCTTTCCGTCAAATTACAAAAAACGAATTACCGCTTATGCGAGGTGTTTCTAATGCCGCGTCTATGGGGCTGAGAGTAAATTAGACGTTATTCTCTCTTCTCTGGCGGCTATCAGTCTCACACTATTTTTTTTCTTTTCTGAAAGTCTTGATAACACCATCGTGGAGTTTTTCTATTATTATTTCAGCAAATAGGATTCTCTCCCATTCACTGCGCTCTAAGTTTACCCAGCTATGACGTCTTCGGCTACTGAGAAACCTGGAAATTTGAAAAGGGTCTATTAAGAGCAACAGCACAAATAAACAGTTTAAAAATAAAATAAACAATGATTTAAGCTTTTTAAGTTTGTAGGAGTCCAAGAACAAACAAATTAATCATTCAAGTATAAAATAAATATAGATAAATTTTTTAAATACTTTTTTTTTACTTTATGACTTATGACCAGACAGAATCTGCGGATTTCTGTGGAGAATTTCGTAAAAAAAATCTATGGATTTGTGCCGACTGATTATGGGAGTATCATAACTAAAACCTTAATATATGAAAATAAAAAATAATATGTTATAACTTTTATTTAATGTTTACAATGCAAATCCAATTAGATACACTTATTTGGTAAACAAAGCAAGTCTCTCATATAATATTCTACTAAAACGACAGAAAGTATTACTTTACAAACTGTATTGTAAAAAATCATACAAACATTTTCATATTAGTCAATAATATTACTGAAATTAAATTAAAAAATGAATACATTTTCACAAATTTACAGAAGTAAATAAATTGACTCAATTATGGGCTAAAAATCTGCAGATTTCTGCATGCGCAGATTCCGTGTGGGCCTACTTATGACTGTATGACTTCAGTAAACTTCATTAACGCAATTATAATTTTAGGTTCAATTCAAATGCTTTAGGAAAATAAACGAGGGCATGTGGAAAAATTAAATGTCTAGACATAGTTTTAATGTGACCAAATAAAATAGTCTTCAGTGTTATTAAAAACCCACTACTGAGATATAAAAGTCCCCACAGCTGACGAAACCAACAAAAGCGTGATGCGATTGATCAGAAGTGACAAACAGGGAAGAAGAGGGAAAGTGAAGGCAGAACAGCTGAGCAGGGTCACGTCAAACTGCCTCTCTAATTCCCGAGATCCAGCTCTTTTCATGATGGAGGGCTGAAGGGATCAAAGCCCTCCAAAGTCACCATAGAGATGCCACTTCTCATCTCGGATGGCTTCTTTCATGGCTGCCTCTTATTTGTGCTGGATGAACACGAGCAGACCTTCAGATGAGGGTTTTGAATAGTGAGACAGACGCTCAGCCGTCTCTCTGATTCCAGCTCTCTGGATGGATGAAGTTTTGGAAAGTGTGGATGAGCTATTGTTCTACAAGAAATAATTGAATTGCAATTCAAGCTAATGTAAGCTAATTAAGAGTTCGAAGTATTAGCTTTAAACCCAAAAAACTCCAATTCTGTTCAATAAAAAAAATCATATATTTAAAAAATAAATAAAGTGAGAGTAATGGCTGGTTCTAAATTTGTAAGCTAATGTTGTTACTAAAGTTATACTATCGATATTGAAAATTATTGTTGAAATATTGAGAATTCTGTACATTGTTGGCACTAGAAAATGCTTTGTTATAGTTGACTGTTGCAATTCTCTCCTTTATGGTCTTCCTCAGAAACCCCTTCATAAGATTCAACTGGTCGAGAACTCAGCTGTCCGCATCATCACCAAAACTCCCTCTCTTCACCATCACCCCAATTTTACAAGATCTGCACTGGCTTCCAATCAAACCCTGAGTAGAGTAGAATATAATATATATATATATATGTATATATGTGTGTGTGTGTGTGTGTGTGTGTGTGTGTGTGTGTGTGTGTGTGTTGTACTGTGACCTTGGGTTTCTTGAAAGGCGCTTTACATAAAATGTATTATTTTTATTATTATTATTATTATTATTATTATTATTATTATTAAAGTCTCTTAAGTGGACCATAAGAGACCCAACACTAAAAACATGATAATAGTATATTAATAGTAGTTTTTATTAACAATTTAAAGCTCTATTTAATTGCTTTTTTGTTTTGTTTTTTAAATGTCTTTTATGTTTTCATGTTTTCAAGTTATAATTTTGATCATTTCTATGAATGACTATAAATATGTCTATATATTACCTTTTTTTTAAAGTTTAGGTACATTTTAGTTTAATAGTTAACACATTAATTTCATTTTAGTTTGACTGAAGCAGCTAATATAAATTTACACTGAGGAAGGGCAAAGGGTTGCAGAAGAACTACTGAGATATTTCAGCTGCTGTATGGGCTTTCACTACCTTTCTACAGCTCCCTTTCTTCATGTGTTCAATACTGTTTCCCTTTGTCATCTCATTTTAATACACATACCTTAATTTGTAAACTAATTAATATTGTTTTCTTTGCATATTAAGATTTCTTTGATTGTTACCAACATCTGGTGAAAATTTCAAGTCAACGGCACCTTTAGAAATATGTTTTCCGAGAAAAATGGTGACATGTTCAATACTTATTTCCCCCACTGTACCTATTTTTTAAGTTTAAGCATATTTAGTTTTTTTAGTTAACACATTAATTTTATTTCTTGTTTGTTTTAGTACTCAAGTAAGAATGACCTTGAATGAATTGGATATTTAAATTCTGGCAAAAATGATGAGCCAATAATTATTTTTATGTTATGGCTGACAATAAATGGCCATATATACAATATTATCTAAATAAAATAAAATCAAAAACACTAAAAGTCAAAATCAACTACATAACTGTTACAGGTTTAATTTAGGCATCACTGCTTATTTAAGATATGAAAAATGGATATTCATTTTGATATTTGCTATTTTTTTTATAACAATGCAAAGTCTACTTTTAATAAGCATAAGACTGGAGCTAATGTAATCTATTGGCAAGTATGGGAACAGCAGCACCGTTAAAGACACAAAATTGATCAATATTAAAATTAATGTGTTTTTCCATCTAAAAAAAGTCAGAAACACACACACACAATGCTCATGTTGTCATCTAAGAGCTGGCCTGCTAATTAAGCAAACAGAGATTATACTCCGTCTTTAATTACTCAGTGTGTATCAGCACGCCGCTGATAGCTGTCAATCAACAGGTGTAAACAGCTTCAGTAAATCAAGAGGATTGCTCTTCAATTTACTTACTGACTGCAGCGAGGAGGACAGTCTCAGCCTGTCGTACTGCTACAGAATGACCTTGACAAGCTTTAGCTCAAGCCTGCAGGCCCCGCTGATCCTCTGAGCAGCTCACACACACACACACACACACACACACACACATGCAGTAAATGCTGGACGTGAAAACACAGTGAATATGAAAACGCTGGGCTCTCTCAGGGCCTCAGTATCCATGGTGAATCAGAGTATTACCTAACTCTTTTTGAGACAGGCTGAGCGGCATCAACCGTCTGAAATCGGCATCTGCACAGCACACG